>NC_134177.1:19411655-19715405 GCF_964188355.1 Buteo buteo
TCTAGTGACAGGTTTCAGACATGGTATAAGCTTCAGGCCACGGGTGGAATGCATTGGCCAGTATACTGAGTCCAAGTGATGCAGGCATTTTGGAGGGACTAGTTTTGTGGAGAAAATGGTAAGCTCTTGGTATTTTCACGAACAGACCTTTTGCCGTCTTTTCCAGGGACCTAGAGGGTCAAGAGGTACAACGGGCCCATCTGGATACCCAGGCCAACCAGGCTTGCCTGTAAGATCACCACAGTTATTTTCAGGATATACATAAATTTTGGTCTACCAATTTTAGAACTTGCCTTAACGTGAATAGAAATAATTTTTGAGGCAGATGATAAAAAGAGAGAGTTTTGCTTTAAGTTACAAGTTTGGAAGTTCAGGAATTGGAGCATATGTTGTTCTTTCCCATGCCTGTGTGAACACGTTTCATCCTGGCAGTCTGTGGTCATGGTGGAATGCTGCTGGTGCGCTCTCCTTCTTCCCTTTCCCCAAGGCCACCTTGTGGGAGACAGGAAAGTGGGAAGTCGGAGTTCAGCTCTCCTGAAAGCAGTGACCAGGTGCAGTAAATTGCACTTTGGGATAGGTACATCCCAAGAGGAAATTCTGCCTCTAGGTGCTACTGGCAAGATGAGGTAATTTTCACAGCAAAGCTGCCTCTAAATCAGACATAGTAACTTGTCTTTATTCTCTTTTAAAGGGTATTCCAGGTTACCCTGGTTTGCCAGGTGAACAGGTAGGCAGTGACTTTTCCTGAAGTTGTTAGTGAAATAATAGAGTAATTTATACAAATATTTGAAATGTTCCTTATGGTTATTTGTTACCAAGTTTTTCAAATGAGTTACTTGATTAAATTCTAATGTCAGCATTTTCTGTTTATCTTCAAATGGCGTATATTTTTTGTCAATTAGGGAAATCCAGGTATTGGAGTGGATGGACAAAAGGGGGAGCCGGTAAGAAAACACATATTATTAAAGAAAACAAATATTGTTAAACATATTATTGCTGTAGAATTAGAAGTATAATAGACTCTTGTTGGGTTCCCTGGAACCCATTCATTTGTGGCTGTGTGCTCCCACTAATCATGTTAGAATGGAAGCAGTAATAAAAGTTATTGAATCAATTCTGTGCAGAAGCGATTCCTTCAGTGAGCTGCATACAGGAATCACATGTATTCTGGAGGTTTTGAAAAGCAACAATCAATATGTTAGTTAGCATTTACATAGCAATTACCTTTTGTACAGACACTGCCTAAATAACCACAACAGTACCCTCCAGTAACAGTGGCTGTACCTGATCAGTCACCGAATCTCATCGCTTGCTATGTCCAGCAACAGATGCCAAGGAAAGGGTGTAAGAAGAGGACAAACACATAATAATAGTTTCTCTCCCAGTATCCACCTATTAGCATACTCAGTACTTATAGAACCAATGTGGAATATTTGATTTTTCTTCTATAAATTTGTCCAGTCACTTCTTAGAATTTGTGCAAGTTTCTAACATGCACAACTTTCCATAGCAAATCAGTAATTTCATCTTTACATTCACAAAGCCTTGTGCTCGAAGGCTTCAGTCTGGAACACAAGAGACTATATGTACACACAAGAGACTTGACAATCCTGTAACAATCTCCACAGCAGACTCGGAGCAGAAGCCATGGGTACAGAGTTCTCGTTCATTTCCTTAGCAGTAACATTATTTTTAATAACTGAGGAGAATAGGAGGGGATTAAGATCGTCAACCTTGCTTATCTGGGAAGACAGTGAAGAGGCTTACAGGTCTCAGTACAAACCTTTATTTATCTATAGGTATTAGTACAAGTACATCTTCAATGGGTACAGAAATATGTAGTGCTGTAGTACAACAGAAAAAGATGCTGAGTCTCACTGAAACACTGCATAGAATAGAACGTATCTTTGCTGTTCCTTTGGCTTCTACAGGGTGACATTGGACTTCCTGGGCCACCAGGGTCACCACTGTTAGTTGGACCTCCTGGAGCCCAGCTGTTCAAAGGAGAAAAGGTGTTAACTTGTCTTCATATTTAACTGCTCAATTTGGCAAGTACAATCCTGAGATGTAATTTTAGCAAATCATATTTCAGGCATCTCAGGTAAAGTTGGTTACTCTGCTATTGAATCTCTTTTGTGGCTCTTCACTAACACTTTTATTTTTCAGGTCTTTGGTAATTATTCTCTTTGAGATTTGTGCAATGTAATGTTTTGAACTATCAACACTACCCCTTCCAGGGTGCTCTTTTAATATGAAAATTAAGTGTGATATTGTTGTCTGTTTTTAATGCAAGTTCCTGTTACTTACTGTACTTATTCAATATCACACCTACTGTAGCCATAGTTTTGTACCTTAAAACATTAGAATGTTCGTTTAAAAAGGAGTTACAAAAATTGCATTACGGAGCCCTATATTGGAGTGTCTACATCCTCAAGTCTGATTTGCTCAAATACACAAAGGAAAAGGTGAATTTGGCATTGCCAGCCCCTGCAGCCTCAACTCAGGGAACCAGGAGATGTCACATATTGGATCTTAGGCTTTGATTATGCAAATGGTTGCTATGTACAGGTGTATGAGGAAGAGGGAAAGGACCAAAACCAAAGCCCTGATTAGCAGGTCCCTGCAAGTGAAAAGATATATCTGTCTCCACAGTCATTATGCTGGTTTGACAGCGTTAACAGAAATAAAAATCAGTACATAATTGTCTGTCTTGTTTTTCTTCTGCCTAGTAAAACAGGCCCAGTACTTAAGAAAATACTATTTAACAGTTGTAATTCAGAACAGGACTTAAAAAAAGTTAAACAGCACACAGGCATGTCCTGGCTATTAATATGCACAACAACTTTCCTTGTATATGTAGGGCCAAAAAGGACTACCTGGGGTAACAGGATACAGAGGGCCACGTGGACCCAAAGTAAGTAATGTGATTATTTCTTTTTTTTTTCCATGGTACTGGCAAAGTACTTCTGTGTTTATTAAGTTAATCTTTTAAAGCACAAGTTGATGGAAGAAATAACGGCATTTGTGCTGTGAAATTTAATCGCCACCTAAATCAGTGTGAAAGCAAAAATATTTAAAAACTCTTTGGAAAACCTTTCTGTTGTATATGTACCTGTTGAATGTTGCCTGGTAGCAAAAGGTCAATGTTGTTTCTAGTTGGGCTGTTGACATGTAACAGACTGGGATTGCAAAGAAAATAGAAGCACAGATTATTTTTTCTCAAGAAGAGAAATAGAGAAGATCTCTATGTGTTCTTAATGGGGCATAATATATGTTTCCCTTAGTACGTTAGGGAAAGACTTTAACTTCACGTTATGAATATCCTCAAGAGTAGAGAAGGCAGAGCCACCTGTTTGGAGAAAGAGTTGCTCTTTCCTATCTATTCTACATTTTCTTTTCTTTCTGTCAGCAGGATTAATTTAAACATTGGTGTAAAGTAAAGGGTTCCTGGATGCTGAGCAGAAGCAGCCACAAAAAAGATTCTGGAGTCCTTATTCCTGATAGATTTGGAGAAAGAAAATCCACAGGCAGGAAACTACTAGATCTCAGAAAAACAGAAGATAATTAGGACAGAAGAACGAGTCTAGTATATGTTAAAAACTTACTTAGCTTTGTAGGCAGAAGAGAAGAAATGAGAAGCCTGAACATCACATTTCTGAGTTCTAAGTCTAGCACTTTTTCAGAAATTAATTTTCCATCATAAAAGGAGCACTGTTACTTAGTGCTGGAAAAGGAGACAAAACCAATCTTTTTATATCTGGTTTAATTTGAAAAATACAGGCTTTATATGCTTGCTTCAGTATTAGCTGTCCATGTAGATAACATTACCCTTGTTAGTTATAAGCAGGAACTGAGAAATTGACTGATGCATGCCAGAAGGTGCCCAGAGATTTAAAAAAAAAAATTAAAAAATTAAACTGCTGAAAGCACATTAAACTTGGACAAGAGACCATAGCAGGTTCTTTGAATAATTGAAGCTACATAGGCACTGCTAGCGGTGCTGTATGAAGTAAGCCCCAGTGACTGAGCCTAGCAAGTGAAACAAGATCCATCAACCTAGTATATACATAACTTAATAAACATGCACAAAAAATAAAATTTATGGCACACTTGACTGAGCATCTTGTTTAAACGAAGTATTTTGAATGCTCCAGGGTGTACTTGGGAGAGGAGAAAAAGGTGAAAAAGGCATTCCTGGATTCCCTGGCTTGCGGGTAAGGAAGTTGCAGAATAAATTACTTCACAAATTCACTATAATTAGGTTCATAATATATTTGGCAGTTTAAGTTTGCATTTCCAAGGAAGATTTTAAGGATTTTAAAACATAATCTGTCATACTTTCTGTATATAATATTTATAAGTCCTGCCCTGGGACTCATCTCACCTGGGTCTCAGACTTAAACATAAGCTCATACAGAGTTTGTGTCCTTGGAAAGAAAGTAAATCTGTAGGGTTACCCTCTAAATATTTAGAGCTGCACAAAGCTTCTCTGGAGTAGCACAATACTAACACAGTAATTTTAACATACTCCATATGTACTGATGGCAATTTTTTATAGCAGCTTGTGTTTGATTTGCATAACAGCGCTCACATGGAGCAACATGTCCACTGCTGTGCTTGGTGCAGTACGATAAAAAAAAAAAAAAAAAGTGAAGACCTGTCTGGTTTACTTTTGTCTGTAGTTCAAATTCATGCACATCTCATATATTTGCAAAAACTTTGCGAAGTTTTGGGGAAATACCCGAAGTAATAATTATCTAAGGAATACTAACTGCTCAGCAATACTGAATAATAATATTACTGGGAAATACCCAAGTAATAATTATCTAAGGAATGTTAACTGCTCAGCAATTCTGAATAGGTGTAATTTTGAATAAGCTTTTACTGTTTTAGCTCACATTCCTCTTGCTTTTATCAGGGTAATCCTGGTTCTTATGGACCTGCAGGTTTTCCTGGAATGAAGGTAAGAAGACAAAGTATAAGCAGCTCCTTGAACACTGGGATCAGTGAGATTTGGTTTTCTGTGGATTTGTGGAGATTTGGAATTTCCACATACTTGATAGCTCACATTGCATTCCTTCCTTTCTCTCCTGCTACCTGTTGCCACAGAAGTTGTATGAACTCTTTGTCTTTGAATTTCTGCCACTCTGAAAGTTGGCTGAAACTGGCTAATGGGATCTGAAGCTGCAAGCAGGAGGAGAAGCCAGTGGGACATGCATATGGCATGATAGGAAAGTTACACAGCATGTTAACTTTGTTTGCCCTGGAGACATTGTTTGTGTAATTTTGCATTATATGCAAGTTTTGTTCATCTTTCTGGCTCAAGAAATTCCAGTTTTGCTGTTAAGCCTGCTAAATGTTAGTTACAAACTTAAAACATCTTACTGGAGTAAAGAACAACAGATACAGGTATACAGATCTACATCTTGCCCTTTTTCTGATCTCCTCTCTCCAGCTCATTTTCAAATCTAGTTAAGGTAGTGATCATGCTATTCATAAATCATATTAATGTACAGATATTTGCATCTAGAGTTATGTTCCAGGCTACTGTTTTATCTGCAAAATTACTTTTTACTTTGGTTTTTATCACTGCCTACCTAAAGCATTCGAATACTGCATGGATGAGTATATTAGTAGATCATAAAAAAAGAAGAGGAGCTGATAAACTATTACTGCATGGAAAGCAGCTGCCTAAGATGGCCACTCAGCAGGCAGCAAACTGATTTCAGTTGTATTAAGCAGACAGTCTGTTAGAGTCTGCTGGTATGTATTCCAGCTAGTTCTATGCCCCAGCTACACTGAATTCGCTGACCACTGTCTAAATAACCTGGCAATACATGTCATGGTTTCTTTTAACAGAAGAGATTCTATGAAACATACCATCTCTTATACAAACGCAGTGAATTTTCTGAAACAAACTGCGGATGCTGTTACAACATGACAGTATTGTATGACTGCCTTACTGGGTTTTGTTCAAATAATTATATTAGTATCTTAACAGATTAATCCAATTATATTTATGTGATCCTTTCCAGGGGGAAACAGGATTTGCTGGTTTTCCTGGACAACCTGGCTACCCAGGCATACAGGTAAAAAAAACAACACGCATGCACACACACTCCCCTATATAAATGCTAATGATTCCTCCCAAATGTACCTGCTTATCAGACCATTTCATTTTATGCCGTCATAATTACTTTTAAGATTTAATGTTTTCATGATAGTCACAGTTACTTAACACTGTGGTAGTAAATAACAACGTAAGTAAACATTCCTGCTTGGTGCATAGGAGAGTGGGAATTCCATTTTGTGTACTGAAGGAATTGGTTAATCCCAATTGCCAGTAGTTACCTTTAACTATGCTCGTATAGCTATCGAATCCATGAATTGTAGTACTCTGCAAGTTATTCATGGTTGAGCTGCATTCCCCAGAGAGGTATGTTAGGTAAAGGAACCTGCTATTTAGGTAACAGTATGATCCTGTAAACTTTGATCTATGAACTAGTATGATAATTGGCACCAAATGAGGTGGCAAAATTTGATTCAGATGGACTTGTTTGCATGACTTACCAAAATCTCTTTGCATGAGTTCAACCTGTTCACATAAGTAGCTTTTCCAAGATGTTTACCTGAATGGAAATTGGACTCCTTCACGCCAGCTTTGTTTAAATATTTCCTACTTTTGCTCACTTAGACAACACTAGCCATTTTTTATTTTACAGTACATGCTGCTTTCCATTAGGGATTAGAAGTGTAGGTGTTACATCTGGGGAGCAATAAAATATGAGAATATTCATCTGAAAAGCATGGAAGGGATGCTTAATACAATTTTGGAAGACCCAGGTGCCAGTCTAGTGACATTCCAGGATATAAATTTATGGAATTCTCTTTTGCAGGGTGCAGAACTGGTGATCATATTGTAATTCTGACTAACAACAAAAACTTGAATGAAGGGAACTATTATATTTTCTATGGAATCTACAATGCTAAAGCACGTTCAGAATGAAAACCCAGTTCTGGATGCTACTATAGAAGGAGCAAAGCAGCAGTTGAGTCTAGCCAGGTAGAAGGTCTAGGGAGTCACTGGGATAGGGCCCAAGTGGTCAGCAGTATATGAGCAAGAGGAGTAAAATGCTGCGTCGAAGAAGGTGGGTGACAGGATCATCAGTAGAGACAACAAGGTTGAAAAAGTTCATCAGAGTTATTATGACACTACAGAGGACAAAAACAATATTGCAGAAATTCTGACACTAATGAACTTGGCTCTAAATATTCTGAAATACAAAAGTCAAAAAGTGTTTATTTCCCTCTGAAATAATCTTTTTGGAAAGCTGCATATAAACCAGTAACTTTTCTTGAAGCACAATTAGTTGCACCTGTGAAGTCAGTAGAATGACACTCGAGAGATTTGAGCAAGAATCACCTCTATTACAAATTGAAGGTTAACATTGGAACACACTCTATGTACTGTGATGACAAAAGGAAGTAAACTGTGGCTGGTCCAAACTTGCTATAAGTACTATACTACTAAAGACACAGTTGAAAGCAGACAAGTAAAACAGATTTTCAAGAAGCAGGTTTACAAATGAGAAATGACAAACACATGGAGTAAATAAGTAAAAGTACAATAAAAACATCTGTTTTAGTCACAGGCTTACTTGTTTCAAAGTTAGGACTGCCAGGAGAGTGCTAGATCATTTCCTTCAGCCAAGATTTCATTTATGAAGTCATACTTGGGTGAAACAAAAAAATTGCCCATGGATGTTCATTTTTCTCCAATTTGCCCATTATCAGCTTCACAACAATGTGGGATCATTCAGATACTAATTAGGCAGAAACACTGCATGTCTTATTTAAACAGATAAATCATTACAGTCCATTACTCCTCAAAAGTAGAATCAAACTTTTAAGTGTTGTTAAAAAGTACTCATCCTGATGTGCATATTGTTTTAGTTGGGGGCATCATTAACAAACTTGAGAGAAGACATTGTATAGACAGAACAGTGCATTCTTCAGTCTCTATTGATTAGCCCACAGCCTGAGAAGCTATCAATTAACACTACAAACAGTAAGCAAAAAATAATTAATTGTTGGTAGATTATGCTAGGGAAAAGTTTGAATACCTGCAGTAATGCTTCAGAAAGATGAAATTACAATTGCTAATGTGTGGAGCAAAAGAAAATGAATCAAGTATAGACACAACTTTAAAAAAAAGATCAGGTTAACTCATACAGATACACAAAATTTGGAATGATTGCACAGATGCTGTAGTTTTGCTTGGGAAACAGTTGTATAGATCTGATTATTCCTGAAAAGTGCAGATGTACCTAGACTGCATCAACTGTTCATCTGGCCTCACCAGGTGTTGCTTATGATCTGCTAAAAATCACAAAAACTGGAGGAACAAGAATATGATGAAAAATTCTCCTGAGAATAGCCCATCCTCACATAGCTTTTCTGAAATAAACATGTTCAAAAAGAATCTAAGATACATTCAGATTTAAGAGAAAGAGAGAGACTTAGAAAAAAAAAACCAGTTGCACTCAAAGTAGATTTCATCTTTTAAAAAATGTTAACTGTTGCTTAAAGCAAAGAATGGATTTCAAGGAATCATTGGCATACCTTTTGATCCCTAAGTCTGGACACTGGCAACATTGTGTGGATCTCGAACATAAGCCAGCAACGTGCCCTTGCTGCAAAGGCAGCTAATGATACCCTGGACTGCATTAGGAAAAGTATTGCCAGCAGGCTAAGGGAGGTGATCCTTGCCCTCTACTTGGCACTGGTCTCCATCCTTGTAGATATTCTAAAGCTGTCTGGACATGGTCCTGGCCAACCAGCTCTAGGTGGTCCTGCTTGAGCAGAAGGGTTGGACAAGATGACCTCCAGAGGTCCCTTCTAACCTCAACCATTCTGTGATAAATATGAAAAAACACAGAATGCCTTCTTCAGACAAAATACAAGGGAGGATATGAGTCCTGTTGAAATCACTCTGAGACCATTTGCCTCTGCTACTAATGGAATGAATCTCATTAAAATTACAAATGGTCTTTACAGGCAGTGCAAAATGTTCTCGGCCATTGATGTTATAATAAAGCTATAGAAACTTACAGAACAAATACAGTGCTTAATGCTTAATAGGGATTTCAGTAAAACTGGTAAGTGATTATAAGCTTTCATTTTAAGAAGACTCCAGTTCCAGAAAACAGTAGAGATATGCTTCTGTTGATCATTTTGGGCTTTTTTTTTTTTTTAATAAACTGTTGGCAAGTCAAATCTGCTGAAACTTTTATGGGAAGAGAAAACAGTATCAGTCAACAAAATTATCCAAACATATATATGCCACTACGTAGGAGTGTACTAACAGTGAAAACGCAGCAAGTACGAAGCTGCCATCCAAAGAGGGTCATAAGACCTAACAGCCTAAAGACAGAGATTTTCAGAGACCACCACTGGAATTTGTCACTTAAGGAGATACCAAGAACTGAAATTTTTGACCTTGGCTTATTGACTCTTCAGTTTTCTTGTGGTTTGGTTGTGTCATTTTAAAATTAGCATGAAAGTCATGTAAGACATGGGCCATATCCATCTATTGTACAAATCTTTGATACTTTTTATAATCATTAAATTAATTTTAAATCTCAAAATACTTTGTAAGTTTATCAGAAGAGGAAAAATGCTAGGTTTATTTTTTCTTTCCTGCCACACAGAAGACTCTTCTATGTCATTAGGGAAGACAAATTTACATTCTTGTTTAAAATAGCCAGAGATGACACAAAGATGTTATTTCACTCCTCAAGATACAGTCAAAGGAAAAGGGCCAGCCAAAAGGCCAAAGGTCAAGAGGAGACCAGTCAGTGACAGCTTCAGAACTGTTTAAATATCATAGAGATATCAATTTTTAAAAAAAGCCCAGAAAGAAGCATGGATGACTTGTTTTTACTTGTGTAAGAATGGGTATCCAGTTTTGCAGTCCCAGTTCTCCTTGTCTGTGTCCTAAAAGGCCCTGAACTCCAGTCCTAGGAATGCAACCTCACTACGCAGTTCCCACATTCACATTCCTGTTTTCTCAGTTCCCATTTGCTGCAGAGAGCAGGGTTGATTCCTCATCTACAAAGCAAAAACTCTTAATACAGTTTGCCACATAAAAGAGTTCCCTAAAGTCCACTTCACTTGCAATTCTAAATATCAAAATCCAAGCTAATTCAGAAATCCTCCAAGCAGAAGTGATTTTCCTTGCCATTAGTATGCACTTTTATGTTTCTCTGATGCAGATGTTTTAAGCTTCTTATAAGAGTTTTAACCATCGATAATATCTGTCAGACTGTGAAACCTCTTTTCTTAATGCTTGTCTGTCATAATAGAAGTAATTTCCAAATTCTGGTATAGAATTTTAAGGCAAATAATTACAGCTTGGATGTTAAATCAAAACATCTCAATTAAATGGGTACTGATTTACTGTTATTGATTTGTCTTTACAATAAATGAATGAAATCAAATATAGCAGTCACAAGTTCTGAAGAGTCAAACAGATATGTGCAATAGGTATATTACTGTTTAGTCACTGGTATCCTGAAAGATAATGATTATTTTAAATCTTTTTCCTGGTTTTAAATGTTATAAAGCGTCAAAATCAAGTTTCCAAGGTCCCCACCATTATTGAAATTTTCAGTTACATGCTATCACACTGCATATTTATCAGTAAAATTTATTGTTGGACTCTTACAGGGGGATCCAGGAGAAAAAGGACCCCCAGGTCCTCCTGGAGCTGTTGGAACTCTGCTGCTTCCTGTAAAAGGTTATAGCTAGTTTTAACTAGTCTTTCTGCTGTATGAAGTGTATAGGACCTATTTTGCTAAGGTGTTTGAAAGTGATGACCAGGGATTCAGGGAACAGGATCCTAAAACATTGTCTTCCTAGTGGCCACATTCTGTGGGAGTTTGTGTCTCACTGATCTTACTGGAACTGTGTTAAACATAGAAGTTTCAGATTAAATGTTTGCTTGAAAGATCTTTATGCATGCAGGACTATCCCTAGTTATTGGGCCTAAGCATATATAAGAAAAAGCTATGAAAAATAAGCCCATGCTGGATAATGGATGGCAAATAAGAAAAACATCTTTCCCATTGTAATTTAGAATTCCTATTTTCAGAATTGCCACTACACACAGATTTTAGACTACAATTAAGCTTCCTATTGCATAGCAGGGGTGAAATCCTGGAACTAGTACTCCCAACAGAATACCTGTCAATCTTACTACCTTCCTACCTACACCTCAGGCTGGGTTTGTATGTTCCAGCTCCCTTTATCCCCATCTTTATTATCTAATTGGTGAAAAGGTGTGGGGGGGTTCTTATTTCCTAGCAGGAGGCAGTGGGGAACAGCCAAGCCTGCTGCCTGGAAGGGATTTGCATTGGCATCTCACACTTGGGGAACCTGTATTGTAAGAATATTTTAACAGAGAACTTACAATAAATTGTATTTCTAGTGCAGCAAATGCTGATCGTGAACACAGAAGTAAGTTAGAACACAACCCCAGCTCAGCAGAACCTACCCATTAGATGGGGGCCTCATCCAAAAATCAATTAAATTTGTTTTCCATTGGCTTCTGTGTTTTTCCAGCCCATGCAACAAAAGACTTAACCGCATGCTTAACATCTCAAGTAAAATCTAATGTTAATCACGTACATGGTGCGTGAGTGGATACGTTCTTCAGAGAAAGAGGCCTTTAGCAGAATTGTTTGAGAACAGAACTACTACCAATATTTGTTTTTTTCAATTTAATGAAGCCTTTTATATCTGATTCATGTTTTC
Source organism: Buteo buteo (assembly GCF_964188355.1). Lineage (NCBI taxonomy): Eukaryota > Metazoa > Chordata > Aves > Accipitriformes > Accipitridae > Buteo > Buteo buteo. The sequence continues at coordinate 19,423,470 of NC_134177.1, forward strand.
TTTATCACTATGTAATTGCAATTTCAAAATTTATTCATTATAGCAATTTTGAAAATGTACTTTTTAAAATTTGTATAATTTAAACTAGGATGATCCTGAAATGACCTCCCTGTGTGCACTGCCAAATGTGCATAACATGAGATGCATATTTATTTTAAATGTGACATATTTATTTGGGGCAAACACTTCTCTCAGCATTCTGAAATATGTAGCACAAAGATACTACTATGAAGTGAAGAAGAGTTAAAACGGTGCCCACAAAATGAGCAGGAATCCATAGAAAAGTAACCAAATCCTCCCACCTTAAAATTAAATTATTACACATTTAAAAATGTTTCATAAAGATAAAAGAAGTTACTGTATTTTACTTTTGTGTAGTTCCCAAATTATAATTTTGGTTGCAGTTTAATTTAGATTTAAGCTGTCAGTTGCATAACGTGTTCAATTCACATGTTTTTATAATTCTGTGTAGGTCCACAAGGAGATCCTGGATTTCCAGGTCCTGCTGGTGATATGGGGTCAGTTGGACCAATTGGACCTGCAGGCCTGCTAGGAAGACCAGGAGATGATGGAACAAGTAAGAAAAGTAGGGACTAAAATGTGAACTATATACCAATGGGAGAGAAAGCAGCTAAAAAAAACCCAACCCTGTTCTTTTTTTCTTGCTTGATGGCAAGTCACCAACAGTAAGGATTTGAGCTCTACAGAGAGTTCAGTAAAAATATTAGTTCAGCACTTGGTAGCCAAAAAAGAACCAAAATGGTCCGAACAGAAGTTTAGGAATTACTAGAAAAGGAACAGAAGACAAAGCAGAATGCGACCATGCACTGCAAATCCACAGTATGCCTGTATCTGGAGTGCTGTGCTAAAAAACTCTATTCTCCATCTCAAAAAGATATGAAGGAAGGTGATGAGGATGACTTTGCTCTATATAAGGAACTAGAATAACTGGGATGTCTGGAAAAGAGATAATGGGGAGGAGGAAAATAAGCATTTGAAGGTCTAAAGCAGGAGCCTCTTTTCCTAGGAATCCTGGAAAACCTAAAGATTTAGATTTAAGTCTTTGTGATATAGAAGCTCTTCTTCAGGACAGTTCTGAACAGTCTGTAATTTCCTCCTTGATATCTTGTAGTAAATGATACTATTAAGCTGTACGGGCCATATACTGTTATTTTCTTTATAGGTCTGCCTGGCCTGCCAGGAGTAAGTGGGGCACCAGGACCTCAAGGTTTTCAAGGTGACCCTGGTTTCCCTGGAACAGGTGAATCAATCCCAGGAAGACCTGGATTTCCTGGACCACCAGGCCTACCAGGACAGCCAGGAAGACAAGGCTTACCTGGACTACCCAGTAGGTTCAGCAGCAATTTATATGGCAAGAATATCATTCTGCATATTAATAGATTCATTGCTTTTGTTGGTCCTACAAAAAAACATAGAGGTGAAAAATGCATTTTGACAGATATATCAAACTTTACATGTGATGTAGGAAACATGTTTTTCCTGTTAGTTGTCAATCAGCAAGGTTTCAAGATTTTCATAGTTTCCTGGGTGATTTAAATCCACAAAGTAACATGTCTGAAAAACATCCCTAAACATAGATCACCTGAAGTCAAAAACACAGCAAACTGAGGAGGAAATCCAAATCAGCATCCTTTAGTAAAGAAACAAGAGCTGTGAAGTTTTACAGTGGAAAAAGGAAGAAGTAGTGGCAATGAAAAAACAATGTGTCAACATCAGCTCTAGCCAGACTGACTCTTGTAGTATCTTCTATAAGCAATGACTTGTAAAGCATTTCATAACATCTTTAGCTTTTCACATGAGGATAACAAGATAAGGGAGAGGATAACACGTGACCTAAGCTGTGGAAACAGTCAACCTGATTTATACTAGCTGTACCATTTGTTTTTTTCAAAGGTATAATCTGTACTGACAGAGGGATCCCTGGAGAACCTGGAGCAAAAGGTCAGATAGGCCTTCCAGGAAGAAAAGGTGAAAAAGGAGAAAAGGGTAAGTATGCCTGGATAGCAACAGTTTGAATAGGAGACCTTTGCCAGATACGTTAGACCTAAATTTGCAAGAAGTTTATGGTAATTTGGAGGATAAGGCCCATCAAAGTGTGGAGTTAAATGGCCTGTTGGCGTTGGGGCTTCTGCGTCAGTAGAGTCATGTCAGTGCAGCAGTTATTCAGCACTGTAAAAAGAGACTGATATGCTTCACTACTTTGAAGGCCATAATGAGATAAAATGGTCTGTGCACTACTCTCAAAGAAAAGAAAAAGGGCAGTGTAATTTTTTGTGTATTAATTTTGCAACTGCTTCAATGTAATTTTGACACATTCACGTAGGAGATCAAGGCCTCTGCTCATGTAGTGCTGGTCCCCCTGGTCCCCGTGGTATGCAAGGACCTCCAGGTACTCAAGGAAAGAAAGGACAAATGGGATACCCTGGAAGACATGGAGAAAAGGGCGACACAGGCTTATCTGGTGCAGTGGGATCACCAGGACTCCCTGTGAGTAGTTCTCATGAGCTTCAGTAAATAAATAACATCAAATTACCAGTTATGCAGCAGGCATTTAAGCAGAGTGGTGTAGGAACTGCCCTGGAAAACTATTTAAAAGTTTTTTCTACATTTGCTTATTATAGTCTTGTTGGAGGATGCATTTTATTAGCTTCTATCTGATTTCCCTTGTGGCAGTCGGCAGAGTTTTACACTGAGGGACCGAATCCCATGCTGTGGTTGTGGGGTGGTCAGGAGGCTTAGGAAAGCTGGTGAATGTTCATCTTGTTTTGTTTTGACTTGTTTTTCTTTTAGTTTTGAATACCCATTGTTTTTCTTGAAGACATTGTAGATGCACAAATTGCTTCACTGAAGATGATTTTTCAGTTATTTCAAAGGAAGGCATTTCCAGCAAAACCTTATCACTGCAAAGAATTGCATGATGTCAGCAGGTCAAGACAGATTTTGTCAACATCTGCTTGCGGGGGGCGGGGGGGGGGGTAGGTTCTGAAGAAAAGGAAGCCTTGATTTTATTCAGGCATTTCAAGTCTTTTTTTTTTTAATTCCTTTTTTAGAAATTAATTGAAAAGCTTAATTTATTTGATGTGCTTAATTTATTTTATGAAGCAGTCTGAAGATAATGTAGAGTCTTTCACTTCCACAGAGTCTGAAAGGCATTGCTATTTGTTAGTATTTATCCCTTTACTGTTCCATATTACTTTACAATCTCCCATTTTCAGTCACTACTCACCCAAAGTTTGTTCTCCTGAAGGATCAGCCACTATAGGCAATGCCTTGTCTCTCTCTGACATACATATTAGCAATGAAGCTGAAATGGAATAAAAATGTTACCCTTGATTTAATAGTTCTTAGAAGGAAAAATTACTATAACCATCAAAATAAAGACTTTTTATTTGCTTGAATACCTTTCTTGCAATGTAACAATTTAATTTTAAGTTCCTCAAGAACAAAAACTGAGTGAACTTTTTGGTAGTAAAGATTCTGAGTACTGGAATAATTTGACATCAGCATACAATGGTCATTTTTTTTCCTAAGACCAGTTCATTTCTGTTTTAACAAATCTGATGTCCAGGTTTTCATGGAAAAACCCTATAAAGATTTTTCATGGCAAGGTGGGGGGAAGAAAATCATTAAGAAATATCTAAAAGGTACATTGAGGTCAGATGTTTATTTCTACTTCAATATTGGCTGTCAGCAGGATTAACAAACCAAACAAATTTGAGCTCGAGACCTATATGGGTGATGCTTGTTGCCTAACTCAGTGAAACTAGCTATTACTTTTGGAAACAGACTTATTTTCTTTAATGTGCTTCATATAGCTTATCTTATTCCCCACAGTGAGCAATAATTCAAAACACCAATTAATCTAACTGCTTTAGGAATATGTTACAAGATGATATATTGGACTTGCTGTGATTTTGTTCCACTTGCTCTGGTCTGGCATGTGGACTGTACATCCAGGATGCTGCACACCAAAATGATGCCAAATAGAATTTTTTTTAAATACACTTTCTTGTTTGTGAGAGCAATTTCTTTGAAAATATAGCTGGATATGCTTGGCTTTATGACTGTTCCAATATGGGTTTTTTTTGTTTGGGTTTTTTGAGGTTTTGTTTTGTTTCAATAGCAGAACTCTTTTTTACATGAGGAATTGCTTAAAAGTTTCCAGAACATTTTCTTTCAAAAGAAAACAAAACCAAACCATTGTGAGACTGAAGGAAGGAGTTGGAGGGGCTCTGTCATTCTAGTTCCAATGGTTTCATTACAAGCTTTGCATTTTTTTTTATTTTTCTTTTCTTAAAATCCTTTTACATGAGTGGATTATGTGAGATTTCAATCTTTTTTTTACTTTTGAAAGTATGCTTTAGCCCTTGTGGTTCTGAAGTAAAGCTTGAAGCCTTGTCCTGAACATTTTGGTGTTCTTATGTTCTTTAAGTGAGAAACAAGGACAAAGTACTCAGTTTGGAAAGAAATAATTCACTTTGATACAGAAGTGCTACATATGTATTTTTTTCCATTTTTCTGCTCTTTTCTTCCCAACTATCTCATTTTGCTTTTGAAACACTAAGAACTGGTCACTGCCAACTTAAAGATCTAGACATCTTAACAAATAGTCACTGCTAGTTTCAAATACACCATGTTTTTCAGAAGTCTCCTGCCTGTTACACAATTGTCACGATGTACAATCACTTTATAATTTGTATTTTCTCCACCTATTTCTTAATGAAAGATTTTCAATAACAGGAAACTGGCTAAATAATACCCAGGTTTTCAGCCTTAGTGACCTTTTACTTCTGTGTAAATTTCACATGGTAAAATATATTTACCCACATGTACTGTTGCAAGATCAAACCCTCACTAATGATGATACGCAAACCGCACTCTGCTTGAAGAACTAAGAGCACAAATCAGCATAAAACTATAGAAAAGCACTTCTTTTCCCCTCTAAACCTGTCAAGTCATAGATTCTTCTGACAATACCAGGTACCTAACTAGACAGATGGAATTTTTTATTAGCAGCTTTGTGGGCTTTCACTCAGCAAAAAAGCATCACTTATCTACTGCCATGTTCACTTCTGGGAGGACAGCCTCATCCAGCAGTCACCACACTCCAGGAATTCCCTTTCTGCATAGCCTTAGTGGATTGTGGGTTGAAGTCTGCAGTGGGAAGAGTTTGTGAATCGTTTGCATCTTAATATTGTTGCATTTACAGCCACAGCTGTATACAGCCATGGACCCAATTCTTCTAACATTACAATTTCTTATAGTTGTCTATCTGTTCATTTGGCAGTCAGGCTGAAAAGGCCAGGTGCCATTCACACACCTCTTTATAGATGTCAAAAGAGATAAGTCTTCCGTTTTGGCTTGTTCCTTTAATTGGTCTGGTTTCAGGAAACAATGCAAGAGCAAGACATAGATATCTGATTTTCCCCTCAATTCCCACATTGATTCCTTGCTGGAGATAACTGACAACCTTTTTTTTTTTTTTTTTTTTTATTGGCAATGGTAAGGGGACACCTGGTTCTGCTGGACAACATGGTGAAAAAGGAGAGAAGGGTGACCCAGGAAGAGTTAGAATAAAAGGTAAACACACATTTTATCATCTGCCTTTTTGTTTCCTATGCAATGCCTAGGCAACAGTGTGAGAAAACCATATTCACCTACTCTTTAGTAAAGTCACTAGTTTAGTAAGTTACTGAAGCCCAGAGGTCATGTATCTAAACTGCTTTCTTGGTACCATCTCATTCATCTTCTGCTTGCTAAACACAAGATCAACACTGTGTTTTGTGTTTTTTAGTCTATAGTTGAGCCATAAAACAATTTTAACAGCTTGTTATTAATGCTGAAAAGTGACTTTTCATGTCATGTGATTGATAATCAGAGTCTCACAGAGGTCTGTATAGCAAAGACTAAGCAGAATATGATTATTGTGAAAGCATGAAGAACTACTATTGTACTGAAGCCACCTCCTGAAGTGTCATATGCCAGTATCCCAGCTGTTATCTCAACTTAAACCATCAACATCCTTCTTGGGAAAAACTCAAAGTCTCAAAAGCTACTCAGTTTCCTGCTCCTATTTCTAAAAATTACTCTTGACCAGACATTGAAGAGAAACAATAGGCCACCAGTTGCACAACTGAAATTCTTGTAATTAAATAGATCAAAACCTCTCCACATTTATGGTTATGATTTGCAAAAGCAAAAGCAGCAGAGAACAACAAATTACAGCAATCTGATGGCAAAGCTTAGTTAGAAATGCTAAACTAATTATTCAGGCAAAAGATGCCCATCTTATTGTTTGTGAAAAGTTAGCTTAGCTTTGGATCCCTGTGTTTGTTTACAGATGTTGGAGCAGAGCAAAACATTTGCTGTTTATTTGCAAAGGATTTCTTGACATAGCAAAATGAATCTTTGGGTTAGAATAGTTTTATTGTACTTTATGCAAAAATTACATTTTTCATAAATATCAGTGCAAGAGAAATCTAGGGATAAAAAAAGAAAAAACCTTTTGGGAATATTGATATAAATATTCTGCACATATGGCATCACTATATTCTGATTTCACTGAAATCAACAATAAAACTCTGACTGATTTCAATAGCAAAATATTTTCACTCTGTATATAGCATGAACAAAAGCCACATTTCTTGTGGTACCTGTAAACATGTCTTTTACAGAAAGACCAAGTTGTTCCATGAGGTGTCCAACTACATACTGCCTTCCTAAGCCTAAAGTACCTCAGTAAGGAAATGTGAATTCAAGAACTGGAAATTATCATACAGATATGATGTATAGTTACCCAGCATTTACCTGAGCGGAAATAAAAAACTCCCAACACTTACTGCAAATATTATACTTCATTTTTTTCAAATTGTTTTAAGGAATAAAAGGTGAAAGAGGTCCTACTGGGGTTCCAGGATTTCCAGGCCAAAGAGGTAATGATGGCAGAGATGGGGAACTAGGATTGCCTGGGGAAAAAGGAGCCGAGGTATGTTTGACTTTCTCAGAGTTTTCTTCCCATTTCAGTTAACCTATTGTCTTATGAAAAGGCTAGCTACTTAATGAAAACTACCATTTTATTCCAAATCCCTAGTAGATTAATCACTTTTATCATTTCATGTTAGCCTAGATCAAAAATCATAGTTTTTATGCATTGAAAAATTATTTCCTTGGAAGTATTACTGTTTATTTTGATATTCCTGAATATAATTTCTGCATATTCTGTGTGCCAATATTATGAGATCAGGAAGAAAAAAATCCCCACAAAACTCCACCCTTTGTTCCTATTGCCTTTGAATATTTAAAACTACTAATATCATCCATGTAGTCACTTAATTGTAGAAGAATGGTTTCTCCAGATAATTCTCTAATGTGGCTTTTGATAATCAAAGAGAGGAAAGAAATTAGGTCTTAGTATTTCTTACGAACAATTTCTTTCTTTTAGGGTGATTCTGGAGTACCACTGCCGGGTGATAAAGGATTCCCTGGGGTCCCAGGACTTCCTGGGGTAAAAGGGCAGATGGGATTGCCTGGTTTGGGGTTTCCCGGCCCTCCAGGAGTCAGAGGTAGCCCTGGAGAGTTTGGGGATACTGGTAACATTGGGCTACCTGGTCCAAAGGGCCAGAAAGGTAATTTTGAATGTTTGCATTAAGAACCAAATCACAAAATGCATCTTTGCTAGCATCCATTACAGTTTCATGTGTATTATAAACAGTGTTACTCATTTATAGTGAAAATCAATTTTGGCAAGCTCAGTGGTAATGTGAAGTATGGACACTGAAAGGTACAATACTGTCAGCATTTAGCAGCAGACACTAGTGAGAATATGAATTGCTAGAGGCCTTAAACCTGCAAAGTGCCACTTGTACACTATCAGAGGAATTATTTTCTGGAGTAAAGAGTATTCCTGACTGTAAGGATTTGCAAGGCAATGCTTTTTTGCTAAAGGAGCAGGAAAATACAACTCATACTTAAGGCTTGGTCTGTTTTTTGGTTATAAAAAAATCCCTACCAAAATAAAAAAATCTACACTCATAGCAATATGTATGAACCAGAAATGTACATATAATTGAGATGAAAATAGAATTTCTTTCTTGCAACAGAGACTATTGTAAAGACAAATTTCTGTGACAAGTAAAAAAAAATTTTTTGTCTTTACAGCATACAACTGTATTACAACAATTTGAATTATTACCAATATTCTATACAAAATAAGTGTCAGGAAAAATATATTTTAAGATTCTCCATCAAACCTTAAGTAATATGGAAATAACAGTGTGCATAAACAGTCCCTTCTCTTTACCTTTGCATATCTAGTTGGTTAGTTCTACAGAAATATTACAGTAAACGTTCAGACTCCATTTTTTCTAAAATCATAGGCAGTTTCTTTCTCCCTCTTGCTTCAGGTGAGACTGTCTGCATTACGTTATCATACCCTGGAAATCCAGGTCCCCCAGGTTTTAAAGGTGTTCAAGGTATGTTTAACAGATGGGAGAATTTTTTGTTTTAATTGAAATGGAGTTTTAAGTTGGTAATTAAAAAAAGAAGCTATCCTAAAAAGATACACTTTTCTAGTTTCTCAACGGATACATGTCTCAAAATGTAAAATGCAAATACACAGGAATATACTCATCTAATAGAATCAAGGGCCAGACAGCTGCAGTTTGCATGATCAAAAGGTGTGCAGGCTGCTTCCATAGAAATGACTAAATGAAGGTAGCATGAAAATCTGCCCTGCCTCAGTTAAAATGCATGAGAGAGTCTGCAAAGTACGCAGATGGCTGGAGTTGGGTAAGACCTAGAATATGTACATCTGGATACTGGGAGAAAAGGTGTGCAAGGCAAAGATATGCTCCAAGACTGTAATTTCTAAAACTGTATTGCTCATGGCAAGTTACAATTGAGCCCTAAAATCTGAATAATTATTACCATTACTTCAACTTGTTCAACTTAATTTAAATTCAAAGAACTCATCCAGGAACTGGCAAAATGTTGCTTGTGATCACCTCCAGAACATTTGAAATAGCCCAGAAAATCCTGATCAGAACAAATGGAGATACTGGATTTTCAAGCTGCTTAATATGGTAATGCACAGCTCCCTGACATCAGTATTGTGGGTGGTAGCTAGAATTTATACAGAGATGAAAGAACAGGGATTAGCATATTGAGCTCATCTGCACCATTCCAGAAGCAGAGTATAGCACAGGAGAATATAAGAATTTGAGTTTACACCTGTCATTCACTAGGTTAATATTGATGTCCTGTAACATTAAAATGTTATAAGAGATACTTTTTTTATTTTTCTAATTTACTCTGGTGATTTTGCAGTCTGCTGTTTATGGATTAGGGAACAAGTCCATTTAGAGAAACAACAACCATGCCTTTGGTTGTGACTTGGGTGGTAGCTCTTGCCCAAAGTGTTAGAAGGATATGAAATCCACTTGTCTTCAAACTACATGAATTTACATGGGATAAAGATATTGTTTCCTAGATCACACATTTTAGAGCTCTGTCAGGTTTTTTTACATATTTTCTTTCTATTCCCAGGACCAAAGGGTTTAAAAGGACTTCCCGGTCATCCTGGACCAAATGGCTTTGATGGGCAAAAAGGCCATCGAGGCAGGCCAGGAGCAGGAATCCCTGGGCCAGAAGGTGAATTGTGCTTTTCCTAATCCAGGAGACCTGCTGGTCAAACTGTAATGCATACATACAGGGTAAGGTAGCTACCATGGTAGAATAGAATAGGAAGCACATTTCAACGACAGCTAATGGAAGAGGAATCTTTACCGGTTTCACTTTCTTTCCTCCAGCATTACAGGTGCTGCAATAATCTAAAGTTCAGTGTCCAGAGAGGAAATATTTTCAGAAAACTGAGAACAATTAGTATCATTTTAGCAAAGGGATTGAACTGGACAAGAGTGACAGTACACAAGATAGATGCTGCCCCAAAGAAAACCACTGTGACTTCCCACAGGAATAATTACCCCCTTAAGTCCTCATGTATCATTAACTCTAAATGAGAAACCTGAAATTTAACGTATGATGTTATTTTTTTATTGCATAGTGATAATTTAATTCTGGTTTAATTTGCATTATAATATTCCACAGTTTTGGAAAAAAAAAACCAACCAAACAAAAAAAACCCCACTACTTCCAAATTATGCCCTTTTTGAATTCAAAAATCATACCAACAGGCTTTCGAGGCGAAGCTGGTGATCCTGGTGATGAAGGTGAAAGAGGATCTACAGCTGATGGTAAAAATGGCCCTCCAGGTCCACCTGGCATACATGGTCAGAAAGGTGTTCCAGGTGATACCACATATGGTCCTCCAGGAATCCCAGGCAACAGGGGACTGCCAGGACCCCCTGGTGCACAAGGAGCAAGGGGTGATCCAGGCATTCCTGGGCTTCAAGGTATGAGCCAGTTCTTTATGAAGCATTTCCATGTGTTCAAAGGAGAAAATCTGAGCAAAGTCGGTCCTGATTCAGATAAAACTTACTCTTACCTGGATCCATAATGGTGACTGTGAACGGTACATCCTGCTTTTATGTTTACATTTTTACAGTTAAGGTTGATCAGCCACTGAGGAGATCTGCACTGCAGAAAGGGGAAGGTGTGTTTACCCAGTCCATGGAGTAACAGTGCAGCTTCCTATTCTTACTACTGTTACTTGCTGCCTAGTGGCCATCTGTGCTTAGGGCCTCCTGCTCTACCACACAGATAGTCCCTGCCTCAGATTGCTTACTCAAATCTGAGAAGACTGGCAAAAGGTGGGAGAACACTCAGGGAGAGAGGGGTGAATTTATTTGCCTAGAATTATACAATATAGTCCTCAATATCTTGGGCACTACTCTTCCCATTTCTGCAGGGGAGTTTTGCTGGTTGCTGCAGGTGTCTCCACAGTGCCACTTCTTTCCCTCTTCATAGCAAATATTGCTGTTTCCTTTTACAGGTCTTCCTTTTTCCCAGCCCTAAGCAGACACCTGCCCCGGCCCTTCTGTGCAGGGAACACCTATAGAACTGACCCCAGTGCTGTGTAGCTGGTGCAGTCCAGTGAGGTCCTTCTGTTCTTCTCCTACACATCAGAAACTAGCTTTTTGTGCCATAAAGTTGTTCTTACCTATAGGTGAGAGTTGAATTCGTAATTGTTCCTTAACGAAAGAAGCTCTCCACAACAGCCAATTCTAAATTGCAGAAAAGCATCAGTTTTCACAAACTAGAGCATAAGTAAGATACTACAATAACTGAACATGTGAATTTCAAAATTACAATTAGGAATTCTGAAGGATGGCAAGTAATGGAAATAAAACATTTAAAAATGTTTTTTGTTTCTAGGACCGCCTGGTACTCCAGGATTTCCAGGTGCCAAAGGTTTTAGAGGCCCAGAAGGTGATATAGGAGCACCAGGCTGTCCAGGCTTCCCTGGTCCGCCATGTGACACAGGCTTACCAGGGCCACCAGGACTCAGAGGTGTCATGGGCCTGCCAGGACCTCAAGGTACACAACATCCATCAGGTTGCCTCATACCTCTAAGCTTTGCACATCTTTTCTAGCAGATTTAATCATGATTTTTGTGGCTGGCATGGCAAATATTTCCATGGGGGCTGCTCATTAGTGGCGGTGTACATTGTGTTTTGCACATTTCCTTAAACTCAAGGAATGTATAGCGTGCATCTCAGAAGTTTGCCAACTTTCCTTCCCTTCCCATACTGTTTCTTAACTGGCCAAATCAGTGTGTTCGCTGTCAAGTAATAAATGGAAGAGTTATCTCTTGCTGTGTTGTCCTGAGTACCTTAACTGACCTCCTGTCATTACTGTGATACTTTTATCTTCCTTATTCTTAAGTGGAAGTGTTATTTAGGGAGAGCTAGGAGACGTATATATCAAAAGTATTTACAAATTAGTAGGTATTTTTCACAGGGCACTGCTACGGATTTGTCTCTCACTAAAGAAATACAAGAAAACAAACATTCCAGGTGAAAAATCTAGGCAGAGCCAGGACTCCAGCGTGGTAGCAAAGTTTCCAAGTTACTTTGCCATGTTTGATGATATTCAAATTTATACCAAAAAATCTATCACTTTCTACTTTTTAGATACAATTGCTGAACCCTTTTCCTGCATTTGCATACATAGATTAAAGCTCTTTTTCTCAGGCTTACCAGGCTTTAAAGGTCAGATCGGAGACAGGGGCCTAGCTGGGCCACCTGGTATCAAAGGTCTCAAAGGCTCTCCTGGCTCACGAGGTCCCCCAGGTCCTCCAGGCTCCCGAGGACTTCCAGGACTTCCAGGCAATAAAGGACCCCCTGGTTTCCCAGGACAAACAGGTATGTTAAACATCCTGCAAACTACCTCATCTATAACTTCTCTTGTAAAGGGAGCTATTTCTACTTCTGTTAAAGCTAGGAAGTACTTTGCACCCTCCTCCCTTGCCAGCTTTGAGAGTAAGACCTCGCAACATGGTAGAATCAATAACAATAGCATCCTTATTCTTTCTCTTATAAAAAAAAAAAGGGATGAAAATAGTTTGATGCATCTTGGTGCATCCTGGTGCTTTAGTTGTTTTACAACACTGACATATTTCCATGTATTATTTCCTGACTATTTGTAATAGGTTGTTGTTATAATATGCTATAATAAGAACAATATACTTTTTATTACATCCAGACTATCTCCTTTACTAATGCAGTCTGTGATTGTATGCTGATGAGTATTCAATTCTTGGAGAAGTAAGGAGGGGGGTCAGCAGAACGGCTACCTTGGACTTCCGGGGGGCAGACTGGTTGACAGAGTCACAGAGTCACTTGGGACGAAGTCCTGAAGGGCAAAGGAGTCCCAGGAGGCTGGGCATTCTTCAAGAAGGAAATCTTAAAGGCACAGGAGCAGGCCATCCAATGTGCTGAAAGACAGGCCGGCGGGGAAGAAGACTGGCCTGGCTGAACAGAGAGCTTTGGCTGGAACTCAGGAGAAGAAAAAAAAAAAAAGAGAGCTTATGACCTTTGGAAGAAGGGACAGGCAATTCAGGAGAAACACAAGGATGTTGTGACGTTACACAGGGAGAAAATTAGAAGGGCCAAAGCCCAACTAGAACTTAATCTGGCTACTGCTGTAAAAGACAATAAAAATATTTTTATAAATACATTAGCAACAAAAGGAGGTCTAAGGAGAATCTCCATCCTTTATGAATGCCAGGGGAATCATAGTGACAAAGGCTGAGGTACATAATACCTTTGTTGCCTCAGTCTTTAATAGTAAGACCAGTTGTTCTAAGGTTACCAAGCCCCCTGAGCTGGAAGACAGGGATGGGGAGCAGAATGAAGCCTCCATAATCCAAGGGAAAATGGTTAGTGACCTGCTACACCACTTAGACACATACAAGTCTCTAGGGATGGATGGGATCCACCCAAGGGTACTGAGGGAGCTGGTGAAAGTGCTCACCAAGCCACTTTGAAGCATTTGTCAGCAGTCCTGGCTAACTGGGGAGGTCCCAGTTGACTAGAAGTTAGCAGATGTGACGCCCATCTACAAAAAGGGCTGGAAGATCCAGGGAACTACAGGCCTGTCAGTCTGACCTCAGTGCTGGGGAGGGTTATGGAGGAGATTGTCCTGAGTGCCATCATGCAGAACGTACAGGACAACCAGGGGATCAGGCCCAGTCGACATGGGTTTATGAAAGGCGGGTCCTGCTTGACTAACCTGATGTCCTTCTATGACAAGGTGACCTGCTTAGTGGATGAGGGAAAGGCTGTGGATGTTGTCTACCTAGACTTTAGTAAAGCCTTTGACATGGTTTCCCACAGCATTCTCCTGGAGAAACTGGCTGCTCATGGCTTGGATGGGCATACTCTTCGCTGGGTAAAAAACTGGCTGGATGGCCAGGCTTGAAAAGTTGTGGTAAACGGAGTTAAATCCAGTTGGCGGGCGGTCACAGGTGGTGTTATCCAGGGCTCAGTACTGGGGACAGTTCTGTTTAATATCTTTATCAATGATCTGGATGAGGGGATTGTTGTGCACCCTTAGTAAGTTTGCAGACAACACCAAGTTGGGTGGGAGTGTAGATCTGTTCGAGGGTAGGAAGGCTCTACAGAGGGATCTGGACAGGCTGGATCAATGGGCTGAGGCCAATTGTATGAGATTCAACAAGGCCAAGTGCCGGGTCCTGCACTTCGGTCACAACCACCCAATGCAGCGCTACAGGCTTGGGGAAGAGTGGCTGGAAAGCTGCCTGGTGGAAAAGGGCCTGGGAGTATTGGTCAACAGCCAGCTGAATATGAGCCAGCAATGCGCCCAGGTGGCCAAGAAGGCCAATAGCATCCTGGCTTGTATCTGAAATAGTGGGGCCAGCAGGACTAGGCAAGTGATCGTCCCCTTGTACTCGGCACTGGTGAGGCCACACCTCGAATACTGTGTTCAGTTTTAGGCCCCTCACTACAGGAAAGATACTGAGGTGCTGGAGTGTGTCCAAAGAAGAGCAACGAAGGTGGCAAAAGGTCTAGAGCACAAGTCTTCTGAGGAGCAGCTGAGGGAAGTGGGGTTGTTTAGCCTTGAGAAAAGGAGGCTGAGGGGAGACCTTATTGCTCTCTACAACTGCCTGAAAGGAGGTTGTAGCGAGGTGGGTGTCAGTCTCTTCTCCCAGGTAACAAGAGACAGGACAAGAGGAAGTCGCTTCAGGTTGCATAAGGGGAGGATTAGATTGGATATTAGGAAAAATTTATTTGCTGAAAGGGTTGTCAGGTATTGGAACAGGCTGCCCGGGGAAGTGGTCGAGTCACCATCCCTGGAGGTATTTAAAAAATGTGTGGATGTGGTGCTTAGGACATGGTTTAGTGATGGACTTGGCAGTGCTAGGTCAATGGTTGGACCTGATGATCTTAAAGGTCTTTCCCAACCTAAATAATTCTATGATTCTATTCTACTAGTAGATGGAGAAATAGTTTCACATTATGTCTAATACTTATAAAAAATGTGAAATTGGTCCCAAATCATCACTGGCTAGTGGGCAAAAGTTCTGAGTAACTATAGCAAAATCCTGTTTTCCTCTGTCTGTCATCTGGACAGTACAGTAGGAGCCGTGATTTCCAGTAGCCACATGCAAAATCTGGTTGTGTCTTAGGCTATGCATTGTGTTTAAGATGGGGGGGGGGGGGGGGGTAACTGCTGTAGTAGTAAGTGTAGCCTAAATGTCCAGGGGGTGGCAGCAGGGAGGGGGAAGATGTTTGCTTCAAGGCAATCTGGATTTCAAGAGAAGTTTGATCTTGACATGAAGCCATGCTCCAACTATTGGTTCTCTAGCTTTGCTGATTTCCTTAAGGAGTCCTTCTAAACTTCCTGCCTTTTGCTTTATACTCTTCCTTAGAATATGACAGCAACAGCATAGCAGACTGAATATATAAATAAAGCATTTAATATTACCAGGAAGCAAAGGGATTCAAGGACCCCAAGGATTCCCAGGACTCCCAGGAACACAAGGCCCAATGGGAATCTCTGGTGTAAAAGGTGAAGAAGGAAAAATGGGTCCACCTGGGCCTACTGGAGAATGTGGGGATATGGGAATAAAAGGTTTGTAAAAATCCACTTCACTCTGTAGTTATGTTACTGTTATGTTTAGTTTGTTACTATTGTGTTAGGAATATATTTACTTTTTCTTGTTGTTATAAGGGTATATTCACTTCTATTTTCAGAGATACTAAATACTAAACCCAGTTATCTCACTTATGAATGCATAATGAAAAATAACTAAAGAAAAATTAATTCCACTCAGATCAATAGGTGCATTTACCACTAAATCAAACAGAGTAAGATCTCTTATTCAAACAAACCGTGAATTTTGTCCTGTATGTATCTGAAACTTTAGATTTTTCAAGTTTTCTACCATATTTTCTGTGTTCTTCAATCTATGTAAAACATACAGGAAATAATCTCTCTAAACATTAACATAGGAAAGACAATAACCATCTCCAAGGTGCAGTCACAGACAGTACACTGTGGCGTGGACAATACAATTGCCACCTTTCATATACCAGACAAGCAAGGAATAATTCTGATTTAACATCACCTGGGTTACTACTGAATTAACTAAAAAGCAAGAGAAGGATAATAAATTCTGTTAGCAGTGAGCCTGCTGAAACAACTGAGAACTGCATTAGTATTTGAAGGCTTTCTCTGTTAGGGAGGTCTTCACTAAAATTAATTTTCAGGACATGTCACTCATGAGGATTTACTTACATTCCATATGTTTGGTTCAAAGGTGAAAGAGGACCTCCAGGAGACAGTGGCGGTGTTAATATCCGTCTTGAGAAAGGACAAAAGGGGGAACCAGGGTTTCCTGGTGAGAACGGATTTAGAGGTGAAAGAGGTAGGTTCATAAAATAAAGCCCTGCGTACACACACATTCATCTGATATAAATCACTGGTGTTTTTCACAGGTTTGGACTCGTAGCTGCAGTAACATCCAGCAACCTTATTGTGTTTGTAGAGTCTTAAACTAGCAGGCTAGTTTGTTTGGACAATTACTAAGGCAATACACAAAGTGTGAAAGCATAGCCATATTCAAAATAAGTGTCAAATAATGGCTTGACTATATCAGTCATTATCTTGTTCTGCAATTAACTTCAGGTGAAAAAGGTAATACTGGTTTCAGAGGCAACCCAGGATTTCCCGGGAAGAATGGTGTCCCAGGACTGCCAGGTGACCATGGTGACACTGGACTGATGGGGTTTCCAGGATCACGGGGCTTCCCAGGACCAAAGGGCTTTAAAGGAATTACAGGTTTTCAAGGACAACCAGGTGACCAGGTAAACAAAGTAGTAGTGAAATGTCCTGGACTTTGCAGTGACCTCCTGCCTCCAAGAAACGTGATGAAGGGTACTTCTATTGTACTTAGCCATTAGATGATCCGAGAAGAGACTTTCAGTATAACAGGAAGGGTGAATTCCTTAATGTAACACTTCAATGCTTTGATTACATTTTAGCAAGAACTGTAGTCAGAGTCAACAGAGGGCCTCTCCCCGCTCTCCTACCTGTATGTTGTGATTTTGTTATATTGCCACTTGATGGAAGTCAAGGCTACACTGCACTAATAAGGAGGGCAAAAAATGGATGCACAATCAAGTCTTTAACATTATTCCTAAGAACAGACCGACAAATCACTTATTGCAGAAATCATAACATAGCAGCAGCACAAGTCTGAAATTAATATATAGCTGCTTCTTCATATCTTACTACGTGGAGCAGTCAAGCCAATAGACAAGACAAACCAAGTCTCCTGTGTGGATATCGACAACTTACACCAAACAGAACCCAGGCAAGCAATATGCTCAAGAACAAACATAAAAAACTGCACATATATCACATAAGGATATAAGGTAAAATTCTTTACAGGCTTGTATGCTAAGTAGACAGGCAGTGAGATAACATGAAGCATAAAGCACAGTTCGTTTTTGGTAAAGGGACGTATCTTTGCTTGGCTTGTCTTTTACTATATTTCTTTGAAGAGATAATCTGTGTTTTGCTCCTTATAGGTTATTATTCAAAAGGAAAAATAGAGAAATCTTTACATTTTTACTGTTGCATCACAACATATTTCTGGTTAATGTTTATAGTAAATTTTGGGTAACATACAACAATATTAGGTACATTTTTATATTATGTTTTAAATCAAATTGCTCAAGCCATCTGTGGGGAATTTAAGCTGTTCAAGCCAAGAGTTAGCATAAACTATAAAAGCACAAACTCAAAACGATTAGCAAGTCTAATCTACAGTTTCTTGGAAGTGTTAGTGGTCAGTGTTAGACGTGTAACAAAGACAGCATGCTTTTCTGTTGAACCTAAGACATAGTTTTTCTATTCATAATGATTGCTACTCTGTTTACCAGTGTAAGAGAACCAAATGCTCTTATAGATCGTTCTTGCCACACATATCATATGTCAAACATTTTCACTTTGTTTTTAAAAAAAAAATCAGGGTGACATTGGCTTACCAGGAATCCCTGGAAATCCAGGACTGACTGGCCCAAAAGGATCTAAAGGTAATGAGTTTATATAGACATGCTTTTGTAAAGAGCAATACTGTTAGGATGTATATGCTCTGATAGATGGCAAGTACTCACTAGAAAAGGGAAAACAGGACAGAAGTGAAAATAATTGAAACTTGAATATCATTAGAAACAAGTCTGGCTTACCTGAAGGCAAAATTTGCATTTCAGTTTATTCTTTAACAGTTTGTTCCTTTTAAAGTAGGTGTTACTAATTTGGAAGATAAATTTGTGTCAAATTTCAGAGTTTAAAAATTCTATCAAACATGTCAAAACCCACTCTTATGGATCTGTAAAATTTGTCAACTCAAAGAAGAGAAAATGCAATCATTTAGGGTATTACAGTATGTTATTGTACAGATATGTGGAATTTTTAAAATATTCCAACGTTCTTTATAATCTCTTTTATATAACTTATTTCCCAGTGTTTTCCAGGCTATGATTTTTGAATTCTTGGAACTTCTGAATGTGTAGCATAACAAATCAGGGAGAGTTCATACCCATGCATGCAAAATTATTCAGCTGAAAAGATGAAGTTTTGCATATTGTTTTTTGCATAGGTAGAGATTACTCTGAAAGATTTATCTATAATATTTAGATTTTAAAGTGCTACAAAGAAATACAAAATGGTGTCATCCATCATATTCCCAGATTTCATTGGAGCAGGATGTCATTACTGATAAATAATGAAATTAAATCATTGCCTGGAAAAAAGGATTAAGGGGACAGGAGAAATTGTTTTCTCAGTTATGTTTTCCATTTCTTCAAAAATTCAAGACATTCTCAGCCAGGGAATAGATTCCCACAAAAAAAAGTAAAGAATAATACTCAATATAAAGAGAACTTTCATTAAATGTATTGAAAACAAATTTACTGGAAAAATTATCCTTAAAACTAAAGCAGGAAATAGCCGTAAAGGTGGGGATTGCTGTGGCAGGGGATTTCTAGCAACACGTGAACATGATATTTCCTCTTAACTCTTCACAGCAAAATCAGACAATGAAGTTGGAGACAGCATGAATAGGTGGGAGAGGTCAGACATTTGTGCAGACAATGTAAGGCAAAATTGCTCAGAATTATTGATTCTGTGATAAACAGGAATTTCAGCTCAGACAAAAAGAATAAGATGTGCTGGCTTAAAATCCCCAGGTAGTCCCTAAAAGGTCTTTACTGAGTAAATAGACACATGCTTTATTAATTTTGCACATCCTCACAAACCTATGTAAGGAGTTCTCTTTGTTTAATAAAGTGTAACAGGAAATTTATGCAGTATCTTTCATTTTCAGTATATGCTGTCAGTATTGGGAAAGTTCCCATAATTTTGGGGTTTAGTTTTGTTTTTTCATTATGGGAAATTTATATACTGCCAAGAGTCATACTAAACACAAGCTGAGTTAGTACTTCAAGACAAGCTGAGCTGGCAGATAATTTGCATGTGCCAAAACATTTTTCATTCTGTATTCTCTCAGTCCCTTTTATAGCTGTTAATATCTATGAGTAAATTATCTGATCTTACAAAATTGTCCAGCTTTGGTTTTGTGGATGAAAAGGATACTTGTATGAAATGAAAGTCATTGTACCTCAACAGGCAAGAGAGGTGACCCAACTCCTCTACTTGGTACACATGGTCGAAAAGGGCCTCCTGGAGATCCCGGATTACCAGGTACCTCTGACTGAAGAAAACAATTGGACTTAAGAATTTTGTTAGTGGAGAGGGAGCTCTGCTTCCTGTGCACATTGAGCGTTATTTTCTATAGTTATAAACCCAGGGATTGGAGAGGCATCACGGTCTGCAATATGGCTACCATGAACATAGGAGGAAGAGTCTACTGTTGTCTAGTACAGCACTGATGAACATACCAATATACTTACCAGAATAAAACCTAGCTTGGCTATATCTTGCTTGCCATTTCTGCTCTTTCAGATGCTGCCAGAGAGATCAGTATAATTAATTGTTAATAAATAAATGCAAGGGTCTGAAGCATTTGAATAAAATTCTTCTTCTAGTCAAGAAACCCCTTACTGAACTTTTATATTTTTAAACTTATCATGAGATGATGAATGGACATCTTTAAACAAATAAATGCTAGATTACTTTTTTTCTTTAAGGACTCTGTGGATTCCCAGGAGAGAAGGGTTCACCAGGTATCCAAGGGCAACCTGGAAGACCAGGATTCAAGGGTGACCCTGGATACCCAGGAATACCTGGATTTCCAGGTAATGCCAAAGTTTTAAAAATAGTTCCATGTAACAGCTCAAAAGAGATATGGAACAGGAAAATGCAGCTAAGGAGGCACCTCTGTGGAGGAAGCTAGAGAAATCAGAGATCAGATGAAGGCATGTATTGAAAGCTATTTCAGTACCTATAGACAGCAGCAGTAGTCTGCTCAGTCTCAGAGAGCAAGATCTGTCAATTCTTCATACATTCCATACACTTTCAGGTACCTCTTATTAACGCAGTGTGCTCCATAGCGTGAAAAAAAAATCAGTTTAATAGATTTGCATATTCACAGATTTTTTTCCCACCCTCAGGAGCTACAGGTCCTCAGGGATTGCCAGGAGAACCTGGAGAAAAAGGGAAACATGGAATTTTGGGACCTCCAGGATTGCAAGGATTACCTGGATCCCAAGGCAGAAAAGGTAAACAGTACACAGTGCAGTTCTACTGGTAATGTAACAGCACCAGACATAAATACCCTTTTAGTAGTGAAAATGGAAAAGGCCTAACTGTGAGCATAATTTTGATTCTGTATTCTCTTAAACTACTAGAAGAATTAAGCCAGTTCCCATCACCTTTGAAAAGTAACATAAATGCTACCTCAGAAAATCAGGCTACAATCTAAAATGAGTAAGGTAGAAACAGATTCTGGCTCAGCTGATGTAACTGATAGCAGAAGTTAAGGAAAGAAAAATGAGTTTGCAGTAATTCAGATGTTTCACTTCACTTATGCTGTGTTCTACCTTTTCACCATGGAGTGCCACTGTTACGTTACAAAACCAGCAGACTGCCGTGGACAGTTTTGTCTTACAAATTTGTTTTAACAAACGGTGATAATTTGGGTTGGTTTTTATTGTTAGTTTTGTTGTTTTGGTTTCTCCAGAAACTGATTTTGGTGAATTTAACATAGAAAAGTTTTGTCCGAATCCTAATTTATACTTCTCACAATGATTGTTATGTTTAGATCGAACAGCAGTTCATCTATACAGTTGTTTTTGTTGGAGAACATTATTAACTTTTACTATACTCAGAATGATATACTGAAATTATAAGTTACATTAATATTTCATAAAGAAAGGTAATCAACTATGTACTTTGTATCCTCTCTCTGTTATCGTGTCCTTCATAACCAGTTCCTAGGCAGGAAGAATAATATTAGTGACCCATATACAGAAATCACAGTGAAGTATCACTTGGGGCTATGAGAAAAGGTTAGAGAGGACAATAGATTCACTTTTTCAAATTCAGCCTAAGGAAAAATTGAGGTGGTTTCTTACAAACTACTGAAAATTTAAATAAAAAATGGAAACCGTTTATGATTACTTGCAGTAAATAAGTGGTGCTGATTTAAACTGTCATGACAGATTCCTTGCTGGTGCATAATCTGCAAGAGAACTGCAGTGACAGGAATGTCTAAATTGAGAGGGGTCAAAAAACCCAAAAAAGCACTCTTCTGATGAAAACTTCTTAGTAGCAGATGGACTCTTTCCTTCTTGTCATAAGTGGTAAGACACTTCTTTTCTATATTGTGCAGAAGTTATCCCAAGTCCTGTGCAGGAAATGCAATAAATTAACACATGTGCTGCAGAGGGAAAAGTTCAGTTCCAAATGGCAATTCGTTACAGACCAAGTTGCCTGCTAAGCCTTAGGATTCTATATATTGCCAGCTTAGTTGAAAACAAGGTTAACACCTTTGAAATTATACCCAGTAACAAAAACTGAATGGAATTTGTATTCCAATTCAGTTGGAGAATATAGGTCTTAATGCTATTTTCAATAATATTGTTGCTAGCATTAGAAGTGAAATGGTTAATTGGCTGTTCATAGCTAAGTACACGGCCTTGTTAGTCTAATTCCTTCTCATTTACATTAAATGTCTTGTGCCTGAAGAACTTTAAGATTAAAAAAAAATTAGTTAAACAGCATCTACCAAAGCATAATCACATTTTCTTTATTACAGAGATAGTTTTGCTAGTTAAGGGTTTAGTCTGGCAAGCCTTACTTGTTTGACTAATCCTTGATGAAGTAAGTAATATTAAGAACATCAGCAGAATTACTTGTGTGAGTAGAAGCTGAATTGGGCTGTAAAATACAAAAACAGTGGTTCATAAATAGGTCAGCCAATTCAGCTGTACCTAGAAATATGGGACTATAGCAATCCAAAAATCTAGAATTACGAGAGCTGATATTATAATGGATTGTTGGCAAATGTGTCAGAAATTCCCTGGAAAGCAAGTAAACCAAGCTATCAATCTTAACTGAATGAGCTAAAGATCAAAAGAGTTTTAAATGGTGACCTAGGTGCCAAAAATAGTTAGGAATTCAGAATAATTTGAAAATACCACTGTTAAATTCCCCAAACTGGCATGCAACTCTTACATAAATTTGAAAATGGCAACATGCCCAAAGCACAAGGAGGCTACAGAAAGCATGACTGAAACTTAGAATGTCATGAAAAGTTAAAAAGCAGTTAATTAAGGGCATAGAAGATATTACAGGTTGGATTACCAGTACCTCATAGTATAAAGGGGATTACATAGAGAGTATATTATCAATGTCTTGCAGGTTTTCAAACAATCATCTGGATTTAAAATTTTTCCAGACCTGTGTTTGCTACAGGCTGCATTTTTTTTTTCCTTTTCATTCCTTTCTTAAATTTTAACTAAAATAATTCAACAGTTTCTAAGAACAAAACTACAGGATTATTATTTTTGGTGTGTCTATTAGAAAACTCTAGTGCCCTTTTATTTAACTTTCTCAGATGACCCATCTTTAAACTAAGGACCTTTAAATTTGGCAAGTGAAGCAGCTGATGAAGGGCATTTGCACTGCTGTTCCTACAGCAATTTGTCCTTACCCAATTTGACCAGCTTATAAAATTTAAAAAAATACATCCATTCTTACGTGCTTCAGTAGAGCAATAAATTCTCCCATGATTCGTGCTCTGGATATACAGCAGATTTGCATACTGCAGGACATGCTGGGATCAAGCACAGGAACTGAAATAGAGAACTTATATCTTCTATGCCAGGAAGTAGCTAGACAGGGAAAAGGAGACAGAAAGATAATTTAGATTTGTGGAAAAAAACCGCTGCAACTGGACTGGGAATCGTACATGGAATGGAGAGGAACTGATGGAGAAGGAAATTAGGCAGGGAGAAGCAGCAAAGGTGGGCACTGACAGTATTGTTCAACTTCTTGATGATCAGTGTCCACTCTAATCTATCCCTCTCTGGAGCGAGAAGCATCCCAAGTCTATTCTTCTGTCTGAAACTTCTTTGAAACCTGTTGCCAAATGACCCATCACAGTTTTGCCAAATCTGTTCCTATCACCAGGTGATAGGCTGCTGTCTGCATTTAACAAGTGTACATCTTCACACTTGATAATTTATCTGTACAACTTAGGAAACTATAAAGTGCTAATGACATGGAGATATTTTTACCCTCCACTGCAAACAACAAACATGATCTCGGCTTAATTAATCTTTAAAAAATGGACAAAAAAATGCCATCAGTGTTTTAGCAGTTTTTAAAAAGTCACAGATTATAAAGCAAAAGTTATATCTGACTACCATGAACACTCAGCCTGTGATCTGGTCATCTAGTGAACATCACTTGTGACAAAGCTGCTCTATACTGTCATATGTCAGCATAGGTCTCAATTACAGATATGTTGTCTTCAGAGACTTTGTGCTGTTCAGTTTCAAGAATTTTTGTAATAGTGTAATGCAAAAAAGCATAGTTTTCTGTGTGAAATCTGCAGGGCCAGGGAAAAGAAGCCAGGTGAAAATTTAGCTTCTTAGGACTAGTTAATCACATGTAGCAGTAGTAGTCTAGCCATAGACATGAGGTTCACCATAGAGTAAATTAGCCCATACTGAGCTTCCTGCTGCTAGCTGCAGTATAGAAACACCTAAAGGATTAAAAGGTATGTTTCCTGTTTGCTTTGATGTGAAACTATATTATTGCTATTTTCAAATTTTTCACATTTTCCTTTCCAAAAGGACTGCACTCAGGTACAATGTGATCTCATCTTCAGTTGCCAATAAGAATCAAATTCAGCAAATACCCTGTCTTGATCCAGAATGTGTTGTCATTAAAAAAAAAAGGCATAATTTTTAACTGTAACTTTAAGGGATTATTGTGGCACCTAGTCATGCTTGTAATACCTCTCAGGTCTTCCTGGACTACCCGGACTGGATGGCTTGGATGGACTAAAAGGTCAAAAAGGTTCTGCAGGAGCTCCAGGTAAAGAAGGGAAATAGCTATGTGGAACATAAAATCTTCTCTTAAATGACTGAATGTGCAAGGAATTATGCATGTTATTTTGATATTTGCCTTGCCCAGAAGATATCATTAAGGCTCAGACTAAACTTTCAAACAGAATCCAAAGTATACCTAATGACAAACCTGCAGTTATTTGTAGGGAAAACTTTAAAACTTCCATTACTCATATAGTTTTGTTGGAACCTTTCAAGGCTGTTTATAAAACGAAAATTTTCAGTACAGATGATTCAAAGGAGAGCCAAGACTCCAGGATTTTTATATGTAAACGATAAAACTAACAAATTAAAAGGAGACATATGAAATCCCAGCCCCATTAAAGTCCATGGGATTTGTGCCACAAAGTTAAGAGGAACCTGGATTTCGCTCATGCCGATCTATTTGCAACTTATAAAAGGTGCTTTTGAAGCAGTATTAAAAAACAGTGCTCATCATCTATCTGGGGATTACAAATTTATGCTGATAGAAAATTAAATTTAGGACCATGCAATCAGTGTACATTTCAAGTTATGGACAATAATGACACCATATAAAATAAACCCTAAAGAAGAGCATTAAAGCAAAGAGATTACTTTCTTTGAAAGGGATGAACTAGGTCCAGATTCAACAAAATTGTATCCAGCTTCCAAGAGAGAACCAGAAAAACAGCACTAGGCAACCCTTGCAAGGACGAACATCTGCAGCTGGTATTTCTATTCTGCACATCTGTATTTGTACTCAGTGTAAGCTTTATGTACATAATTGTTTTCCTATAAAGGTCAAAGTGAAACAGGGCCCCCAGGATACTCAGGAGAACTTGGACCAAAAGGAGACAGAGGTGAACCTGGATGGCCTGGTATTTCTATTCCAGGCCCCCCTGGAGAAAGGGGATTCCCAGGATTCCCAGGTAAGAAAGGGTGTTCTCCTTAGTGGTGCCCTGCAGAGTTGAAATTAAGCTCATACAGGTTCTTGCCCTGGTGAGTATGAACATTAATGCATACCCAGAAGATTCTCTCCCTACAAACATTTCTGTTGCAGTAACATGCTGATGTTTCCTGAGTAGATACAGAGACCCCAGTATTTCTTGTTTATTATGTTACAGGAGAGGAAAGAATGAGAATAGAAAATGATGGACTTGGACAGACCTAGGGAACTGCTAGGTGGAGTTGCCTCTTGGGAAGAAATTCCTGAAGAAAAAGAGTGCAGGAGATCTGATAGTCACAGAAATATAATAAATCTATCAACTATTCTGATGTAAATGCAAGATGGAACTGTATCACAAGATTGCTATGACTAAGAGCCTTGGTGATATAGGAGTTGCATAGAAATAGGAAAAAGCAAGTGTTTGAGGAAGGGCCACTAAGAAGGTTAAGAGATTGGAGCACCTGTCATATGAGGAGAGGCTGAGGGAGTGGGAATTGCTTAGCCTCCAGAAGAGAAGGCTCAGGGAGGATTTTATCAATATGTGTAAGTACCTGATAGGAAGGACATGGAGACAGAGAGAGATGGTATCCAGTGACAGGACAAGAGGCAATGGGCACAAACTGACATACAGGAAATTCTACTTCAATACAAGGAAAAGTTTTAGTTTTCCTGTGAGGGTAATTGAATACGGGCAACAGGTTGCCCAGAGAAATGATGAAGTGTCCATCCTTGGAGATACTCAAAACCCAGCTGGACAGAGCCCTAGGCAACCTGCTCTAGCTGACCCTGCTTTGAGGAGAGGGTTGGACTAGAAAGTCTCCAGAGGCCCATTGAAGCCTCAGCAATTCTGTGATTAGAAGTGACATTAGCTTTACTCTACCAAACCTTGCAGCTGTGTCACATAACACAATAAAAATTGTGGAGGTGAATTCCTGTGAGGTGAATTATTCTAAGATGAAGACAGTCATTTTTCTCAATTCAGTTACTAGTTCATGAATTGGGGGAGTCAACAGAATGGTACTGTTGAGGAAAAAAAAGAGAAAAAGTTTAATTCCAAGATGTATTAACACTGCTTGACATAGGATGGGCAAGGCCTCCCATGACGTACTGTGTTCAGCTTGGACAAATTAGGGAGAACTCATTAGAGAGTAAATGGAAGGATGGGGTCGAAAACAAGACTGAAGAAACTAGATTTTTTTTGTAGAAAAGAGAAGGCAACAGAGAGCAACACACATGCTAACAAGCTGCGACTATTCAAAAGTGTTATGCAGAGGATAGTAACCTGTAACTCTTCCTGCCTGTCACATGTAAGGGCACTAATGTCTTATTTTGAAAAAAAAACAGATTACAAATTAGGAAAAAAATACATTTAAAGCTAGTAAGTTCATCTTGTTCACTGAGGTTTTTAGGTAATGGCTGAACTCACTTTTGCTAGGAACAATCTGTGAATACTTATCCTGTCCCAGGCAGAATGATGTCATAGTCCCCACTCATCTTACATTTTTACCATTTCTCCCATTGTTGGAATTCAGGAGAAGGCAGCTGTTTGTGGCAATATGCCAATGTGTCATGATGCATTCTTTAGTTTAAGTAGTTTTTATGGAAAGAATTAAAAATTTTAAAAAGATAACAAATATTTTCACTTCTACAAGATTTCTTCATTAGCCTAGTCACTGGTATGTTCACTATACAAGTGAGAGCATACATTACTTCCACGACTTCACGTCAGTATTCTTTTAGTTAGTAACTCATTTCTGTAATCTAAAAAAATCCTCAGATTTTGGTTTGGTTTAGTTGTTGGTTTTTTTTTTAATTGTAAAATGTGATCCCTTAGGTAGAAGAGGACCTGTTGGACCCACTGGACCTGTGGGAAGATATCCTGATAGTGCTTCTCCTGGTCCTCCAGGTGACCAAGGACCACCTGGTTTAGATGGCATCAGAGGTATTAAAACCAAAAATACCAGATTTGATCATGTAAAACCCCCCTGAGGCTACTAGGAGTCACTGGGTTGCTGTCTGTCAAAAAACATATAAAAGTGCGTAAGGAACAAAGAAACCAATCAATACCTCAGTGAATACACAGAGAATTGAATACTGGATAGATCACCAGAGCAAGGATAAAATACAGATCTCCAGATTCAGTTTTCTGGCCTGTATGGTAATTCTGTACAAGTCCTGCTGCTACAACATATCTCAATTTCTGCAGAAGCAAATACAAATAAGATTACAGGCCTCTCTTCCTACCAAGAAGGATAAAAGACATTGTCCAGAAGCCTGACAATGTTGGTAAACCCAGAAAAAGCTTTCCAATCTAAATCCAGCCCTGGGAAAGCTAAAGCTGGCAACTCTTTTGTAAGCGTTTATGTAGACCTCACCTCTTTTACAAGCAGGCGTTGCCAAGGGAGCCAGTCAATTACTATACATTCTGGTCCTCAAATGGAGCTCTTTCAAGTTGTTCTGATCCCTTACATTAAGTATTATCTGAACCCTTCCTTACCCAGTACAAAGACTTACTTCCTACTGGGAAACAGGGGATGGAGACTGGAAGGGTAAGCAGCACTATAATAAGTATAGAGAAGCAGTGTCTCAATGCATGTAATATTAACTTGCTGCCTTTTACTTGCACAGAATCTATATTGTTTTGGGAGTTATTCCTATTATTGTCTTCCTTACAATGCCTTGGATAAGGCTAATGTTAATATTTCCAAAAACATGCAAGGGCTGTCCTACATCCCAGAAAAAAACCCCAAAGCAAAAAAAATAACGGAACATAGCTATTTTTAGATGTTTATGCTTTGTACATATATTAAGAATAAAGTTCTTTTACCATAGGTCAGCCTGGGAATCCTGGTCCTCCTGGAGAGACTATCTTTGTGCGAGGAGATCCAGGTGATAGTGGTATTCGAGGGGCACCAGGTAATCCTGGGCAGCGAGGGCAACAAGGAGCCAGAGGTCTTCCAGGGAACCAAGGAAGAGGAGGCCCAAATGGTACGATCTGTGATGTTTTTAATAGCATGTGCACTTATACCCAACCCTATGCAACTGAGCCTTGTGCACTGGGGATTGCCATTGGAGACTGAGCCAGACAGAAGGGGTAGGCTAGACATTTCTTAGTTCTGCCCTGTTACCTACAGATAAGATAGGGCTGGGGTAGAAGGTCAGAGTAGAGCCAGATTCACATGTACTGCTTCCGACAACTTGTTGGAAGACTCCCCTACCAACCTGAGAATGAGGCAGTAAAACTTTTGAGCCTGCCAGATAAAGCAAGCTCTGATCTGTCTGCAGGGGTCTTGAGAAGCTATGGAAGATGCAGATGTGTTTGAACTAACACAGTCTCACATCTGTCCCATATCAATAGCTTTGGGCTTTCAACAGATTCTTCAGTTTGAAAACAGGGATCTAGATACTTCTTCCACACACTGTGGAGAAGTCCTATGTACACCAATCCCTTCCAATCTCTACAAAAAAGAAAAGTAAATTTTAATTCAAGACCAGGGAGAGAAGAGGAAAATGTGCATTTCTTTCTGGGAGGCAACAGAGTTGAGCTGTCCCAAGTATTTTTTGTTACTCAAGCAGCCAGACCTTCTCGGAATGCAACCACATGTAACTGCACAACTGTTTTCTTTCCAGGTCCTATGGGAATCCATGGCCCACAGGGTCCACCTGGTGCTATAGGACAACCAGGAGACCAAGGTTTTCAAGGAAAACCTGGTCCCAGAGGTCCCACAGGTACTTACAAACCTGTTGCTCATTGTCACTCAATTGTAACCATGATCTTTCTATTAATATATAATCTTACTAACATTTACTTGCATACAGACAATTTAAACAATCTCAGGAAAAAAAACAACTTAATTGATTTCTCATTTGAGTTGTGTAAAAATTTCTGAACTATGGATTTGTTTCTAGTGTCACCTCATGTAAGTTATATCAGTTCTCATTCCATTTTCTTTCATTTACATGCCTGAAACTTGTTTCCACCTGCACCACAATGGCCGCAATCTGCTTTCCATTTTTCACATCCTTCAGGTTTTATAGGTAAGTCCATGACTATTGATTATTGCTCTTTTCATGTGGGCTTCCTTCTGTATAGATACATTCCATTCTTAGAAGGTGTTCTTGGCTTGGTTGCTAGGAATAGTAGATACTGCTACAACAACATAGTTCTACTAGATTTTTCACATAAATAGCTAGCAGTTCCAAGCAGACCAATATCACGATAATGCTACATTGAGAAGTCTCATGCTATGATGTCAATTAGACTTGTAAAACAGACTTGTTTCGAATTATCATTTTGGACTTTGGTTGTCACATAAGATGCTTTCTAACCAAAAACTTAGCAAAATCTTGAATCCTAACAGTGAATTACTACAAATACTGAACTCTTAATCTGACTAAATTGATCCAATTCTGATTTTGTTCCAAAATGCAAATAGCCAATAGCTCCCAGTAACTTTCAATACATAAAATGTGGCCATTCTTTTTTTTATATTATTATAATTATTTTAAATGGATATTGTGGGTTAGCTTCTTTGGCCTGCTTATTGATGGTTTTGCTGCCACAGAGTAAGCAAAGTACTGTCATTCTTCACATGTGCTAAGGTGTTTGCACTGAAGTTGGGTAGACTTCAGGGTCTAACTCAAGTCAGGTTGGGGCACATTAAGACAGAAACTGTACACCAAATACTTAAAACACATCAGCTAGCATACACTTGTTAACACATACTTGCCATGCTGTTAATGCTGTGCTAAAAGACTAAGAGTAAAATTAAAAGCAGTGAGACTCAATAATTCAAGATTTTAAAATACTTAAAATATACACTTGAATACCAAAAGCAGCTAACAGTTATGTTGATTTTTCACGTGGGAGCTATTAACCAATCTTCTGTCTAATTTACTTTCCTATTACACATTTCAGGTGACCCTGGCGAACCAGGAAAAATAGATGATTCGTGCCCTACAATCCCAGGGCTTCCCGGCGAAGCAGGGCAAAGAGGAGATGATGGCTCTGTAGGTTTACCAGGGCCAATAGGCCACCCTGGACCCCAAGGTAAGCTTGTGTTTTGAAAGCTTGGATGTCTATTTCAGCCATTTAGACAACAAATTGAAAAGGCTCAGAGTGTCAGTGTTACTTCTTTATGTTTTACCCTGTCTCTTCCCCTTAAACACTTACTAACAGTCTCCAGAAACATGTAGTGGGCTGGTTAATGCTGAGGATGATGGATCAGTATAGCTGAACCAGGCTGCTTGAGCCTGCCTGCACTGCATTCCCTTTTCCTAGGCCAGGGAAGGCAAAAGCATCAGGCACTGTTAAGAAAAGAGTTCTTCAAACAATGTTTTTTCTTTTTGCTAACAAATGAAAGAGCAATGCCTCAAATCAGTCCTATGGTTTAGACAGTTTGGAGGATGTTAAAAATATACATGCTTTAAAATTTAGCAAAAATGCATCACAAAGCTCTAACCAAAGTCCTAAAAGGACACGGAAGGCAGAGAGGCAGCTACAATAGCACTTTTTATCTGTTAGAATGTGAAAAAATTACCACAAAAGAAAACTGACCAAAGAGATCTTAACTTAAGAAGTGATGAAAGACTGAAACATTCTTCTGATAGGTAAAAAGAAAACAACGGTGATGCTGGTACTGATCATTCCAACGGAGTGGCCATCTTCATAGAAATACAGTGTAGCATGTCTGTGTAGTGTCTTCAGTTTGGGTTGTGTCTAAATGTGGTGCCTTCACTTTAGATAGTGGAATCCCTCATGTGGTTTTAGATATTCCCTACTTGGGAAACTGAAGTTTGTTGTCGTGGCTGCACTGGACATCCAATGTGTCCAGAGAGAAAATCCATTATTTTCTCCCAGAAGATTCCCTGCAATAGTCATTCCCCTCATGAAAGTAAACACAAAGTGTTTCTGGGGTTGAACTGAGAATGGCTGTGTTGCCATTATATACAGTTTCTGTAAAACCAGATGATACAGTGATACATACCCGCACTGGTTTTATGAAAGAAACACCTAATAATGCTTTTCCTTTCATTAAGATATCAGAATTCCAATTTTCTCCCAGGTTGAAAGGCAAACTGGAGGTTTTACTGGCAAAAGCAATGTATATTACTAAAACTTGAGTGTACTTGAGCTTTGCCAAAATAACTATGCAACCAACATTGAAAAGCTGTTAAATTGTTTTGACTGGTTTAGATTTTCTTAATGAATCTTAATGAATAAAAAGTAACATGGGGAAACTTTGAATGTCGTGAGACAACCTTGAATTACTCAGTCTGCAGGTTAAATAGCAAAATTTGCAGGGAATGAAACACACACTGTTAATGAGAAACAACTGTGGTGCTAAAGAAACATACTCATCTGAAAACTGTTTTTTGCCAAAAGAGGAAAAACACTGCTGAGTGCAATAATACCTGACAAGTATAACTTTGTTCAATTCAGATTATGTTTAAAGTAGCCAATGAACAGAACCATCGCTATCTGTGCCCTGCATATGAGAGATATCTTTTACTGTCATGGCCATACCTCATTATCTGCTAAGGTATAAAAATGCATGTACATACAAGAAATATAAAAAGGTGAGGCCATCAGGAGCCTAGAAATGTCTTTACCCTTCCTTACTGGATGTAGTCCAATTCTGCAGTCCCTCCCTCTTCTGTAAGTACTCTAATACATGCATTACTTCACAGGAAATTCAGTACATGTTTAGAGGCTGCTGAGTTGGGTCCTAAAAGACGAAGGCCTGCCGTAGGATGAGTTACAACTCATTACACTGTACAGATACTGATGGTAATTCTGCAAGAGGCTTGTCATGATAACATCTGTTAGTGCTTTGATTTCAGCTGTAAATCACACAAGTTCTGTAGAGAGGACATAAAATCTTATCAGCAGTTGCTGTTCCTGAAGTCGTGCCTCTGAGCTACCAATGTGGTCACAAGGTGAATAAGTTGTAAAGAGAATTCCCAGCAGAAAGCTGTTCTGCACCAGTCTGTCCTGAAGTGTCATTTCTTGGTGTCAGTTCTGCTGACCGGCCCTTTGCATGCTGTGCATGTTTGGACAACATATAACCTTTAAATGGAGCCATGTGAAGGGAAAGTGCATACTTTGTATTTATCTAGGAAGAAAAGGTGAAGAAGGGTCATGTGGCCTGCCAGGTCAAGAAGGCTTACCTGGGGCACCTGGACCACCAGGTGACCAAGGGAATATAGGAGAGCAAGGATACACTGGGCCACAAGGTAAGAATGGAACATGACTTCGGGGAGAGATGTGGGGGATGATGTATAGACTTAAGTTTTCTCTCTACTCCCCGCCAAGTGCATACATAGGTACGTCCACCTCTAGCCTGAGATACCATGACACTTCCTTCCCCCCCTTTCAATTCAAGCACTGATAGTGACATTTGTGAATGATTTCATAACACATAAAAAGACCTATTGGAAGAAAATTTATCTCAGCATCCATTATTAACCAGAAAGGCAATTAACCACACATGCTTAAACACCATATATCAATAGGTATGCATTTCTGAGTCAGCACTAATGGTGCAACTGTCTGTGAGTAATTAAAATTGTATTTTAACTGTGACTGCTGTTTAATAAATTAATGGTTTGATACATATGTGAGGAAAGGGCATTGACTGTTACTGCAGGGATTCAAATTCAGTCCAGACAAATCATTCTAGTGTGTAAGTCTGGGAAATCATTGCCCACCTCAGTTCATTCCTTAATCCTTACAGCACAGGACAGAGGTACAATAGAAAAGCCAACTGTCAGGCATCCAGTGGCAATCTAGTTCATTTCTTGCCCATAAGAAGGATAACGTGTGTCTACTGGTGTCTTTATTGCCCATGACAACCTGTGAAGTTGTATTACCTTCAGTCAGGAACCCCTTACTGAACACTTAAATACAGTAAAAGATAAAAGTTCACAGTAGCTATGTGTTCATACAAGTAAATTTCTTTTACCTTTTCTCCAATGTGTAAGGTCCACCTGGCCAGACTGGTATCCCAGGACCACCAGGCCCCCATATTAGATCTGCAGGTGGATTCTTGCTCGTCCTTCACAGTCAGTCAGACAGAGAACCACTCTGTCCACAGGGGATGCCAAAATTATGGACTGGCTATAGTCTGCTATACCTAGAAGGACAAGAGAAAGCTCATAATCAAGATCTTGGTAGGTATTGTCATACGTAATTGCTCTCCAGTTAAGGTCTAATATGGTGTGATCTATACAATGAAAGACAAGTCAAATGGAGCACACTATAGAATCATCAATTACTTATTTTCTACAGACTCAAAACTAATTTACACTGATTATAATGAACTTGATTATGCTGCCCTATTATGTGACCCATTTAAAATGGCTTTATGCTTGTATGCAGTTGAATGAAAAAAAAAAAGCATTTCTACCTCTAAGTAATTTTGAATAGAAGTTGGAGAGATGAGTGGTTTATTTCACTCATCCTGGCTAGTCATTTTGGGCTGTCTTCGAACTTACTGGAGACATTTTCCTAGATCAGGAATCTCATTTGGCCACTCTGAAATAACTCCCTGCAGGATCTGCTCCTTTTTACTGTAGCGACAGCTTGGGAAAAAAATCTAGTTAAGTTTGGTCATTACAGTTGGGTAATATAAATAAGCTTTACAAATAAAATTATGCATCGTGTGTATAGCAGAATTGTGTGCTTTAGGAGTCAGAAGCTAATATTTTTTGCAAAAGACAGAGTCAAATTTCTCCCAAGGACAGCTCCTTTTGGTGTCTTGGGTCATTTCTTCTACATCTTCTACAGTTCTAACTAAAATTAGCTGTCTAAATAAGCTGCCCAACTTGCAGCCTGAGAAACTGATTGGCGGCAGTTTGCACAGAAGAAATTCCCTAAATTCCTGTTGACTTGTTATACAAGAGGCAGAGAAGTCTCCTAGGAGGAAAGATCAAGGACCTAATAAGCTGGACAAAAAAAGAAGTGTTTAAAAGAGCAATAAAAAGAGATATTTTTAGTACAGCAGTGTTGTTTTGAAATGTTTTCACTATTGTGTGTTTGGCATTCCCCAGGAGAGCCAGTTGGTAACAGAATGCCTTAGAACAGCAGTGAAAGTAAGATTCAAAAGAAAATAAAGTCCTTGTTTCCTGTGAGCAGTATGTTCTTTTTGCAGGCATTTTCCTTACTCAGGCTGCTCCGGATTCTTTATTAGTACTGGAACAGAGTATTATCAGTGATAAACAAAACTGGCTTCTGTAGAGAAATGTCACATATCTTGAAAGAAGGCATTAGGGTTTGGGGGCATTAGAGAAATATACATCACACACAAAGTTCAAGGCAGAACATATATGCAGTGATTATTATTGTTAACTACATAAGTCATCATGAAACCATTCCAAATTCAGTTCTGGAAGAACTTCACTTCTGCAGTATGCTGAAGTATGCACTAGTTGCTTCTTAATTCCCACTGATGTCTGCCTGATAGAATTTTGCAGGATTGGCTCTGCAAAATCCCTCAATCCTTTTATTTCTCTTTGAGAGTCTGTGAAACCTTTCTGGAAGGCAATAGAACAGCTGCTGAGATTTCAGCTTAATGCACTGGTAGCAATGGTTTGTCATACTTAAAAATTTTCTATTTATCAGCATTGGCATTTGGTTTCTCACTGCTCCTAAGAGTTTGTAAATAGCTAATCTCCTTTTAAATCAGCCGCCACCTCTTGCCTAATTTATTTTTCAGTGTTGGCACAGCTAAGAAATTTGTTATCATAACTGCTTCCCATGGTGACAAAATACATCATGTTTAAATACTGGATTGTGATACAATTAAATATTATTGGCCAAAGGAAAATACTTATTGGTAAAAGTTTGTTTTCAATATAATTAGCCATTTTGGTAAAGAGCCTGAGAGGTTTAAGATCTGTGAATTACATAACTCCTGTTAAGATACATAGTCTTGCAGCAACATTGCCCAGAATACTATTTTCAACTTACCTAGAAAGAAGTGGAGTAATTTTCATCATTTGTTATTATTTTCAGGTCTGGCAGGATCTTGTCTTCCTGTGTTTAATACCATGCCCTTTGCTTACTGTAATATCAACCAAGTTTGTTACTATGCCAGTCGAAATGATAAGTCTTACTGGTTGTCAAGCGCTGCTCCTTTACCAATGATGCCACTTTCTGAAGAAGAAATACAACCATATATAAGCAGATGTGCTGTATGTGAGGCCCCAGCCCAAGCGGTAGCAGTTCACAGCCAAGATCAGTCAATTCCTCCCTGCCCAATGAACTGGAGGAGTCTTTGGATAGGATATTCTTTTTTGATGGTAAGAGTCTGGGCACATGATCATATATGTAAGTTTCTTTCATACAGCGTTTGTGTTCTAAAGGTTCAAAGATTTTTAGCTCTGAAAAGTAAACTATCCAATGTCTAGCAAACATTAAAAAGGAAAATTCACAAAAAGAAACAAGATGCAGGTTAGTTCCAAATTGCAGAAACTGGCTGTAGCTATATATACTGAGGTCATAGCCTTAAGCTACACATTTCTTAAAATTGCAAAGATTTTGCTTGCTTGTCTTTAATAAACAATGGGATTTTCATGTACAAAGACACATTTCAGAATTAGCGGTCCAGGTCTTTCTAATGCCATCTTCTAAGTTATATTTGCATCGGTTTAGATAACAGCATCATTTAGAATTGACCCGGATTACTTTTTTCTTCAGTTTGACAAATACCAGAAAAGTAAGTGAGCTGGCTCTAGACTTTTGAGATTACCTCATTACAGAGCAAATTAAGATTTTTCTCCAGCAAAGGAAACATACTCCAACCTAAGATCACCAAAAATAGTACAGTTATAAGCAAATAAAGTCAGAAAAAGACTTATTAACATAATTTACCTATTTTTCATGCACAGTTATCAAGTTCTGTCACTGTTTTTTCCAGCACACTGGATCTGGTGATCAGGGTGGTGGACAGTCCCTTATGTCACCTGGAAGTTGCCTAGAAGACTTCAGATCAGCACCATTCATTGAATGCCAGGGTCAGCGGGGAACATGTCAATTTTTTGCTAATGAATACAGTTTCTGGCTAACAACTGTGATGCCTGAATTGCAGTTTGCATCAGCCCCCCTGTCAGGAACTCTTAAAGAAGGACAAGAGCAGAGGAAAAAAATCAGTAGATGCCAGGTATGCCTGAAGCATGGCTAACAAGCCAAACAAAAACGAACAGCTAGAGTGAGACTTGCGTAAGGATGAACAACATGCTAAAGGTTTAAACAAGATTTAATATTTTAATATATTTGAAAGTGTTCAGCACTGTTCTTTTTGTTTGAATGGATATATAAGACTGAAAGATCTGTTAAGCCTCATCCACCCATTACACACATTTACAGGTAGTAAAATCTAGTGTAAGTGACCTAATTCAAAAGAATGAAACTCTCACATTGGAGTCCACTGCCATAATACACAGGTAACAAGGTGAGCTTGGAGGGTTGAATCAAGTCGGGAATACCAAGGGAACCATACCTGTTGTGCAAGACAATGGATTTCCTGTTAGAAATGGCATTTACAACAGGAAGAGTATGTGCATTTGTATGGCATATTATAAATATTTATCTTTATAGATACAGATGTGCAAACATACAAATGTCTTAAAGCCCTAAAGTTGAACTTTCCAAACTAAAGAAACTTTCACATGCTGTTTCTGAGGGAAGGGGAAAATGTAATTGTTAAACATCATAATAAAAACAATGAAGATCAAAGTCTTTTACCTTTGCAGTACTGAATCAAACTGTTAATTGGGCGTTCGTAAGCAACAAAAAGTTGTAAATCCATTTAACAGCAGATTATGTGAGAAAATAAAATTAGCTGAGATAACGTATCCTTAAAAAGCTATATTTATATTTGCAATTCATTTCTAAGAGCAGTTAAATTAAATTATTAAGCTCCAATCCAAGTAACTGAAGAAACAAAACAGTTTCTAGTATTACTTGAAAAGAAATAGTAGCATGGTGATAAAATGGGTGAACTTACCTGAGTGATGAATGTAAGAAGCGTTAGGACAATTGCCTAAACTTGAAGCTAATAAATTTTGTTCAATTTTTGCTTCTTTGTTTGTAAATACACCACCAAAAAAAAAAGAACCATCACCTTTAAGATCCTTAAGGAATCATAGCTCTAGAGATGCTTTTTATTTTTTAAAGCATTGATTGTTAAAATGTTTGTAAGCTAAAGCACTCATCACCTTTTGAAAAAGTTAAAACACATTTATACCTCCTTCATTCAGCTATAAAACCAGAACTATTAAATGCATATTTGAATCATGGTGAAACTAATGAAAACAGATTGCAAATGGAGACTTCATCATGTGCAGAAGGGCCACAAATGCTGCTTTTACCACTTAAATAAGCTACATTTTACTAGAATGGAATAAAATGGGTTTTTTCCAGCACTTTTCATTTCGATTTGTGTTCACTGAGAGGTGCCCCCAGCAAAAGGATTTTCAAGGAAACTGAGATCCACATCCAAGAGTCCTAATTCAAAGAAAACTCCTTCTGAAGTACTCCATCACAAGTACAACAGGCTGATCAGCCAATTTAAAAATTGGATACACAAACTCAAAGAGCAGGAAAGACAGACATTCCAGTCTCAGCCAGAGGAAAATAAAGTAGTCAGAGAGTAAGTCCATTCAAGTGTAAATACATCAGACTGTGCAACTTCCTTCTGACAAAACCAGCCAAGTGTCTCTGATCTGCTGTGCTTACGTGGTGGTCAACTAGCTCTCCTGCTCTTTCATCTGGGAAAGGGTCAAGAGCCCTCTTGGGGCACATCCCAGTCCCCATCTGTCTCAGGGCATTTCCCTTTCGGTCCTAGTGGCCCACTGGGACAGGGCACACCTCTTGGTTCACTCTTCAGCGATCCCAGCTACATCCTTGGGATCTGGCACACCACACAGTCTTTTGAGGAGGGACTAATCCCTACCGTTGAACTGTATGAAAGAATTTAATCCCCTCCTGCTACAGACAGCATCCCCCACACAAGCAAGACTGGCTTTGCAGTTTGAAGTAAAAACCAACGTCTCAACTCTGCAACGTGCTGAGTAGCTTTGGAGCTTACTCCTGTGAGAAGAAAGCAGCATGTGGAGAGGAGCACCGTGCCTTAGTCACCTATTCTTTATGGTGTGCAAACTGCATTACCAAAAACACCACAGCTAAAACCACAATGGGCTAGTAGCTTCAGCTTATGTTCACAGTAGCAGACAAATACCCCACTTCTTCAGGTGATGTCCCCATTTCCTCAGTGGATTTAGATAATTCCTCATTAAGGTCTCAATTATGAGCTTTTCCTGACAGTACTCACCAGCTCCTTCATTACTCATTTGCAGCCTCTTTCAGGTTAGAAACTCTCTGGAGAAGGGCAGTCACTTTGCTGGAAATATTTACAGTAGGGCTTTTGGTACTAACTGCACTTAAGTAATCAATAAAGAAAACCTTATACACTATGCTATCACAAACTTTGTCATAATAAGCCAAATTGAAGACAAGTAAGATGGAATAAAATGGGATTTTGGAATTGGATCTGTGTACAAACTTGAACAAGTACACAGAAAAATCTTGGAAATATCCAAGAGAATCATCAAAAAAAAGACCCAATCATCTAAATAAGCCATTTCATGGCATTCTACCATCTTGCTCTTTTGATTTAAAAACACCATGTAAACCAGTCATGTTTTTCTGTTACTTTGATGCAGAGTTTTTGCACCTGTGCCAGTTAGATTTTACTGTGTTCTATAAGAACATATTATATAGATGTATTTTTAAGCTACCACTAGGTTAAATATGCAATAGGTGTGTAAATTCCCATTTCATGCATAGCTGACTCCGTAAGGCATTTGTCAGAAATATTGTACTAATTCAAAATGAAATTGCAGATAAATTGGTTAATATTACAAAGCAAATAAGACAGACCAAAGTACAAAGCAGCATATGCTTTAATTCTGTAATCATTTGTCCAGTGACTATAAGCAGAAAAATAATAGGTGAATTATTCATAGGAGACCTAATTATGAAGTTATGTGTGAAAAGGAACAGCTGAAACTGTTCATGAGTAAAAGCACTCCTAAAGGCAATGGCCTTGTGCTAGTCCTGTAGTCCAAATTACCCTTACTGTTGCGTTCAAGAGCTTTGGATCTTGTGTAGGCCCAGTAAAGAAGTGAATTTTATCCTAAACAGCAAGCAGGGTATTAATAGCAACACAGAAGATGATGCTGGCTACACTCGGAGGTCACTGGAATTAGAGGCATTTGGGGTGAACCACCCTGGAATTAAATTCAGAACCTCTGACTTACAATGACACTTGCTCGCCCATCGCCCTAGCAAACCATGGCATCTATATGGCTAGGAAGCAGGGAAGATGCCTGACTAACTCATGGCAAATCCTCAGGGCGGTCGTCAGATTATTGTCTCTCCTTCACATCCCTCCGCGTCAGATTTCTGGAAGATAACTAGTGGAAGAAAAATACTGCAAAGCCCGAGCCCTGACCTGCTGTTAAGAAATGTGGCCATTTTTGCTTCATCTGCTGGTTTTTATAAGATGAGGAAAGAGATGCACAGGCCTAATACTGAGAATGTCTTTTGAACCGAATTTCATCTTTTGCTGCATACAGAGCATGTCAAAAGGGAGAGAGTAAAGCAAAACTGAAAACAGGTATCACTCATTTTATCACAGTGGTGCTGCATTGTAAAAATGGTATTTTTAAAGCATACTTTAAATTCATTTGTGTACAGTAGAATGTCTAGATTTGAAGTCCACAATTCACATGCTAAATAAAAACAGGTATCTGAATGAGATAACAGAAAAGATGCCTAAGTGCCAAACAGAGAAGGGGTTTAGCTGGGGCCTGCAAGCAGACCCAAACTGGCAACTTCCTGCAAGTGCACCTGCCGTGGGCCAGACCTGCTGCTCCAAGTCCCCAGCTTGTCACATGCCATCATATCAGCAACATCCCATGCCCGGGAGCTGTTGGAACTCCTGTGGTGAGCTGGCCCTGGCTGGCAGCCAAGCACCTTACCCAGCTGCCTCCCTTGCCCCAGGCAGGACAGGAGAGAAAGCAGGAGGAAAAAGAGCAAGAAAACTCATGGGTCAAAATATAGACAGGGAAATCACTTACCAAGTACTGTTGTGGGCTAAACAGACTCAACTCACAGAATTTAACTTAGCATAAATATTTAATTACTGATTCAGGTTTTGGGAAACAAGTTGACAAGCCTTAAAATACCTTTCCTCCCAATTTCCCAGGCTCAGCTTTACTCCAGACTCCTCTCTGCCCCCTTGTTATTGCTGCAGGTTACGCTTGGTCTCTTCAATGAGGCAAGAGGTGGCGCGAAGCTTGGGGCGGGGGGGTGGGACACGACTGGGTTCCAGGTACAAAGCGGTTTCTCTGTGCTGCACCTTCCTTCTCTTTTCCTGTGCTCTGACATTGGTCCTCCATGGGCTGCAGTCCTTTTGAGGGAGCATGTGCTCTGGTGTGGGTCCTCCAAAGGGCTTCAGTCCCTTCAGGGGTGTGCCTGTTCTGCCATGGAGCACCTCTGCCTCCTCCTGACCTTGGATTTCTCAGATCAGAAAACTACTTAAAGACTCACTCCCAGAATTGCATTATTACGTGCAACAAGTTTAAGCAAAACTGTTCCAGGAATTTTTCCAGGGTAAACTCCTAACCAAACAACTCTTTCCTACTTTGGTTGGTTCATAAACACCAGAAAAACAAACAAACAAAAAGTATCAAAACAGTCAAAACCCGTAGAATTCTTACAGTCCATATGTTTTTTGCCTGTGTTAAGGCAGATGAAATAAATCTTTTATCCAAAAACCCAAGTTGTTGTTTACTTGTTTGAAAAAGATCCCCCTAAAGTTTTAAAGCTCGCTACTGAGGAAGAACTAAATTTGATCTGCATGATGCTTTCTGCTCCTGGTACACAGCTAAGATTGCCAGTCTACAATGGTACTGCAGGCTCTCTAGCCCAGCATGCAAGACCACAACATCAGCCCTCATCAATTCTTTTAAGTATGACCATGATCCAAATTCAGGAAATAAACCATTTCCATCTGGGGAACAAACTTTCTGTTGTTCCACATGGACCACTGTAAATAACACCACTTTACACTGACATCCCGGGCGGAAGCCTGGCCTTTTCAGGTTTTACAATCAATCCTTAAATAACTTAATTGAATTCAATTATGCCATACATAGAAAAAGGCTATGAATATGAGAACTTCTGTTCTAATGCTTTACATGTATTAGAAGTGTCTGGGCAAGAAAGAAAAAAACCATTCAGGGACCACGTCGGGAAGATGTATAATGGGGAACAGTTGTTTGCAAGAAAAAGGATTGCTCTAAAGCCAGCTGGGAAGAGGAGCAGTCAGGCAAGGACAGAGCTGATCTGCCTGCACTCCGAAATGATAAAAAATTTCTGACAACTCTGGCAAAAACTTGCCAGCAGGTGAAGCAATTGCTTCATCAAAATGGGGATCTATTTCATGACTGGATCCTATTTCAGAAATCAGCATTTTAAACCAACCAAACAACAAAAACAGCCGTTGAAATTCTGCCCGCCTTAACCAGCTGGAAAACTAGCCAGCCAGGTGGAAGAAAAACCAAAATGAGCATTCAAACAGATACTGCTCCACATTCATACTTCACAGCTTTCTCCTTTTCTAGTCACTTCATCCAGAAGTTCCAGAGGGTACTGGAAGTTCAATTAGAAGTGATACTTCATAAATGTAAAGCAAAAAACAACTCCACATTTATCATTCTAGAATGAACATATTAAACAAACATGGTTCCTCAATATAATGTAGACAGCCTTCAGCATCTAACACTTCATAGCAAATCTCACCTTATGCTTGACCACACAGTGCTCAACTGCTTCTCAAAAGATGACAGGCCTGAAGCTTCACAGTGTTTGAAAGTCCACATATTTTAATGTTTTCCACTGATTCAGTGAAGCAGAAATGCAAAACACTGAGACAAAATTTTAGCCAATTTCTAAACAAACATATGTAGTAAGGTACCACACTAATGAACAACCACTGTGCATTCATTACCCCCAAGTGGTTTATAGAAAGATTTGGAATGAAGCACTCAAGCCCCAAACCGACATCACGTTCAGCTTGACAAAACAAAGTTTCAGTACAGAGAAAAGCAAGGTCTTTTTCAGAATTTATAGTCTTCCATGCACTGATTACAAATACCACTCCTGTTGTAGACAGATGCTCCTTCTCACACAATTTAGCATGATGAACACAGAGGTGTTTTCGTTTGAGTGGAGATTAAACTTTCTCAGAGGCAGAAAACAATTAATTCTGATGGGAATTGAACAAATCTGTATTAGAAATGGCTACTCTGAGGCAGCTGCAACTGTAGTTGGTTAGATTTTGCATACTGTATTTTAAAAATGCTAAAGCAAATTAGTATTTCCAAATGTTTTAATTTTATTGTGCTTAAACATTTAATATGCATGTAAAGAGTTAAATACATGCAATACATGGTACCAATGTTATAGAATTTGTAGACATAGATAGATAGGTTGTATCTGTACATATATAACGTAAGCTTCCTGATGTTGATGTGCGGAAACTGAAAATTTAAGCATCCTGCCTAAAGGTTTTTACCACTACAGTGCCTTCCAAATGAAATGCATCCCTGATGCTTTACCCTCTGTCCTACTCATTTCACTTACATAATCCAATTCAAAAATACATTTTTATAAGCTAACTGCTCATTCTGGATTTCAGGTCTGTAGATACATGTAGCAGTGAAAAAGGAACGGATAATGTATTTTTAATACAATCAGAAGCCTCAGCTCTGAACAGCAGCAAAACGATTATCTGGATTCCTGCAACAGACACCCTGCAGTAGACACACACCTGTAACATCCCTGGCCCCCCTGTACAGGAAAACATATGTGTTTACATAAGCATATACTTAAGTGCTGTTCTGAACAGCAAAGCTTTCCAGAATCAAGGCCACTCTGACCTAAGCTCTATTTTTTTTCCAAATGCCGGACAAAATCAAAGTGGGAGGTTTATCAGAAGTTGCTGAATTCATTTTATACTAATGTAAATGAAAAATCTTACCAAAACCAGTTGAGTTACATTATTAATGTTATGGCTGACTTTAGCTCTTTAAGAACATGATACACCTGTTAACTGGGCAAAAGACTACAGAACAGCCTTCTCAGATGCAGAACTGCGTACATATATACCTAGTTTAAAACATATTATTTTAAAATAAGTCAGCAAATAGGTCATTCCATACTCATTAATGTTGTACAGATTTAGGAGCCGTTCCTTAACTTGTTACATGGGTAAGGAAAACATGGATTCACAGAAGTGGCCCAACCACCAATAGCTCTTCCCTATAAGGAATAATTTGGTGAAGGACCTAACCTAATCCAACGTTCTCCACTAAGGCAAGAACATTTACTGTGTACCTGCTCAACAGCCCTTTGAAGACATTTGTTTAACCTGCTCCAAAAAGACTACAGAAGGAAATTCTGGAATATCGCTAGCCTATTAGAAAAGTTCACTATCTACATGTTTAGAAATCCTTTGCTTACATTCATTTTGCTGCAAATTAGGCCATTTTCTTCTTGTCAATGGACAAAAGAGATGAACTTCACACTGTTCTCATGCAGCAGAAGACTGCTATCATATGTATACTCCATCTTCTCTTTTACTAACCCAATTGCTTTACCATTCTGAGCACATCATATAAACAAAAATACCCAAACCATATTAAATTTCTATGGCAAACTGTCTTTCTCCAATTTTCACAGATCCTGAAAGAGTAAATGCATATCAGTATTTATGACAAGACTTAGACCCTTTAGAAAGCATGATATTCCTTTAGAAACAATTCTACAACTGAAAGCTGAGAACTGTTAATACTTCCTTGCCCTCTGAAATCTGGTAACAAATCAAAAATTACCAATTCTATTATTTTTTTTGTACATAGGAAACAATTAGTAGCTTATAATATAACCATAAAATGATTCTGTCCTTCATGCCTGCGCACTCTCTCAAGAAGCCACAGTACATAAACATGAATATGTTAG
The DNA here is from genome assembly GCF_964188355.1 of Buteo buteo. Classification (NCBI taxonomy): domain Eukaryota; kingdom Metazoa; phylum Chordata; class Aves; order Accipitriformes; family Accipitridae; genus Buteo; species Buteo buteo. The sequence goes on from NC_134177.1 coordinate 19,468,012, forward strand.
CCAGCTGTTTTGTTGAAGTGTGATTCACACTTATGTCATTCAGTGCTAAACAAAAATTGTTACAATTCACCAGTCACAGAATCAGAAGTGAAAATGAACTGCAACAGCCATTCCCATCACATCACAACAACAGAAAAGGCAGCTGTACCTAAACTATTTTTCAAGCCATTCATTGAAGTTTCCCTCCGATTTGCTGTGCAGTCCTCAGACATTGTACACCTGTGAAGTTCCATGGTCTACATACAAGCAGGAGGTTTAACAGTTCAACAGTTCTTTATTCTTATATTTAGCAGTATATACACTTAGCATATAAGGAGAGCAATGGGTAACAAAAGAAAGTTACCTTTGTCCCACAGGCATTTCCAGTCATGTAATTATTACGTAGGAGAAGCAAGTTATTTTGCCTTCATTTGTTCAGAATAACTGTCTTGGACTAGCAATGCTCACGGCTGCTTTGCTCTATCATTGGCAGTTAAGCTCCTTAAAATATATAAATAAAAACTAAGATGTCTGCCATAAAGACTGCTGATACAAGACTTCACCTCTATCAGGTATGCTCTCTTTCCTCTTTTTTAGCATAAGAGCTATCAAAACTGGGACCTTCTTCAGCTCGATCAAAATAGTGTCCTAGCAAGGTCCGTTTTAGTGAAGAATTTCCTTCTCTCCCCAGACGCATCATCATTCCATGGACTTTTATATATATCACTAATTTAATGGACCGGTATTTAGGCTCTTTCCTCATCTGCGTGTATGTGATATGACCAAACTGTATCTAACGGTATGAGTTAAACTCTCCCTTTCACTTTCAAATAAAACCAAACCAAAAACCCAAAGGCAAAACTTGTTTTCAAGTGGCCGGTCCCTTCACTGTCATCTACTACACCCTTTATAGCAATGAGTTCTTGGAGTGATGCTTAAGGGATATGTGAAAATAAACAAGGTGGCATTAGTCAAACTTTTTAAAAAGTGGACCATGAAAATTCCGGTTTTCATTTTCACCAAACAAGCAAGCAAACCTTGTTTGAAAGGTAGCCATGGAAAACAAAGCTTCAGGCAGAATGACTTCTCTGAGAAGAGGCTGGTACAGCAGAACTGAGATGCTCTCCCCAAAATGGTTCCCCTGGCACCAAAATGTCAATTTAAAGGGGGCAGGACATGGTTTGATCTCGCTTACAGCCTGTATTGAGAACAGTATTTCCCCCTACACTCACCCAGCACAATCTGTCCTGCTGTGGTGTGGAACACGTATGAATAGTTTTCTCAGTATTTTAAAGGGCATTTTTCCCCCCTTAGGAGAAATGGTACTGCCAGGAAAGAAGCATACATACACAAAACGACGTATTTTGCCTGTGCTTAAAGACAAGACAGAAAAGGGAAAAGAATTTTAATAGTTAAACATACTGTTCTTTCACCGCATCTTACCTCTGGACTGCAAAAAAAACCTATTAGCAGTAATGTTAGGTCATTCAACCATTAAATTTCAAGAATGTGCCTATTAACAAGTCTGCTGATTAGGATTAATTAAGAGGGTGGAATTTCTTACATGGTACCTGATCACACAGTTTAGAGGAAGTATGAAAAATTCACAAGAAATCACAGCTCCTGCAACAAAAGAATCAAACTTCAGATGCTAAAATATTTTATATAAAACTGCTTTTTCTTAAAGAGTCCTTACCTTATGTAGAGTTAGGCAGGCACTAAACAGTGTCAGAAAATACGCGATGTGGAATACTCATCTATATAGATTGCTCTTAATTTTTGTCCCTGAAGAGACAAAGTGCAACAGAGCATATGTTAGGAATTCATCTGCCACTTACATCTACCATCATCAGTGCTCTGAAACCTAAACTGATGGGGGTTTTTTAATGGTAAAAATCCTACTAAGAAATCGTTCTGTTAATAAACTTTCCAAAATACTTTAAGTACCAGAACTTTCCAATAATCCGATCCCCAAACTTCCTCTAAATTCAAAAGAAACAAAATTAGTCCAACATAATCAATCTGCCCTCTCAGTATCACAACTCTTTGTTTCTAATAATATGGTGGCAGCTCTGTAATTTAAAATATACAGCTTATTAATTACTATAATAAAAAAGACAGTTTTAAATGTAAAAAAATATTTATTTCAATTTTATATACAAAAAAGTCAAAACAGCTGAACATTATTTGTACTGACATTTTTTGTGAATATTTAATGGAAAGTATTTCTAACCTCGCTTTACAAAAACAAGTGCTTTTAAAACTGTAATCGTGTTTTTGATTTTACTTATTCTTTTCAACTGACTAGTGGCTAATCCCGTGGTTTTAAATAATTAAAATAACAGAGCTTAACAGCCACAGTAGGTTACAATGAAACTTTTGACCAGAGCATTAAAAGATTAGTCTGAGAAACCAATGCTACTTCCTCCTCATTTACATCTAATTATTACCCACTGAGAACAATATGCAAACTGTATGCAGTTTTTTGATAGCTACTTTTAGTGAGCATAGAAAAATCAGCTAAGAGTGTCTGCTATTTTATTCTATGGCTACTGAATATATAGAGAAGCAACCAAGACGAAGAACACAATAAAAATAAGCATTCCTTATGTACTAAGTGTCTTAGAATCTGCCAGAAGACTTTGCATAATATTAACAGTGTTCTTCCACTACCTGAATGAGTCTATCCACATAGCAGCTGTGTATTTCGGCTCTCAGAACCTTGAGCCACGTATCTGGCGTAACAATATTGTGCTGCTTCTTGGCATAAAAATCAACAATAGTATAAGAAGGATGGTGAAAATGAGAATGGCACAGGAGAGAAAGAACAGCTTGTGCATTTTTCATCAAACAAAAGCTTAGTTACAACCAGAAGGTGTACTCTTTATTTAAAGAACATAGTAAAAAAATTAGCTTCAAGATTTTTTTCTGTATGGAAAATAAAGGACTATGTTTTTACATTCAAACTATAACTCCATAGGCAAGTAGACTTTATAAAGCACAGACTGGTGATCACATGTACCTCAAAAGAAACCAGTGAATTGCTCATCCTAATGCTCTACTAAATTAGTGCTGAAGTGATTCCAACATGTCCTGGTTTCAGCTGGAATAAAGTTAATTTTCTTCTTAGTAGCTGGTACAGTGCTGTGTTTTGGATTTAGGATGAGAAGAATGTTGATAACACACTGATGTTTTCAGTTGTTGCTAAGCAGTGTTTATACTACATCAAGGACTTCTCAGCTTCTCATACTGCCCTGCCAGGGGAAGCTGGAGGGACACAAAGAAACTGGGGAGGGACACAGCCAGGACAGCTGACCCAAACCAGCCAGAGGGGTATTCCATACCATATTACGACATGCCCAGTATATAAAACTGGGAGGAGTTGGCCAGGGGGCACCACAGCTCGGGGATCGGCTGGGCATCGGTCAGCAGGTGGTGAGCAATTGTTTTGTGCATCACTTGTTACGGATATTCTATTATTATTTTCCCTTCCTTTTCTGTCCTATTAAACTGTCTTTATCTCAACCCACGAGTTTTACTCCCACCCCCCCGCCCCGATTCTCTCCCCCATCCCACTGGGGGGGCAGGGGGGAGTGAGCAAGCAGCTGCATGGTACTTAGTTGCTGGCTGGGGTTAAACCACAGCACAACAGTCCTGTGCCAAAGGCCAATCATCAAATTATTCTTGTGCAATCACACCTCTTCAGGACTGAAAACAGTTACAGATGAGTGTCCCCAATTTCAGATGAATTTCTGCTATTATGAGGAAAAAAAGCCTGTGCAATGAGTAATTTTGGAGCGATACTAAAACAAAAAACCTTCAGGTTCATTAGTTAACATTACTGAATAGGCAGATATGCCAGAAGCCAGACAGGCACTGTGTGACAAGCAGTGAAGTGTAGCATCTGTCCTAAGTGACAACTGACCTCACTGGTCTCTTTCTGGAAAACAAAGAATTCAAGGTAGCCTATATTTAGGCAAGATCTCCATAAGTCTGTGTGGTGGGTTGACCCTGGCTGGAGGCCAGTGCCCACCAAAGCCACTCTATCACTCCTTCCCTCCTCAGCTGGACAGGGGAGAGAAAATATAACAAAGGGCTTGTGGGTCGAGGTAAGGACAGGGAGAGATCACTCACCAATTACCATCATGGGCAAAACAGACTCAACTTGGGGAAAATTAACTCAATTTATTACCAATCAACCAGAGTAAGGTAATGAGAAATAAAACCAAATCTCAGAACATCTTCCCTCCACCCCTCCCTTCTTCCTGGCACAGCTTCACTGCCAGAGTCTCTACCTACACCCACCGAGGCAGCGCAGGGGGATGGGGAATAGGGGTTACAATCAGTTCATCACATGTTATTTTCTGCTGCTTCTTCCTCCTCAGGGGCAGGACTCCTCACACTCTTCCCCTGCTCCAGCACGGGGTCCCTCCCACGGGAGACAGTCTTCCATGAACTTGTCCAACATGGGTCCTTCTCATGGGCTGCAGTTCTTCACAAACTGCTCCAGCGTGGGTCCCCTGCAGGGTCACAAGTCCTGACAGAAAACCTGCTCCATGGGCTCCTCTCTCCACAGATCCACAGGTCCTGCCAGGAGCCTGCTCCAGCGCAGGCTTCCCACGGGGTCACAGCCTCCTTCGGGCATCCCCCTGCTCTGGCGTGGGGTCTTCCCCAGGCTGCAGGTGGATATCTGCTCCACCGTGGACCTCCCTGGGCTGCAGGGGGACAGCCTGCCTTCCCCACGGGCTGCAGGGGAATCTCTGCTCCGGCGCCTGGAGCATCTCCTCCCCCTCCTTCTTCACTGACCTGGGGGTCTGCGGGGCTGTTTCTCTCACATGTTCTCACTCCTCTCTCCGGCTGCCATTTCTGTCTGTCCCAGCAACTTTTTTTTCCTTCTTATATCTTTTATCACAGAGGCGCTACCACTATCACTGATTGGTTCGGCCTTGGCCAGCAGCAGGTCTTAGAGCCGGCTGGTATTGGCTCTGTCAGATACAGGGGAAACTTCCAGCAGCTTCTTACAGAAGCCACCCCTGTAACCCCATCCCCCACTACCAAAACCTTGCCACACAAACCCAGTACAGTCTGCAAACTCTTACTGCTGCTACTGGATAACAAATGAGATATAGAGAGAGAAATAGTAGAATCTCTAAAGCTGCATGAACAGCATACAGAATCATAGAATCTTTTAGGTTGGAAAAGACCTTTAAGATCAAGTCCAACCATCAACCATGCCCACTAAACCATGTCCTGAAGTGCCTTGTCTACAGGCTTTTTGAACTCCTCCAGGGATGGGGACTCAACCACTTCCCTGGGCAGCCTGTTCCAATGCCTGACAAACCCTTTCAGTAAAGAAATTTTTCCTAATATCCAACCTAAACCTCCCCTGACACAACTGGAAGCCATTTCCTCTCATCCTATCTCCAGCCACCTGACAGAAGAGACCAGCACCCACCTCACTACAACCCCCCTTCAGGTAGTTGTAGAGAGCGATAAGGTCTCCCCTCTCTTCCTCTTCTCCAGACTAAACAGCCCCAGCTCCCTCAGCCGCTCCTCATAAGACTTGTGCTCCAGGCCCCTCACCAGCTTTGTTGCCCTTCTCTGGACACGCTCCAGCACCTCCATGTCTCTCCTGTAGTGAGGGGCCCAAAACTGAACACAGGACTCAAGGCACAGCCTCACCAGTGCCGAGTACAGGGGGACGATCACTGCCCTGCTCCTGCTGGCCACACTATTCCTGATACAGGCCAGGATGCCGTTGGCCTTCTTGGCCACCTGGGCACACTGCTGGCTCATATTCATCCGGCTGTCAACCAGCACACCCAGGTCTTTTTCTGCCGGGCAGCTTTCCAGCCACTCTTCCCCAAGCCTGTAGTGCTGCATGGGGTTGCTGTGACCCAAGTGCAGGACCCGGCACTTGGCCTTGTTGAACCTCATACAGTTGGCCTTGGCCCATTGATCCACAGCCTGTCCAGATCCCTCTGTAGAGCCTCCCTACCCTCGAGCAGATCAACCCTCCCTCCCAACTTGGTGTCATCTGCGAACTTGCTGAGGGTGCACTCGATCCCCTCATCCAGATCATTGATAAAGATATTAAGCAGAATGAGGCCCAACACGGAGCCCTGGGGAACACCACTTGTGACCTGTCGCCAACTGGATTTAACTCCATTCACCACTACCCTCTGGGCTCATCCAGCCAGCCAGTTTTTTACCCAGCAAAGAGTACACTTGTCTAAGTCATGAGCTGCCAACTTCTCAAGAAGTATGCCATGAGAGACAGTGTCAAAGGCCTTGCTGAAGTCCAGGTAGACAACATCCACAGCCTTTCCCTCATCCACTAGGTGGGTCACCTGGTCATAGAAGGAGATCAGGTTGGTCAAGCAGGATCTGCCTTTCATGAACCCATGCTGGCTGCGCCTGATCGCCTGGTTGTCCTGCACATGCCATGTGAGCGCACTCAAGATGAACCGTTCCATAATCTTCCCCGGTACCGAGGTCAAGCCAACAGGCCCGTATAATTCCCTGGATCCTTCCTCCAACCCTTCTTGTAAATGGGCGTCACACTGGCAAGCCTCCAGTCATCTGGGACCTCTCCTGTTGACCAGGATTGCTGATAAACAATGGAGAGTGGCTTCGGCAAAGACCTCTGCCAGTTCCCTCAGTACTCTTGGATGGATCCCATCTGGTCCCATAGATTTGTGAGTGTCCAGACAGCATAGCAGGTCATTAACTATTTCCTCCTGGATTACAGGGGGTATATTCTACTCTCTGTCCCTGTCTTCCAGCTCAGGGGGCAGAGTACCCTGAAGTTAACTGGTCTCACTATTAAAGACTGAGGCAAAGAAGGCATTAAGTACCTCAGCCTTTTTGTCATCTCTGGTGGCAACGTTCCCCTCTGTATCCAACAAAGGATAGATATTCTCCTTGGCTCTCTTTCTATTGTTAACATATTTGTAAAAACATATTCTGTTGTCTCTTATGATAGTGGCCAGATTTAGTTCTATCTGAGCTTTTGCCTTTCTAATTTCCTCTCTACATGACCTAACAAGATCCCTGTACTCTTCCCAAGTTGCCTGCCCTTTCTTCCAGCGATGATAAACTCCCTTTTTTTTTCCCCCTGAGTCCCAGAAAAAGCTCCCTGTTCAGCCAGGCCGGTCATCTTACTCAACAGTTCGTCTTGCGGTACATGGGAATAGCCTGGTCCTGAGCCATTAAGGTTTCCTTCTTGAAGAATGTCCAGCCTTCCTGGACCCCTTTGCCCTTCAGGACTGTCTCCCAGAGGACTCTGTCAACCAGTGTCCTGAACAGGCCAAAGTTTGCCCTCCAGAAGTCCATAGCGGTGGTTTTGCTGACCCCCTTCCTTACCTCACCAAAAATGTAGAATTCTATCATTTCATGGTCGCTAAGCCCAAGACGGCCTCCAACCACCACATCTCCCACCAGTCCTTCTCTGTTTGTAAACAGTAGGTCTAGCAAGGCTCCTCCCCTGGTTGGCTCACCTACTAGCTGTGTCGGGAAGTTATCTTCCACACACTCCAGGAACCTCCTAGACTGCTTGCTCTCTGCCATGTTGTACTTCCAGCAGACGTCCAGAAAGTTGAAGTCCCCCACGAGAACAAGGGCACTTGATTCTGAGACTACTGCCAGCCGCTTGTAGAACATTTCATCTGTCTCTTCAACCTGGTTGGGTGGTCTATAACAGACTCCCAGCACGATATCTGCCTTGTTGGCCTTCCCTCCCATCCTTATCCATAAACACTCAACTTTATCATCACAATCGTGAAGCTCTGTACAATCAAAACACTCCCTAACATAGAGAGCCACCCCACCACCTCTCCTTCCTTGCCTGTCCCTTCTGAAGAACTTATAGCCATCCACTGCAGTACTCCAGTCATGGAAGTCATCCCACCATGTTTCTGTGATGGCGACTAAGTCATAGCTATATATATATAGCATATACATGATACAATTTCCAAGCCTTCTTTAAAGGGGAATTAGATGCTTTGAAAAAGTATAAGTTACTAAATAAATATATTCTTTGTATGGCATATTCACCTCCCTCTTCATAAAACTCCTAACATGTTATTTCAACTCTAAAAGGAAGCTTTTTATTTCAAACATAAATATTAAGAAAAGCTTTAGGAAATAGTAAGTAGTTACAACTAATTTTTATCACATACAAGCTCTAGATAAAATAGCATGTTTTAAGGAAGACTGCAACACTAAGGTGTATTAAGTAACTCCTTAGGGTAAGAATAGCTGCAACTATTTTTTCACACAGTTTGCAAGACTGCTGAAAAGCTTAAGCCTGGTCTCATATGATATAGCTGTTGTCATCAAAGCAGTCTTTTCAAGTGACATTTCACATGCCAATTCCCAAAACAATTGGTCATCATGAACAGAGACAAGTTTGTAAGGAAAAATTGCATAGTTTTATAACTGTATAAAAACAAGTAATGTTTTCATCTGTGATCAATGAAGAAAACCTGTTGTCTAGGAATACCAGCAGTCAAAAAGCCAAGGAATTCTTTTGCGTAGCTTCAAGAACTTCAGAAAAAAGACAGTTTGGTAAAAACATCAGTTGTCTTCCATATTTAAGGTGCATTAGGATGGAGACTGCCAAAGATCACATTTTGATTCCTGTCTCACACTTTTTATGCATGTTCCAATTTTGAGCCTGAACTCACAGAAATCCTCTGTAGTTTTGCAACTAGTAATAAAAAACTGGAAAAATATAACAGCAAATCTGCATATTACAAATAAATCTGCAAATATTTTCATAACTCAGAATAACACTTTACAATTTACATCAACACCTGTCAATTTCATTGTCTCTCAAACCTACAAAGCCTTTGCCTTCTTATTTCCTCTTCTGAATGCTGCTCAGGTGGAAACCAAAAACCATAGGGTCACTGCTCATTATTATACACTGCTCCACCAAAATCTGCAAGATACAATGAAAAACAACTGTTATTTTGTTCTGTAATACGAGAAAAATGCACATATATCCTGTAATCCAAAGCATCACAACACAAAGGAAACAGGGACTTGAATGTTTCCAATTCCGATGGTTTCAGGGCAACCACAACTTCCAGCAACTGTTCTTAAAGACACTGAAATAAATAAAACCAAAACCAACCAACCAAAAAAAACCAACCCAAAAAACAAACCACCAACCACTACCAAAAGAACACCCAAACATCTAACAAGTATTAACCTGGGAGTTCACATTTTTCACAATCCCTACTTTACACAGTAAACTCCAGATTGTTAAACTACTTAAACATCCCCAGTAGTTACTTTTGGCAAAATAAGCTTTTGTTTTTGCTTTTAGTAATGCAGTCCAACACGTGCTAACCCATACCAGATGCACATACAACTCCCATCCTTAGTTGGCACCAAGCAATTTCAGAAATAAACTACATGTGGCAGCTCCACTACAGAGAACTGTAAGCAAATTAATCTGAGCAGAAATAGTACATCAAGACTGAGGATTGTCTTCCCTGGCACCCCAAGAGAAGACAAGAACAGGCTATTCCAGCAGCTCTTCAGAATTCACATTAAGTCACCGAGCAAAGAAACAATTAAGAGGTGGTGGTTACACACCACCTCAACTGAAGGTCTCTGGGAAAAAAAAATGAGAGACTGCCTTCTAAGCATAGGTACAGTGTTAAAGATAAGCAAATTAGTTTTAAAGATAACACAACAGTCTCTGTAACATTCAGTATTTTTTTAAGCTTTCACCTCAGGATCTCATTTAAATTAGCAAAAGTGAATATGGAAAACCAAAAGTAAGTATTGTACTATCATAGTCATTTTCAAGATGAATTTCAAGTACAGCTGTATCCCGTATCAGAAATTGTTTATAACAAACACATTACGCCTGTTTACATGACATGAAGTCAGGCAGTCCAGCTTAAAGACCCTCTGTTAGTTTCTTATCCAATTACAATTTCAGTTTGTAAAGTACTCACCAATAAATGCACAGTTTTGTGAAAATATTAGAACATGTTCATAATTTTCCGTTTTTGCTTGCCAAAAAGTCAAACTCTTTGAAAATACTTCCAGAGATAACTATAGGTGCTCAAACTCTGATAGGCAGCAATGTTAACATAATTGTTTATAAAATAAGATGCACTATTTAAAAGGATTTTTCAAATTCGTATTAACATGCAGGAAATTAATTTAATGTATATTTTAGTATTTTATCTTCAGCTTGTCCCTGTGCCTCAACTTGCTAGAGACAAATTTAACAAATATTTAATCTGTTACTCTGCCTCTGAAAACGCTATGTCATTATTTGACAAATATTGTTCAAAATATTATAGAAAGCTAACATGTATTGGAAGTCAAAGAGCTTGGCACAGGTAACATTAACTGCAGTGCTTCTCAATTTTATTCTTAAATCCAAGAACAATCTCCTTGTCTAAAAAAACCCTAGTTAATATAATCTGCAGCATGGGCAGAACAGTTTTCATTAACAAAAAAATATGAAGCTGAACTAAATGTTCATTTACTACATTTATTTTCCCTCATTTTACTTTGTTTCTAATACAAGAAGGTTTGTTTGAAAAGAAAAGACACATAGTTGTTTTACTGTGTCCTATTGACCACAAGCTGAGAAAAAGCACTGGCTTACAGTATTTTGTAATCCAATGAATATTCATTTAGAAATTAAAAACCCCAATAGCTTCAAATTGGAAGGCATAAATCAAGGTGGTCAGTAGAAATCAGATCCTTTCATAATAGTGCAGAAATATGTCTAGACAAAAAATTTAAAAGGCCTCAGAAAGCTGAATAAATCTTTTAAAGTCAGTATTTATGAATTGGAGACACATACTGGAATACAAATGAATATATCAATATATTTATCTTATCATCTGTGAGTAAGTAAAGAAATTGTTAAATAACACTGAATTCATAACATTCTCAACGATGTTTATGTTGTCATGGCAAGAAAATTAATGAGAAAAATCACTGATTTTTAATTTTTTTTAATGGTATGTAATATCTGGGGTGAATAAATGGAAAAGAAAATCAGCAAATAAAGGGCTTTTCATGTGTTGTTTATATAGTAACACCAATTAAAATGCCTAGTATTTTCCTTATATATTGACTTTTGATGGGTATACTTTAAATATAATTATTAAAAACAGCTGAAAGATATAGATTTTGATATATGAAGAGTAATATAGTCAAGACCCTGATTGTACAAATGGCTGCACCATACATGGTCAAAACTGCATTGTAATGCTGAAGTTTGATATATATTTTTTAATAATCATAATTGAGAAAACATCTGCATTTTTAAAATTATTTTTCTGTAGTGATATTGTCAAATATCAAGGTTTCTCACTGAAACATTTATTTTTCTATATAGCATCCTTGGTTAGTTTTTATCTAAGAAATCAGACACCACTTATACAGTTGAGTACTGCCAGAGTCCCCATAAAATATGCTCAACACAAATATAAATGTGCTTTAATAATCACTAGAAATCAAAAGAGATGTTTAAAAAAAATATGCAAAATGCTTCTTTATATGTTGACCCAAAAATAAAAGACTGACAATGTGTTTTGAAACGCTTTATGTTCAAGAAAATATATTACTTTATGTCAAACAAAATGGTGAGGAGTGAAGTTGTCTGGATGTGAAGGTTTAAATACAAGTATTTATGTATGTATGTGTATTTTTAAATTATCCTTTCACTCAAAATAGTTCTTTGACACATTTTTTTTAATTACAATAGAAATATTAATGAAATATTAATGAAATAAAACCTTTATCTAACCAAAATATTTATAAGCCACAGGGTTCAGAAATAGCAATCAGGCCACTGCTAGTACTGAAACAACACCTGGACTTCCATGCAAGAAATGAACACAATCTTTTCAACACATCAGCAAAAAACTTCAGGACTAATTGATTTTAAGACTATATTTAAAGTATTTAAAAAAACCTGCAGTAACACCAGATGATAAACAAAACCACGGGATATAGTACAAAAAAGTTAGAATAAAATACTAACCCTTACATTGCATATTTGTAAATTAATTTTATTGTGAACTAGAACTGTGTTCTGTGAATATGGAAGACTGAGACCCTCCACACCTTTCCTGTCACTCGAGGAGGGGTGAGGGGAGTGGGGGGGTGTTACTAAAGTTTACAGTTATAGGACTTTGGACCAAAACAAGAAAATCACTGTAATTGCAACTGGTTTAACTAAACCTGTATTAGTGTAATACAGATAAAGCTTTAATAAACTTAAACATTTTCAGCCACATGTTAAATAAATATGCTTATCATGCCTAAAATACTTACTGTAGTTAGGCATTACAGCACATCACTCTGCAACCTATAGTCCCCCATAGGCATAATGTATAATGCATTAAGCATTGGTTCAAAGGTTACCCAGCATGTCAAAATCAGAAATTTGATTATTCACAGACACACAGTCTGAAATGAAGGTGACAGCACTGATTTTCCTCCCTTTTTAACATATTTTTTTCCCCACTATGAATGAGCAAGCATCTCAGCTGAGAAAAGTGAGAATGTTTTGCACTCAGCAGAGCAGAGTCGCACACAGCTCATCAACTTGGACTGCCAGTGCTGACACTGAGCGCGTTTGCCCATTCTCCCTTCCTGGTTTTCCTTCAGCACCTGATCTACGTCAAGATTTACATGAGGAAGTGCTTGTATAGTAACCACGACAATTTTGGAAAGAAGGCTGTAAAACTATTTTTGCTGACACATGAGATGATTCTTACTAGTTAAAAAAATCCAACACAGATTTGCAGATTGTTACTCAAATTTGCACCCTTTTTCTTGGATACAGAAAAATAATAACAATTGAGCAGAAGCATTCTCAAGTCAAAAGATATAATTAACCAGGGGAATCCCTCAAGAAACAAGAGAGTTTGTTATACTTTCTTGGTTCCAGTCAAAGTTCCAAGTTTTGGAATCAAATTACAGGCATGTTCAACACAGTCATTTTAAAAATGCAGCTGCCCGATCTGATAATGCAGAAAGAAAAATGTATTTCATATGAGACTATTAGCCACACCCTACTGGCTATTGGAGACTTTGCACTGGAAGTTTTGCACCCAATATTGGTTCTTCTGATTCCCAAGAAAAACTTTTGGTTTATATCTTAAGTTCTATTAACTGCTTTAATTTTTATAATTAACAAATTGCAAACAAACAACTATCTCAATTCAGAAATTCTGACTCAGCGGATACTCATTGCCTATCAAGATCTCATTGAATGATACTTCTGGTTTAGAACGAGAAAATATATTCCAAATTCTATACAGAGACAGCCCATAACAAACTCAACCAACAATAAATGCAAGGAGTTAGGACTTTCTTAGTGGATATACGTCTTTCAAATGAAAGACTTAACTCTGCAATACACATGTATTTCAGTTCTGTTCTCATGCAATTCTGGGCACTACTGAATTACAACAGCTGATAATGCCCAAAACTTCCTTAGAGACTTTATGATAGCAGAAGGAAACTTAATAAATGTTTCAATGTGCCCTACAGATTCATATTTGAGGTGAAGTAAACTCTGAACTTCCATTCATCACCAAACTGATGCTGAATAGTTCAAGTTACTTCTAACAGGTCATTTGCAAGTAAAAGATTATTTCAAATTAAGTACTATCATACTGAGTACTTTTAGTGGACAATCAGGAGAGCAACAGATTATTATTCTTGTTCATTCTTCAATTAAATCATGTTTATTTTGTTAAAAAGAAAAATTGATGAAAACTTGAATATTCAAAAAATTTTGGCTTCTGTTGCTATACCCATTGCACAGTATATTGGAAAAAAATAAGGCATAACCACAGAAAAAAAGTCTTTAATTTTGTGTTTATTCTTCTATATGCTGTGGATATTAAAAAAGCACAGGCAGCTATCACTACTGGACAAACAGCAGGAGTTTCTACTGTGACCATTCACAGCATGCTTTATATCAAATCACCAACACAGTCAATCTCCAGAAGTGCCCTATCCACCAGAAACTAATTCTAGTCACAAAAACAAATGTTAGAAACAGAAGAGAAGTCAACAAAGAGGCATGAGTTCATCTGACCTAGGCTTAAGCCTTATCTTTTCCAGAGTTTCACATTTGAAGCATCATTTTGAAAGATGTAATCATCTTGTAGTAAAAAGCAAAGAAGCTGGAGAGCATTACACACCAAATTGTTTTAAGCAATATGGAGAAAGATGCTTGAGGAGCAATTTAATAATCAAATAATAGAACTTATAACCCATGCAGATCCATAGGTTTTAGTAAAGGATGCTCAAGATGACAGCTGCAACTGGGCCACCGCTTCTCTCCTCCTTTAAGAAACAAAACAGAAGGAGAGAAGGCATATATTAGCTTGCAATATTAAATTTACGCTTTCAATCGTGCACCTCAGACTCCATTATCAAGCAAGAAGGTGATTAATAGCGCGCCTTAGACCCTTGTGCCGCCCCTGGGCGGGCAGGCGGCAGGCGCCGGACGGGTGCCGCAGCCGGGCCCTGGGCCGCAGCTCGCGCACGCGGCAGATGGCAGCGGAGCCACGCAGGCCGCCACAGAAACGAGGACAAACTCCAGCCAGCAAAGTATTCCGCCTTGTAGGCGGAATTAGGGTTATTTTGAAACAGATGGGCTCTAGTGAAGCTGCTGCACTGAATATTATAGAGTTGTTTATTGTCTGGCTGGTTTGAAACCCAGGGATTATTTGCCAGCATCTAGCAGTTTCTCTGTCACATGAGGTTCCATTAAAAGGAAAGCAAAAGTGAAAGCCACTAGAATACATATATATACTTTTTTCTTTACTAAACCAGTCCTAAATTCAGAATTCAACTTGCTATCGTATACAGTGCTTTGCAGCAAAATGTGTCCTGACAAGATGAACTGCATAACCAACATCTCAACCCTGAAGCTGAACAGCTAACACAGCTATCTTCTATACAAGGATCCTCTACATTTTGCCTATCTTAAGTAAAATTTGTCTAGTGTTTTTCTCATTTTATACATCTGCAATACAATGCTGTCACCCTTGGACATGCACAACACCCTCTTTGAGGCTTTTCACTGTAACGGTGATGAGCTCAAGGCCCCCTGCCCCAGATCTTTTTCACACATTCTCAGCACTTCAAGTACTAAAATACAATCACAAGATGCATAATCTAGAAGAGCAGACAGGAAGAGCTGAAGAAACTAACATCATTAGTGACAATAATTCATCACTTAGAATATTTTGGTGGAAATAGCAAGCCTCCAAATGTGAAGAAAAGCATCAGTTTTTCCAGTATCAGTTGATACTAGGAAAAAAAAATTTAAAACCAACAACAAAAACCCAAACCCAAAGACAACTCCTGTTTCCCAAAGAAAGCACACAGGTGAAAGGACATACACAACATCAATGGAAATAGAAGTTCTAGCTACATCAGTGTAACATAATTCAGAACTGCTCTTCTGAATATGACATGTGAACCTCCAGCCAAACTCACTGCAAATGCAAGCAGACCACTCCACAAAGCAGCACACAGATTTCACAGAAACACCGGTGACTGATCTGGCTGTGGCACAGCAAGCCTTGCTCAACAGCAAAGCAAAACTTATGCAGCCAGCTGGCAGTACAAATAAGCCATCCATTTAGTCTTCACCTATACACTCCCCTCTAATCCTCAACAACAGATGTAAGGACAATTTGAAACATGCCATCCTCTCAGTGTAATAATAATACCTGTAGAATATGAGCGAAGTCTGCATTTTTTGCTCCTCTGCATGAAATGTGCCATAAGGAAGAAAAATCAGCCGGTCATCTTACAGCTGAGCCAAACAGACAAAATCTCCACAGGGAGTTTTAGTTCTGTTTGTAGTACAAGCACAGAAGTGTTACATCAAACACACTCACTTCGTTTTTCCTCCTCTCTGAAGTAATGGCCTTAGTTTTAGGTTAGATAATACAATTTGCAGGAGACTTTCTGTAAGCTTCAGGAAGAATTTATCAAGCTACCAAACTGTGAAAGTCTGACTGGCAGAAATAGGCAATTAGGTCCTTGATAAATACTGATGCTGCTAGATAAAAGAAGGTGAGTGTAGCAAATAAGTAGCGATGGTATTACGAAGCAGCTCGTCTGTATTTCTTTTTCATGCTAGCTTTAGTTATGTTAAAGAAGAATCTAGAATATTTCAGCTGAATAGCTTACAACTTTCAGTATCACTGTCTGCCCTGGCACCAGTGAATGTGGTACCCATACCAAAAAAAAGCACACTATACAAACACTTACATACCCATACAAAAACCAAACACTTCTCATTTCCAAAAACCTCTTTCTTTTGTAGAAGCTTTGCTGTAGAAGATAATCACAGACAAGCAATAAGCTCTTTTCAACACAGTGAGTACCATACAGCTAACCAAAAAGTAGAGCGCCCTGATCTGGATGAAAAGACTGGTCTGTGCCAAGAGGAGAGCCCTTGACAGGTGCCTCAGATACTATCATTTCATGTCCAAGTGTACACAAAGATAATCCTAGCTTTGATTTTACCATCCTCTGAAAGGTGTGAAAGAGAGGAAGTCTACCTTTAGCAGAACCAAGGTTCAGGTATTGTTGTAGTTCGTAGCAAAGTCATTGCAGGATTTCTCCTTTTTCTTGAAACAATGTTTTCTGCAGCCAACAAATCGCTCATTCAGACTGTTAGCTTGGGTCCTCACAGATGCAGGACTGTTAGAGTAATCTCATGTAGACATCTCCATTTTATACAGCTTAATTGCTTCCTTACATCTTCTTTATTATCATGTCATTTGATTACATAACAGATTGCCAGGATCTGTACCTATTGTCATTGTCAAAAGAGTAAGAGAAATGCTGTATTCATTGGCCTAAGAGTTCACAGATCTGGCAAGCTCTTCCAATCCTTTTTCTAGGAACTGTTTCGAGTCTAAAGACAGCTTACATAGTCACCAAAGCCAGGCTGTCTGTTCAGCCCCTTCAAACCTTTCTTCTAGGAAATACAGACAGTATAGAGCATCTGTCTCTCTACCCTTAGGTAACCTTCCTGTGGCTCCCCGAAAGAAAGTTACTTTTCTCCTCCTGAAATGAAGAGAATGGGAATATGAAAAAATGTGTGGGAAGATGCCCACATATGGAACCTCCAGTACAGACCTCCTCAATAAAAGTGCTACTGATGTCCTTCGGGGGTCCTAGAATGACATCCTTCAAGAAACAGATAAAGATTGTTAAAATAGGTGCGGAAGATTTACAGTTTATTTATCGATACTACTAAGCAATAGCGGTTTGAAAATATTTGATCAGATGTCGTATCAACTTCCAACACTTGCTTGGCTTTTATTTACAGCAGTTTTATATAATGCATTTCTTCCATAAACAGTACAGCCTTGCTAACTATGTTATAATGCCAGGATGTAATTAAAGTTCACAAACTGCTCTTGGGCATGCTACGGATTACATAAAATGTACTACATTGCACTCTCTGTGCTATAACACCTGATATACCTTGCTTTTTAATACAAAATACCAATGTTTAAGATGAGAGTTCTCTCAGTTTATAAACATCCAAACATATAATTTTTACGCATAATCAACCAGGTATTTTTGATGCATATGGAATTGGAAGAAGTAAACTGGAAGACAGGGAGAAGCTAGAGTCAAATGCCTGGTGTTGCTATAGTTTTCATATCTTCCAGCCAATTAGTAGCCAAGTCTTAAAGTTAGTTTTACCAACTACCTTCTGATTTATTGAGTTGTACAGAGAATCCTAAGGAAAGCCAGTGCATATGCAACATAATTTTTCCTCCTCCCATACTTTAGAAGGACTAGGAGGCTTCCAGAAAGAGCTGAAGCAAACAAAACGCTCACAGCAGCCTTTTCACTGTTTTGTGTTGCACTAGAAGCCAGACAGGAACTACAATAGATTAAAACACTACAAAATGGCAAATCTGCTTTTATTCCCTCATCTCCTTCCCTCTGGAAAATGCAGACATGCTATACAGTCTGACAGATTTGGCTTTTAGTACTTATCACTGTCCAATTTTTTCCTACTCAGCTCCAAGTAGACCACATTTAATAGCCTGTGCTATTGTTTCTAACAGTGGCCTTTAAGTTTCTCTCAATGTATGAATTTTGTCATGCTCTGAAGCAAACTATTCTTCCTGGAACTGGTGCCAATATTCCTCATCTACAGACTTGAACATAACAAACTGGTGAAGAGAAGAAACGGAAGTCTAACTACTGTTGCTGTGCTTTGGAATGGCTGACAAACGAAAAATCAAACTAGCAGGAAATTAGTCGTGGCTAATTAAGTTAGAAGGAAAGTAATATACAATGAATCCAGATACAACTGGATTATTAGAAGAGCAAGTGAGATCGATCTTGAACACAGAGTCTCTTTCTCTTATTTTTAAAAGAAGATATGATAAAATTGAGAAACCATTCCCTCCAAAACGTCTGATAATTTTGTTTTGGTTGGCAGAAGATATGGTGCCATGGTTTAGGCCAAGCCGGCAACAAAGTACCACGCGGCCACTCGCTCACTGCTCCCCCTCTGCCCTGGTGAGATGGAGAGGAGAAAATGTAACAAAAGGCTCCTGGGTCAAGACAAGGACAGGGAGGGATCACTCACCAATTATGTTTACAGGCAAACCAGACTCAACTTGGGGAAAAAAAAATCAATTTAGTTACCAATTAAATCAGAGTAGGATAATGAGAAATAAAAACTAAATCTTAAAACACCTACACACCCCCCCCGCCTTCTTCCCAGGCTTAACTTTACTCCCTAGTTCTCTACCTCCTCTCCCACCATGGCACAGGGGGACGGGGAATGGCGGTTGCAGTCACTTCATCACACATTGTCTCTACCACTCCCTCCTCAAGGGAGGACTCCTCACACTCTTTCCCTGTTCCAGCCTGGGGTCCCACCCACAGGAGACAGTCCTCCACGAACTTCTCCAACGTGGGTCCTTCCCACGGGCTGCAGTTCTTCACAAACTGCTCCAGCATGGGTCCCCTTCCACAGGGTGCAGTACTTCAGGAACAGACTGCTCCAGCACGGGCTTCCCATGGGGTCACAGCCTCCTTCAGGCACCCACCTGCTCCTGCGTGGGGTCTTCCCCGGGCTGCAGGTGGAGATCTGCTCCACCGTGGACCTCCCTGGGCTGCAGGGGGACAGCCTGCCTCACCATGGTCTTCCCCACGGGCTGCAGGGGAATCTCTGCTCCAGCCCCTGGAGCATCTCCTCCCCCTCCTCCTTCATTGACCTTGGGGTCTGCAGGGCTGTTGCTCTCACATATCCCATTCCTCTCTCCCCTGCAGGTTTTCCCTTTCCCTTCTTAAATATGTTATTGCAGAGGGGCTACCACCATCACTGATGGGGTTGGCCTTGGCCAGCAGTGGGTCTGACTTGGAGCCAGAGAAGCTTCTAGCGGCTTCTTACAGGAGCCACCTCTGTAGCCCCCTACCCCACTACCAAAACCCCACCACGCAAACCCCATACAGTAGGCTAAAACTTAATATGGGTATCTTAATCCCTTCATACATGAGGATTTTTAAATTTATTTTAATCATGCCTCAGAGTCTCACCTTTGCTGTAGACATATCACCAAAATAACAAACACTTGTTAAAGTAACAAAAGTTCTTAAAAGCACATTGGTATCATTTTTAGAAGGCATCAGTCAGTCACTGCCTCAGCCTAAGCCAAACACTTATTGCACAGTCCAATCACATGTTTGCAAAAAATAATTACCACTACAATGAAGAAGTAAGAGGATATAGACCAGTGCTGGACTTGATGCCCTTCAGAAAAGAATTAAGGGGGTTAGTTTTCCAGCTACCTCCAGCTACTGTTTAGCTGGATACTGAAAATACTACAGAAGAGATAACAAAATAATCTCACTGCATTTTCCAACCATCTAATAATTCTCCAGATGTTAATTCTCCTAAACAAGGCTAAACTTAATATTAAACTTAAAATGGTTGATACGTAAAATCAAATATATCTTTCATTCCGAAGTATTGAAAAGGATTTGCTAACCAACTCAAAAAAACCTTGACCTATATAGACATGCTACTTAACCTATCTTTAGGCTAAGACAGACAGACATCTATTCCTCTTCAGAGTAGTAAGAAGAAATCTAAGAACAACTTCAGTTACAAGAAGAATTTCAGGTAGGCTGTATATTTACCATAATATAGTAGAAGTCCTTTGTTCAGCTGCAAATAGCAAAGTATCCTTTTCCTTATTTCTTTAATTTATGTTCATCTATTTCAAGCTTCTGCGATACATCCTTCACTGAAAAAACTAGAATTGGAATCCTCATGTTATTCCATACTTTTCTATGCAGTTTCTTCCCTTGGTTGGTTTGTTAGTGCGTATTCACTAGTGTTTAGACATATTTTCCAATTCCATCCTCCAAATGGTATTTAGACATTTGTTACTTCATAAAATTACTTAAGTGACTTATTTTGCTATTCACATGACCTGTATTTTATTCTCCTGGACTGTTTTTACAGTAAGTTACACATATCAAGTAAAGAACACTGTCGAAAATACAGTGAAGTAAAGCACGAAAAATGAGATCTAAGACAAAGAGTAGAGCAAGAAAAAAAACAAACAGGATAAGGAGTTGCACAAAATAGAACTGAAAAGGCTAAAAGTTTCTCCTGGCAAAAAGAAGGAATAAATGCAAATGAAATTTCATCACCCCTACACAGTTGCTGAAAATTATGAAGTTACACACAAGTGATGTCATTACCAGTGTAAAACATGCCTATTCTTGGCAAATATTTTTGTGTGATGTTTCAATACTTGGTTCAATGCTTCTGAATTGTAAAGCTCACAGGGAAGTTCTGGTCCTTTCTGGATCCTAAAAACAAGACCAGAAAAGAACCCAAACACAAAGCTCCCCTGCTCAATACTTTAAAAAATACTTACATTTCATTGATTAACATTGCATACTTTAATAAGAAGTGCCCTGTTTGATATGGCTAATGTGCATGATGACTCGGTAAAAAATGAGCATAAAGATAACTTAAGAGTCACACTAGAAGACTTACTAATTCTGAAACCTACCCCCTATTCTTCTTTTTATAGCTTGACTAAACTGGTTTTAAAAAATACCTCAACTAAACTGGTTTTAAATAATCTGGCTGGTATATTCCTCATTCCCTCAGAGACTTTTCCACAGCTTAATGCAATTAGCTGCTAGGAAGATACCCTTGCACTGTTCTATGGTATTCTTCTTCCTTAGTCATTACACCCTCTAAAAATTCTTTTCTAAGTTGTCAGGTCTTTCGAGTTTTTTAGCTAAACCTATATATAACTTGTAGTTCAAAGTGATTTGATTGTAAAATGAAGCATAATTTATTGCTAGAACCATAGAAACCAGAGCTACAAAGAACCCAAATGGTCATCTAGTCCATCTTCATGCCCTATGCCACAGTCAGTTACCTTTGTCACATTCATGAGAAACCTCTGTTTAACCTTAAAACCCTTGCAGGATGGAGGTTCCACAAAATTGTTTGCCAATTTATTCCATTATTTATCATTATTAACATCTAACTTAAATTTCCACTGATGAAATAACACCTTTATTTCTTGTTTTATAATTTGTAATAGATTTACATTCCCTTCCTCTTTGCAGCTACTTTATAATGTATTTAAGATTTGTGTATTATCAGGTATCTTCTATAAACCAACTGCCCTCTTCCTCCTATCTCATACTACATGCTCTTTTCAGTTATGTTTTCTAGATCTCCACTTATTTCTTACTGCTTTCCCCCTCTGACTCTCCAGATGCTTCCCATCCTTTTTCCAAAGAAGTACTAAAAACTTGATGCAGTGCTACATGTAAGGTCTTATTAGTACTGAACAGCACAAAGGCATGTGTTTGCACATAACATCCCTATTCACAGATTGACAGTGAGGCAAATGTTATCTAACATGACATTGTTCATCTATGTTAGGTCATGGGTTATATCTACTAGCATGGAGAACTTCAAACAGAATTACTTCTATCTTTTTTTGAGACAGCCTTCCCATTTGCCAAGTTAACTCTTAATTCTCATCCTGTGTTCCAGTGTTTCTGCAGCCTTCCTGAACGGGTATCAGGTGATACTTCCAATTGCATTACATCATCCACATTGCAAACAAAAGTAGAACTGCACACTGGGCAGACCATTGCATATAACCATGCTTCAACACATGCTTTTCTAATTAATTTTACACCCACCTAACAGTATAATCAAAGCCATATTTCCATCACTTATTTTTAGAATACTGCACAAGATAGTAGCAAAGGCCACACTGGTTGCACACACAGCCCAACTCACGTGGTTTCTCCCTTATATACACAATCTATATCCCTTTATTCAGACTAGTTTGCTACAACTAACTGCCATAGCAAATCCATGCAGCCCTGTTACTTACCTACCTGTAACTTTTCCAGGCTTTTATAGTGCATTTTTCTGGAAATTTAAGCTGCCTGGCTTATATAAAACCTTGCCTCCTTCCCTCATCCTAGATGAACACCATGTTTACCCCTTTCTGGTATACTGCAACCTCATAAAATATCTTCAGTTGGACAGGACCCATAAGGATCATCGAGTCCAACTCCCTGCTCCTTGCAGGGCTACCTAAAACTAAACCATATGAGTAAAAGCATCGTCCAGACATTCCTTGAACTCTGACAGGCTTGGTGTCATGACCATTTCCCTGGGGAGCCTGTTCCAGTGACCGACCACCCTCTCAGCGAAGAGCCTTTTCCTAATGTCCAATCTGAGCTTCCCCTGACGCAGCTTCATTCCATTTCCTCATGTCCTATCATGGGTCACCAGAAAGAGGAGATCAGCATCTCCCCCCCTCCCCCCCCAGCTGCCCTCCATGAGGAGGTTATAGGCTGCAATGAGGTCATCCTTCAGTTGTCATCTTCTCCAAGCTGAACAAAGCAAGTGACCTCAGCTGCTCCTTGTAAGTCTTGCCCTCGAGGGCTTTCACCATCTTGGTCGCCCTCCTCTGGACACACTCTAATAGTGTGATGTCCTTCTTGTATTGAGGCACCCAAAACTGCACACAGTACTCGAAGTGGGGCCACACCAGTGCAGTGTAGAGTGGGACAATCACCTCCCTTGATGGGCTAGCTGTGCTGTGCTTGATGCACCCCAGGACATGGTTGGCCCTTTTGGCTGCCAGGGCGCACTGTTGACCCATATTCAACTTGCCATCAACCCGAACACCCAGATCTCTTTCCATGGGGCTGCTCTCCAGCCTCTCATCCCCAGTTCGTATGTATAACCAGGATTACCCCATCCCAGGTGGAGAATCCCACACTTGCTCTTGTTAAATTTCTTATGGTTGCTGAATGCCCTGCTCTCTAGTCTATTCAGATCTCTTTGTAAGACCTCGCCTATTCTGCCATTATCTGAGATACCTGAGCATCATCCCAACAAAATAAACAGAACTTATTATGAACAAAGACATTACATTTATGTAAGTCCACTTCCTCCCAACTTTTATCCCTCTGAAGTATATACTGCATTGTGAAGTTATGCCAGTTTTCCACTTTGACCCCTCCTCATCTTCCAATGTTATGTATTCATTTGTATTTTTCTTTGACTAGTCCCTTTGTTTTTTCTTGATCAAGTTTCTCAAGACAACTAAACTGCTA
This sequence comes from Buteo buteo, assembly GCF_964188355.1. Lineage (NCBI taxonomy): Eukaryota > Metazoa > Chordata > Aves > Accipitriformes > Accipitridae > Buteo > Buteo buteo. Next base: position 19,491,676 of record NC_134177.1, read on the forward strand.
TTTCTTGAGGTTTGGTGTTAGAAGGACCATTAAGAAATGACAATTTTTAAACCCAGAACTTAAATATCCTTTCCTCTTTACAGAGCCTATCTGAAATTATTAATACTTGGTAAGATCTGTATTTATAATCTACTAAAGAAACCTTGAACTAAAATACAAAGAATTAAGCAGTAAGTGCTTACTGCCACAGGTAAGCCAGACAGCTATGGAGACTACTTGCTCAGATCCTAAGATCAGAATCTGACAACAGCTTCTGCTTTAACATATCAAAAATTTCCTGTTGACTTCACGCTGTTAAAAAATTTTACATTGCAGTTTATTCAGTTATTAACTTGTTCATCCGAAGAAATAAAGTCGAAAATGAAAAGGAAATCTTTATATTCATCTTCAAATAACTGAAAAAGGTAAAAGTGCTACCTAATGAGTCTTAGTAGCTCCAAAAATCCTGAACACCATCAGGATCAGAAATAATTTTGGCAAATTATTTAATTACAAACAGTAATTACTTTAATAAAATAAGGCAAATGGGCTTCATTTTTCCATTTAAAACTGTTGTTAAAGCTATCCTGAAACCTAACTGGACATCTATTTTTTCAACTAAATTCTAATGTCCGTCCAAACATTGCTTCACATGAAGTTGATTTTAAAAGTACTAAATAAAGGCATTATTCATCCTTTATAGTATCATCAGTCATAGCAATGTGTTAAAAAAACTGACTAAATGAATGTTTAAGCTATATAATTACTTGAATGAATAAAGACAAAAAGTACCAAGTGATGCTGATCTGAATAACCATTTTTCACTCTTTGAAAAAAGGGACTTAGAGCTAGATTTAAATTATTTCAGGTTCATCAAACCTAGGTGCTAGCCACACCATTTCATGTACTACAGGATATAAATGGTACTACATAACCTCTGCCAAGTCACTGAAAGACTTAAGTGCAGACATTCACTACCATCTCGCAATGCTCTGTGATCCATATCTAAAATACCTAACTGAGACTATGATGTCTAATGACTCCTTTGCAGAAAGGATCATATCTGTCTGTACTTATGCTTGCTAAATGTAACTAATTGCATTAGCAAAACTCCTTGAGCTAATGAAACTAAGACTTTCTGATCAGAGCTGGCTCATGTCCAACCAGATTTCAGGGCAAGCTGAGATTGCTTACATAGGTCTATGAGACTGCAGTCACATTAGATTGAATATGAAAGACAAAATTGTACCATATATTCCTTTCAAGCATAATCCTAAAACCTACTGCTGCAGAGCAGACTGACAACAGCAGGGAATCTATGTAATGCTCAAAATAATTACAGATTTATTTTTAAATGCAAGCTAGAGACTCCAGATAGAAAACAAAAAGTAGAGCAGAGAAAACCAGAACAGAGTTGGCCTTAGGACCACAAGGATGCAGCCATGATGTTGGCCAACAAAACATAATATGGAGATACACAGGTTTCTTCAAACTACTAGAAATAACTAATTTATTCAGTCAGACATCAGAAAAAGGTTCAGAACATAATTTTTAAGATAGTCCCAATGAACAAAATGTAAACTATACCCAGTCTATAGAATTAATCCAATGATACAACAACAAGAGTTAAAATAGTAAATCATGGGTAAATCTAAGATTAGGCATATTCACTGACCTTAGTTTACCACTAAAAACATCCCTTAAGTTTGTTAGCATCCATAAGAATCCTAATATATATAAAATTGCATTTGGAAAAAACCCATTGTTTTTCCTTTAGTGCATTTCTGCTTGCCTAACAAAGACACACAACAATGAAACTCCAAACAATATCCATTTCCCAATGCCAAGTCTAAGAAACCCAGATGGATGGATGGAGACACCAATGCAGACTGGAGCCACTCCACAGCAACTACCACTTTCTCCAAAGTGGAAAAGAGTACTTTTATGTAGCCTACACCCAGCTTCTTCTAATTATGCCCACAGTTGTTAAGCAAAACTGCCTCTTCTCCAGCAAGGTGATTCTGCCAAACCCACTGTGAAAGGAACAACATTTGTTCCTTTAACAAAAAGTTCAAGTTACTGAGGAAAAAAGAAAAAAAAAAAAACAACCAAAACCCACCAAAATCCAGAGACCACTGAAGGCAGTGAAAAGACTCCCATTCATATCACTGAGTCTTGGATCAGAACACCAAGAACAGCCTCTACCTCCATATGCAAACCGTGCTTTTATAATAGATGTGGTGTGAATGTAAGAAACCCACCTCTAGCTGCAGTCAAAGATTCAACTATTTCTTTATTAAAGTGTTTTCTTCCTATTTCAGTTGTCTTTGGCAGTTGAAACTTTTGCAAGAAGGAAACCATCCAAAAGAAAGCTGCATTTGCATATTTAGGAATTCACAGGGGGGAAAAAAATCAGCATTCTGGACACATTTTAACATGAAAATCTGAATTAATACTTTGTGTCAGTACTATATACTTTTTTAATGTAAACAAAATTAATCATTATTTAAATTCTTATCTCAAAATCTTTTGTAGCAATAAACCTAAGAACAACTACGTCACTGTCAACTTGTTGCCTAAAGACCAAAGAAATTTAACCCTTCAGGCAGTGTTTCCAAAAATACCACATACAGTACCAAGCATTTGATGGAAAAAATGAAAGATGTGCTACATTGCAAAAGAGAGCCATCATATCCAGAACGTTCAATACTGAATATAGTAATCTCAGCACAGTGCTATAATCCAGGGCAAACTAGAAAGAAGCAAACAATACCAGGACAAAACACAAAGCAAAACAGCCATGAAAGGCAAGCTGTATTAGGGTGTCAAACTGAATCCAAAGTTACGTTCTAAACTATTCTCAGTGTACTAGTGTCACAATGTTTCAATATTTTCTTTTTTCATAATTTTTCCCTTTAATGGTAAGTGCAAACACAGTATCACTCACATGGAATGAAGCCCTGCTTTTAAATTAATAGTGCCTGTCTTTTTATGCCTATAACATATAACTCGGGAATGCTGCATCCAAGGAAGCCCAAAACCTTAGGCAATATTGTATGCAACAATGGACAGAAGTTTTTCAGGAAAGGCAGATGAGAGAAATGGGGAACACAGTCTCCTTCATTTACATAACCAACTTTTGTATAAATGTATTTTGGATCAAAAAACAGTTTCTGTCAATGATATTTTAACAGAACACATCTCAGCTCTTCCAATTTACTAATAAACTGTTGAACTACTTTTCTTCCGTATGTAGAAGTGTTTCCAAGGCACGAGGAAAAGGATCACGTAGAACTCCTGAATAATCAGCAGGAAGGAAAGTAGAAAAGGCAAAAAACCCAAACTATTAAAGACCACACTAGCAGTTTGCACATTTTCTAATGCTGATTTGTCCATCAAAAGCATTCTCTTAGTACATTTTCCTCCAGATATCTGAAGGAATGTTCTCCACACACTACTGCTGAAAGCAAATTGTGCCTCTCCTAGAAGAATGCCAGATTGTCTGTATGGATTCAATAATAAATAATAATGAAGACAGGAGAAATTAAGAAAAATGTATAGCACTGAGGACAAGAGGAAGAGACAGTGGAAATAAAGGAAAAACTAATTTCCCCAGTTACACTAATACTATAGAAGTCTTCATAGAATTTAAGATCTTGAATACACTATCAACATCAAACAAAACCGTATTAAGTACCCCTGTGTGTCTTCTCGAACCAAGCACAGCTGGTCCTAAACTGTTTATTACCTGCGCTTTAGTGCTTTAGTATCTGAACCAAGTTAGCATTGCTTTAAAAAATAAATTAAAAAAATGAACAAAACCCAACCCTTACCAAAATCCTCAATTTAAGACCTGAGTGCATTCTTTTTAAGCACAGAGACTAAAGGAGACAAGTCTAAACCCAGTATTTCCAAAATACTTATGCACTATTTAAAGATACATAGCAGCATCTTGAAAGGTCAAGTGTGTACAAAGCTTAAACCAACTATTACACATACTGTAGCATTTCAGAAGGAATTAGTTAAATCACATTTTTGATTTAAGATCACTAATCTACACCAAAAAAACCCCAGCTTATTGACATATAAGTACAGGAAACCTGGATTTGAAGGAGTTGCCAATTCTAGTTGTCCATCCCATCTAACTTCCCCTACTGCACTGCTACTGAAGCAGAAATAGTGGAACTATGAACAAAGATGCTTCTGAGCTCTCAATTTTCAGTCCAGTACTTTTCACCCAGTCCAGTATTTTTTAGTCAAAGTTAAATGAACACCAGTTTAGAGAACAAAGGGCAGTAACTGCTTCAGTTGTCCGAAGCCAACCTGTTTGCCTGTGTAAATGGAGGCATTCCAAAAGAATGATTTCACTGCTTTACAGAACTATTCTTTATTCCATGGGTGCTAATAGGTTGTGGTTCTATTTTGAAAGATAAACCCATGGTGAAAGGCTTAGTGGTGCTTTGTCTCACCTATCTGGTGAACATTTACCACCATTATCAAGAAAATCAGGACTTTTTTTGGTTCTAATCTTCAGTAAACCTGTTTTATCCTACATCAACCACTACTTTTATGAAGAGATAGACAGAAGAATATTGCTATACATTCATTAAACATTTATAATAGAATTCTGGCTATGCTGCTCGTTGTAAGCCATCTGCCACTTACACTGAGCATATACCAAAACTTTGTGTGGAAATGATAAAAATGTACTGATTTAATTTCCTGGAAATTTGCCTGAAGAAAGTGCTGGTGATCAGGACCATAGAGCACAGTTGCAGTTTTAGAAAGATATTTAGAACAAAAGCCCTACTCAAGGGCAAAAGCTTTTTTTCAAAAAGTGTTGTTGGGTACCTGAGACCATACATAGTCTGAATTTAAAAAGAAAAAAAAAGTTGGACTTCAAGAATCAGATGCAAGTCCTAGCATATGACTTTATGAAATGTATCTTAATCTGAAAACATGCACTGCACATTGGAGTATATAATCTATTTTAAGACATTTTTACAGAAAACCATCATAGTCAAATGCAATGGCTGGCATTCCTACAATTGCAGAAGGGAAAGATAGCACTGACTGGAAAAAAATTTGAATTATACAGCATTTCTTTATAGTCTTATCACATCAGTTTCATTCTTATTACAATCTTCCATGGATTTGGCAAATTTCATAGACTACTAATATGAAGTCCAGTCTCAGTAGGAGAAAACAGAAATGGGAACCTTAAAAATTCACAGAACAGGTAAGCCAGATGCCTAGGTATTTCCTAACTACACCACAAATGTATCTAGGACTAGCCCATACTTGGCCATCTAAAAACTTTGAGTGGATGGGGTTTTTTTTGTTTTGTTTTAAATTAGAACTAAAGAAATGCATATATAGACAGTTTCATTATAAAATATAAGAGGAATATCTATATATATATATACTTATAGGTACTTCTCTTCAATCACAAACTATAAAGACTATCACCTACGTGTTTAAAAAAAACTACGTGTTAAAAAAAAAAAGGAAAATTCCTTTGTGCAGAGACACGAGCTTCCAAGGGATTCTTAACATTATTGAGATTGAAAGACAGACACTTAGAAGTTCAACTCACAAAAAATCGCAACACCCACCACAACAAAAATGCAAATCCACATCCCACACTAATCAAGATATTTCTTCTGAGCAGAATAGCAAGTAAACAATAGATAAGAGATATGGTATACTGGGGTTACATTAAGGACGGCTGTTAATACTACCATTAAACAAAAATGGCAGCCGTGTATTAACTTCATAGTACAACCATACAGTTTAATTATCAAAGACTATGATTTTTTAAACCCCAAATTATTTTCCTGACTTAAACAGAGGAAGAATTATTGCCATTTGTAACCAATATAGAATTATGAGAATACGAATGAAAATTAAAAAGAAAAAAACACACTTTGGAGAAGAAAAAATAATGCTGTTTAAACCAATTCTTGTTTGAGGCAACAACATATCTAAAACTGGGAATGGAAAGAATATAACAGTTCCTTTTAGTAAATGGACCTAAACCATTATGACAGTTTGATAGTCTCAAAACTGATGCCTACATAAATCTTATAAACAAGTCTAGCAATTTCTTTTGTTGCATTAGATACTGATTATTATTATTATATAAGAAGTTTTCAGGATATAGGATAAAAACAGAATTGCAGTTCAGGAATATCTGAATATGGAATAAGGGGAAATGCAGTATTCATGGTGGGTTTAGATAACCTATGTATGGTATTATAGAAAGGTAAGCAGTGAGCTTAAATTCAATGCATGTCTTAATAGAAATTAGTTTTCAGTTGTGGACAACAACTGATACCAGGAAATTCTGTACTATGCCACTGAGTCTTTTAATAGCTTAGCAGGTTACTAACACAGTAGTTTCTAAGAATGGATCAACATTCCAAATCCATAATGGTACATTTTGTGGCCTAAACCCCCTTAATAAATGCATTTGTCCAACTAAGGGGGGGGGTGGGAATCAATCAAAATTACTGCAATACTTTTTGTCCAAGCTGCAGAGCAACTGTGATGGTTTAAATGTCATAGTTGGGGAGAAAAAAAAGATTAATAAGGAAAGAAAGCCCTAAATTTTGATTGTGATAACTGTTTTTACATCCATTTAGCTATCTGTTTCAAATTATTTTATGTGATTTTTTAGTCATGTTAAGTACCTGTTTCATCACCCATGTAATTACAAGCAACTGTGAACATCATGCTTTAGGGAAAAATGTATCATATTCAAAGGAAAGTGCTCATTCAAGCTAATTATTTTTCAAACTAACTGACAGGGAAGAATATCATAATTGCTCATTAGCACAGTAAATTTCATCTCATCCTTTGTGTCACTGAAACAGGTATGATCAATTACATGCTCTATATTACTTTCTCTGCAAAATAAGGCATCTGCCTATAGGCAAGCTTAACCTTTAAGCAGCTTATTTAAGGAAATATTTTAAGACTTCAGCTCTAAAGTCTTGCTTGTCCAAACTAAAGTGCTCCAGCAAGTAGGAGAAAGAGGTGCAAAATTAAAGCACTCGTGAAACCACTGAAAACAACATGTATATATATTTGATCACACCAAACTATATTGGAAGCAATATACAATGATACATTTTCCCACTTATCTGTGAGGCTTAAAAACTATAACTAGCACTGAAAACAGACACTACCATAGTGTTAAGAAATGCTGCTGTCTCAAATTGAAGTTAAAAATGTGACTTGGTATGCCACGCTAATCTACCAGTGAGATATACTTAGAGATGCTATTTAAATTCTGTCTCATGTTTCAAAGGGCATTCTCCAAGCAAGAATATATTCCCTTGTAGCTGAAAACTTATCTTTTTCCAAAAACAACAAGCAGACAAAAAATACATACTTACCTATAGTGATGTAAATTATTTAAGGCTACAGATGAAAGCTGCAGGCATTCTACACTGATACATGAAAGCCTTTAATGTATACACTGCCTAGTTATGTACATTGCCATAATTTTGTCATTGTTATTTGCATTCTGTTTCCTTGATAGTTTCAAAAGAAACTCATTTATGCAGATAAAATTTCAAAACACTTAATATTAAAAGCTTGGAAGGATTTCTTTCTCAAATTCAACGTTAAAAATGATGTAAAACGTCATGTAAAAATGACAGTAAAATAAAAAGTTTCCCTTACAATAAAGCTCATTTTAGATACATTCCTTCCCAAAATTACATAGGGCAACATATTGATACGACTTATTTAATTTTTAAAAATTCCTAAGACAGCACGAACAGTAACTAATTCATTGTCTTCTGCTGACAAACCAGATGGACTAAATGCTATTTTATTGATTTATTTGAAAGCTAAGATTCTCACTATTTTCTAAGTTTTCACTACAGTTTGACTGAGGTGGGAGCACTCAGATTGTAGTAATTTCTAGAACAAATATATTACAGGAATAAACTTGCTGTATAATTTTTAAGTTTCTAGCTTCACAGTGTTGAGGTACAGTTAGACAGAACTATGCTTAAAGAACAAAAGTGAAAAATGAAAATAACTAGAAAAAAAATCACTTAAAACCACCCTAATTTCCCTAAAAGTCTGCCCTTCTGCCTCCCAGGTGACCCTCGCAATAGGTGCAAACTTAATAAAGCAAAAAGCTGTGTTTGCTTTAGAAAATACGTTAATGAATTTCTCAAACTGGAAAAGCCTTTTCCTATCACAATCTTGCCTCATCTGCTGCCTTTTTAAAACCATCTTCCAGATAACACATGTACTTCGTAATAAAAAATAGGATCACAGAAGGTGTGCAAGTAAAAGTGATGATGATTTGTCAAGACATTCATTTTCATATTTTGCCTGGTATTTCTCTGACAGCCATAACAGTGGTGTAAATTAATTTTCTGAGCGGAGATTTATGAATGGCGCTCTGCATTTTAAGGGTTGCAGTTATAAGTAGAGGCTTCTGTATCTTTTTCCTAATGAATGCTTCCTTACACCCAGGGAGATAGAAAACCAAGATTATGAAAAAGGAAAATGACGATGAGATATTCAGTCAGGTTATTATTTTTGCTAAGATTAAATGTTACAGTTTCACCAAATTTAAAAGAAATCTTTCAGATTTCTTAAGTTAAGAAGCACCAAAGCCTTTTGCTGAATTCCCAGAAGAGTCCATACTGACATGCAACAGATTAAAGAGGAAGCAATGTTTGCTACGAAAACCTGTCTAAATACCAGACAACATATATTATATTCATTTGTCCTTTATTTTATCACTTCAATGTAAAATTTACATCACACAGGTATGCAAAATTTTATATGTGATGCTCTAATAATGTGCTGTCAGTCCTATTAAACAGATTTTCCCTCAAGTCTTTAAGTTTTCAGAAACTGAGAAATAGATTCTATAAAGTATTATTTCCCTCTTGATTTCACTTGCATTAGAAAAAGATAAAATATATCCTAATGAATGTATTTTATACCAATTTAACTAATACATTTCAGTTAAAAAACCCACCATTTTTATTTCTAAACATTTCTATCTATTTCTACATATTTAGGTCTTTTAGCTAGCTAGAATATAAGCTTCCTTTAAGGTAGAAAAGGATAGCATGAAGAGTAAGAAATCAGTGCATTGCTTGTCAATTAAATTTATATATAAAGCAGAAACATACACACAGTTGACAATATCAATTCTTCTATTATACCACTTCATACTATTTTTTAGAATATTGTAAGATTTTTTTGGCACAGTAACTTAGTTTACTTAAGGGGTTTTTGTTATAAACCCATTTCTTTTACTATAGTAGTAGCAAGGTAATCAAACAGTAAGCAATTATGAATAATGCAATTGCACCAAGAGAATGATACCGCACCCTCACACTGCATTCTCTGAAAATTCTACCAAGAAACTTTCATCTGTTTCGGAAGATATGTCCAAAATACTGAAAATAAATAGTGAGCAATACATCTTTTCCCCCACTCCCTTCTCAGTATGAATCACAACTTAAAATATAAAATGCAATAAAATTCCTACCTCTTTCATTAAGACTGTTTAGCACTGCCCTTTCAAGCTGTTCTTCTTCAGTAAGCCCACCTGTATAATCATAATAACTCCTTGGCATTCTGTATTGATAACCTGGATAGCCATAATACTCTGTAAAATGAATACAAAATAAAATAAACTGCTGCTACTCAGTAGGAGAATATGAAATCAGATATTATCTTTACGCTTTCTTCCACAAATTATTTTAATTTGGGAAAGAAGAAAATTATTAGGATTCAATTACTTATACAATATATACCATGAATCAATTTCTAATTCACAAACCCAGAGTACGGTAACAGGAGAGAGAAAAACAACAGAAATAAGATGGTTCAAACATCTGGTTTTTTATAATTGTTATAAGTGTCATAGAATTGCCATTATTAAGAAGTTTCACATAGAAATTGAAAGACATTTTTCATCAGCTCCTTTTAACATTTAATTGCTAATACTTGGACACCTTATTAATATCACTAGAACAGCAACAACAAAACAGGTATGTTTCAGGCTTTTTCCCACCTGTGTTTCCCTTCCCCTCAATGTCCATAAACAATACATGCCAATGTCATAAATTCAAGTAATGTTTGGACCTAGAATACACATGGGAAAAGATTCCTGCAATTTTTTTGCAGTAATATATACAGCTAATATTGTCCTATTGCACAGCTACATCTGCCCACAAAAAAAAAAACACCACACCATAGATCTCATCTAATGTCACAATCACTGTACGTTGACTGCACTACTGACACTAAGAATTTCTGACCATTTGCAAAGTTTGTCAAAATGAAGCACAAACCATCATCCACCCAAACATATGGGATTTAAAAGAAAAAAAATTACTTGGCTAGAAAATTGAGCGAGACTCTCTTCCTTTTAACACAGTCTGATCCTGCCTGAGCACAGAAAATCTAAACTGAGGAAAAACTAAGGAGAAAAGTGCCATTTTTCTATTCTACTTTCCCATCTTCAAAATACAAAGCTTTAGGTGATATTTTAATTTCTCTTCCAGACAGCTTACAGGGGATTTTGAAGAACCAAAGTACAGAAGCGTTGCCAGTTTCTTCCAACTGATAGAAAATGTACACAAGTTTTTCAAAATGAAATAATTAGAAATATTTTTTTATGAAACAATACAGCATGCCATTTCCTTTTATCTTCAGATTATTAGCATCAATGACAGTCTTATGTTATCTCATTAGTTATATGGATTTCATGTGTAACCTTCTTGTGGAGCTTCTGTGATTAGTTACAAGCACAGACTATGTAGTGGACATATAAATAATTTCTTTTAAAAAATGACTGCATTAAAAAAAAATCCCAAGCTCTAGAATGTTAAGACAAATAAAAATAGCAATACCCATTCTTAAAGTTATACAAGAAGAGCAGGAAAAATTGAACAAAGTGACAGCACACTATTCTGTACAGAAGTATATATATTCACTCCTCTGTGTGTATTATGCAGATATACCTACATATATTTTATACACACATGTCTGTGCACATGCATATATGTATACATATATACATTATATACACACACATAGAGGAAAAAGTGTAATTCTGTCCATTTGCAAATTTTTCCCTTTTGGAACATAAAACTGACACTGGGAAAATTTTCATACATCTGCAGTGAACACTTTGTATTACCTTCCAGTAACCTGAAATTCTGCCATTTCTCAAACAATCAGCAACTCCTCTGGTTAGAAAAGATTATTTTTGGTTTTTATCTATATGAATTAGTAATATTTTTAACAAACTTTAGAAGCCTTCAAGTTATACTGGCTATGTTTAAGAGACATAATTCTGCAGAAAAATAAAACTGACTGCACGATACCATTTAGTTGTTTATATATACACACACACTTCGGATGCAATCTTCATGTATTCCCCTTATTGCATTCTGCATTATGTTAACCTGAATGAACATTTCCTCAGCTATAAATTTATTTTCTGGAGGCTTCAAAACTGCATGCATGAAGACTATAAAAATTTTGGTACTAAAAGCATGAAATTATCTGATGAAAGAAAAAGGATTTTATATTTTAAGTTTGTTCTATTACTGTATATTTTTGTATGTTTGATGTTTTACACTGTCATCAAGTTAAAAGTGCTCAGAAAGCCATAATCTTTTATTTTACAACGAGAAACAGTTTGGTAACATTGACACATTCAAGGTGTTCCTATTAATCAAAATAAATGTCCTAATACTTTATTCATGAACTGCATTTAGAGGAAACCTAATTCAGTTACTAAATAACAAATGTGTTAAAATTACACTTAAAATAATTTTTTTCTTCTAAAGCTGTTTCCTTGTACTGTTTCATAAAATCTGTTCTGATCATAACTTCATCTATTTTTCTATTTAAATTGGTATTTAAAGGCAGATAGTAATAAATCAGCAATACCAGAAAATGAAAAATTAATCAAGATATGCATCATTAGCCCATGACACTAGAGTTTTCTTAATTCACAGATGGCCAAATTTATTACATATATCATACACCAAGCAAAAGGTTAAATCTTCCATAAAGACTTCTGCAAATAGGATGAAAGACAAAGTATATACACAGGGAGTGAACATAACAAATATACATTTTTTTTAAATTGCAGTTGTAAGTCATTTTAGAGAAATTAATTTGGTACAAAAAAATTTAAAAAAAGTAGTTACAACTAAAGCCAAGCTTGGAAGACAGGATAATTCAGGTTAACCCTCTCCTTTATCTCCCATTTGTCCACAACAACTCAAAGCAACAGCATGGCTACTTCAGGAACTGCCCAAGCGTACTGGGTTCGCGTGGCAAGGTTTTGGTAGCAGGGGTGGCTTCTGGGAGAAGCTGCTGGAAGCTTCCCCTATGTCTGACAGAGCGAATGCCAGCCGGCTCCAAGACAGACCCGCTGCTGGCCAAGGCCAAGCCCATCAGCAATAGTGGTAGTGCCTCTGGGATAACAGATTTAAGAAGGTGGGGGCAGCAGCGGGGAAACCTGCACAACAGAAACTGCAGCCGGAGAGAGGAGTGAGAACATGTGAGAGAAACAGCCCTGCAGACCCCCAGGTCAGTGAAGAAGGAGGGGGAGGAGATGCTCCAGGCACCGGAGCAGAGATTCCCCTGCAGCCCATGGTGAAGACCATGGTGAGGCAGGCTGTCCCCCTGCAGCCCAGGGAGGTCCACAGTGGAGCAGGGGGATGCCCGAAGGAGGCTGTGACCCTGTGGGAAGCCCGCACTGGAGCAGCATACCCAGGCCCTGATGGACTGAACAGTACCTGTAGCTAGGTGAATATTTTTAATGGGGCTGAGACTGCCAATCACAGAAACAGGTAGCTCATGCTCACTACACAGTCTATGTTGACATCTTACTCCATTTCACAATATTAATTTTGTTCTATTTCTTTACTGGCCTTCAGATCAAGTGGTTTTTTACTTGAGAACTGGAATAATGGAAATCCTGGGTAAATATACCTTTAAGTTACAACTATCCTTGTTGCTGTTGGTAAGGAAAGTAGGTTAAGATCTTTTGGTTAGGAATTACAAAACAAATGCTTCAAAAATATTCAAGGGCCTATAATCTCACTTGTGGGAATTACTAAATGTAATAATAAAATTGGAGGTAGATCATGGAAGACAGAATTCATCATGGAGGATAAAAGCAGCACTAACCTTGGCTCACTGTGGCTCAGAGTAAGCACGTCTCACTTAAAAAATTAAAAACCCTGCATCACTAAACATCAGGGAGCAGTAAGAATGATCAAATGTATGAAATAGTTTTCATATAAGTAACCATATAGACTGCAACTTTTCAACCAGAGAAAAAAGATGACTATGGTGAGTACAGGACTAAAGTCTATAAAACCATAAAGAATATGAAGAAAGTATGTGAAGGATGAAGATTTAGTTTCCCTTCCCAGAGAAGAATTAGCGTGCATCAAATGAAATTAGCAGCTAGCAGGTTCAAAACAAACAAAAATGACAGATTCTACACCAGGAAGTAAACTGTGAAATAATTCTTCTATGATGTTGTAGGTGTTAAAAGAGTTCACGCCAATTCAAAGAGCTTTTGACAAATTCATGGAAGAAGAATCTATCACGGGCTATTAAAGACAAAATTCCCCCATAAAACTTTCTGATGAGAACATCTTTAAGTCAAAAGCCCCTGCACACTGGCAGATATTTGAGGGAGTTATCACTATATATTTATCCTGTTCTTACATCAGATGTCTAGGAAAGAGTATAAATCACTGCAGGAGAAGATACACTAGGCTATACATCCCTTAGCTCTGATCCAACACACAGCTCTTCTCACAGCTGGCTCCTATTCTGTCACTCCCAGACAAGGCCTCCATCTATTATTTCTATACACTCCACATATAATGACTCAGTGTTCTGCACAAGTGAATCAAACGTGCTACATTTAAAGTGTGCTAGTATTCCAACTATCCATCTATATACTGTGAAGATAGCCTAAATTTATTCTGGTGAGGAGTGGGCTTTTTGCATGTAATTTAAATCAAGATTTAAAAAAAGCATTCAAAGGAAGAAGTTCCTTGTCGGACGGGGGAAAAAAAACCATCCCAGAATGGAACAGATAAATTTGCCAGATCAGGGTAGATTTACCAAGGTTCAAAGGGCTGCTTTCAGTAGACACAATTTTCCCCCAAAACACCTTCTGCAAAAGGGATATTTCCCCAGGGTAGCATTTTATGAAGTCATGACATTAATTTGAGGTTTAAAGCTTGTTGTACAAAATACATCCACACAGTTCCCTAAAACAGAGGTGAGACATGGCCAGAGAATTAATGCAAGTTTAGCAACTATACATATATGCAGAATATCTTGTATATTATGTATGTTTCCATTTAACTAGCTCCTCTATAGGTTTTCTTTCATTAGCAAAAATTATTTTTAAAGCTGGATTAAGTTTTTAGGTAAGTGGGTGAGAGTACCTACCTGAATAGGAGTCCCTTGGTCTGGCAGGGTCAGTGAATGAAGAAATGCCACCTAAATAAGAATAACATGCGTACTATTAGAATAAAATAATCACATGGTCTTTATAGAATACAAAAATCAAATTTAAAGTACTTCTTTCAGAGTCTGTTTCATAAGATACAAATATGAAACCATGCGTATGTCTGAATTTTTCTGGCATCAGTGAGAAAATATAGTATTGGCAAGCTTGTATGTTGTTCCAGATTTTATAGTAGTGTGCCATGTTTAAGCAACATATCCATGTAAACTTGAAAAACGCAAACCAACCTAACAAATGTTCTCCAGGACATATAACGAATAATTTCTGCACTAAGACTGGACATTGGTAAAAATAGGTTAATGCACAGAAAACTGAGGACTGGAATAACAGTTCACTGTTTCTGCTCTGCTACATAGGAGAAAAAGATGACCTGTGTACTGGAACACTCCTTCCTCCAGGTCTTAGTCACACAGCAACAAGATCTCCACAGGAGGTTTTACTAACAGTGCCATTGGTTTTATCAGAAAATCCTAGAATAATTCAGTTTGGAAGGGACCTCAGAAGGTCCCTAGCCCAACTCCCACTCAGATCAGGGTTAGCTATGAGATCAGACCAGATTACTCAGTCAGGTCTTTACCTTGGTCAAGTCTTGAAAACATCCAAGGATGGAGACTGCTGAAATCTCCCTAGGCAGCATGATCCAATGCTTGACTGTTCTAATAGTCATCAGATAGCCCTCCCATGCCACAGAAACATGCAATATTAACATTTAACTAATGTGACTATGTCTGTTCACTCCAGTGGGGTAAGAAATCTGGTACTTTGGTCTCTTTTTCCCACTTAAAAACTGCTAAACATTCATGACTGTCCTGGTTTCAGCTGGGATAGAGTTAACTGTCTTCCTAGTAGCTGGTACAGTGCTATGTTTTGAGTTCAGTATGGGAAGAATGTTGATAACATTGATGTTTTCAGTTGTTACTAAGTAGTGTTTAGTCTAAAGTCAACGATTTTTCAGCTTCTCATGCCCAGCCAGCCAGAAAGCTGGAGGGGCACAAGAAGTTGGCACAGGACACAGCCAGGGCACCTGACCCAAAGTGGCCAACAGGGTATTCCATACCATGGGACGTCCCATCTAGCACAGGAACTGGGGGGTGTGAGGGCAGGGGGATTGCTGCTCAGGGACTAGCTGGGTGTCAGTCAGCGGGCGGTGAGCAATTGTACTGCGCATCATTTGTACATTCCAATCCTTTTATTATTACTGTTAACACTAATAGAATGACACCATTATCATTATTAGTTTCTTCTTTTCTGTTCTATTAAACCGTTCTTATCTCAACCCATGAGTTTTACTTGTTTTCCCTATTTTCTCCCCCATCCTATTGGGTGGCAGGGGGAGTGAGTGAGCAGCTGCATGGTGCTTAGTTGCTGGCTGGGTTTAAACCACAACAATGACTTACAGACTGTATCACCAAACTGCAATAAAACCTCCTGTGAAAAGCATACACATGTGAACAAATTTCCCACTATACAAACACCATATCCATGGTCAACCTGATGGCACAGTCATTAATAAAGTATTCAACCTACTAAGTAATCAGACATAAAACCCAAATATTCTGACAACCAACCCCAGCACAGCTGTTGTGACAGGGCTTAGACTTCCAATTAGAACACTGAATTTATGGGAGTGTTCATATGAAAGTTTGCAGGACTGTATTTAAAACAATTGTTAGACTAAAGATGTCTAAGGATACAATCTTTTTTAAAAATAAGTATTACTATAATATGAAAAACTGTAGTAACACATTGGAGAGCTTGAGAACTCCAGTAACAATTTCTCAAGCATCCCACAACCTTTTTCAAACTGTAGGGACTTCCACTAGAATGGACAGAAGTAGTAGAAATCAACATGGAAACATACTGTATTCTGGCATATTTTTATGGCTTTACCACACTTCATTTAAGTAACATTTTCATTGACATCCTGTGTGAAACATTTTACTCTAAATAAACATTTAAAAAGAAGGGTAAAAGTTATGCCTCTAAGTAAAAATATCTGAAAGATGCATATACTGGTTCTTATCATCCATATTTAAGAAAAAAAGTTGTGTTTTTTCTTCTGCATTCACTTTAATAATCGGCATATCTTTAATTGCCTAAAAACTTGCTGGAATGGCTTGAATTTCTATATGCAAGACTTACTGAATTTTAAAAATAAAAGCATCTCTTATGCAAATTCCATAAATTGAACAAAATTAAATACCTGCACAGGCTTTCATGATCTTTTTCAGAGGTCCCATAGTATACATCAATCCAACAAGAATCCCTGCCAGATGCCCAGCAAAAGAAGTCCTACAAAAAAAGGAAAACCTTGTGAGTGACAGAAGACTCTTTTTGTAAGGGTCCAGAAGGGGAAGTGCAGAATTTATAACCGAGAAAGTCCCCAAGTGAGACCAAGCATAGAGAAATTACTTGCCTGCAAGGACATAGTACCAAGTTTCTTTCTTCATAACTACCTTAAAATTGGTAGGTATATACAGTTACAGAAAAGTATCAAACAAATATCCTGAAGAAGCTGGAAAATAATTGGAGAGATCTTTTGAATTGCTTATCTAAAGGACAGAATACAATTTCCCTAAAAGTGTTTAAAAACTTACTGAGGTGGGAAACTAGTTTTAATCTATAAAAAATTAAATCCACAGAACTATGGTGAAATGTCTAAGTAGGATCTACTAGAACCATTTACAGTTTCAGGTGAAAGCCTACAGTACTTTCTACTGCACTATCAACACAATCCTACAATTAGTCCGAAATAAGCATGAATGCAGATCCATTGTAATCTTTGTAATAAAGTGCCTTCAAAATTTAAAGAACAAGCGAAATGCTGAGATCCAAATTATTTTCTATACATACCAACAATTTTTTTTAAAAAATATCATTGCCCATTTGCATATAGAATGAAAAGGCTTTAGAGTCTTTTGAGAAATCAACATGGAAGCATATGTTTACAATAAATAAGGAGATTTGCTCCAAGTATTGCCATGACTATGGGGTACTCTCTAAATTCAAAAAACAATTTTCAGCATTCAAGTTAAGTTAAACACTTTGGTGTTTAATCAGGTTTAAACGTTAATTAAGAGTAAAATCTGTTGAGTTTAAACACCATTTGTAAATTGTTCACCTCTATTATGAAGTTAGAGAAGTCAATACACTAAACATTAAGATTTCCTACTATATGCAATTATAAATAACTCAGTTCACTGGGTTTATACTGGTCGTCCAAAGATTCAAGTAATATGAGCTTTCTTGCCTTTATAAAGGAGAAATGAAAGCTCTGTTTAATATAAAAATAGATTTAAACATTATGCTTTTTATATTCTGGTCAGAAATCTGAAAGAGTTACACAGATGATAGCGTATGCACTCATGACAATAAAACTTCCACGCATCACTGGTAAAAGCATACAAAAAAATGCATGTGTCACTAGAGGGAGATAAATACCAAATGTAAATTCAGTCTCTTGCCACCTACTTAACCACAAACTTGTATTCTGCTATGCAGAGCTGCAGTTCTCCCCCATAAGTAACCAACAATTTCTAAGAGTACCACATAAATACTGATGTGAAAATTTATAGGCAAGAGGTAGTTACCAAAATAAAGTATCTATAAGGAACTAATTTTCCAAACAGATTTTTCTGGAACAGATTTTCCAAATTTGTGACAAATACATGCCTGACTTGGAAAAGGTCTGTACACAGAAAACATTAAATACTTCAAGATGCCTTACTTGAGAAATCACCAACATGAGTGATTCACCTATATTCCTGGCAGTGTTTTAAACAAATTTTATGCTCATCTTGATTTATCTGAGCACAACACTGTTCCACAAAACCCAGAATCAAGGTCTTTGCTTGCCATACAGTAAATCTGTATATTTACACAATACGAATAATCAAAAACCTTCAACTTCAAGAAGTCTATAGAGGGATAATTTCCACTTCATGTCTATTGAATAGGTTAGTATACTAGATGCCTAAACATTATTGACTGTTTAATTATAAATTTAATTCAAGGAGTAGAAACTTATAATGAAAACATTTAAACAGTGTTTTCTAATGAAAAACAATATCAGATACACAGTCACACATATATACTATCACTGACATGCAGAAAATGAGTACATTTGATAAATCACATCAAATTTTCACCATACACTCTCACAAAATGAATTTGAGTGTGATCAACACTATCACCTTGCTACTTGTAATTGCTAAGGAAAAGCAATTCTGTAGAGTACAGAAAGACAGCTTCCCTTACATTAACAAAATGCTTAATGTTACAGCCAAGTTAAGCAAACACCACTTCATTTTAGAACATGTTACACTGTAATTTACTCAAATGATAACTTAATATCTTTTTTTTGCTAATGCTTGTTATCATTTATATTATGGAAAACATCTTTATAGATATTTTCCAAACATAACAACCAAAACATACAGATAATGTGCAATTTTACAAAACAAAAAGAGCAGTTTTAATAAAAACTTTTAATGTTGTCAAAACAAATTTTAAAAAAAACAACAAACTATGCAGCAAAATTCTGAAGTAGTTAACTTGTGCCTTTTTCCAGCTGTTTTGAGGATGGGTAAGGTTCCAGAGGACTGTAAGGGTATTTCTATACCCATTCTTAAGCAGGGAAAAGAAGGGAGGGGAGACAAATAGAGAAGAAGGAGGACTGTAGTCGAAGGACTACAGACTAATCACTATCTTCTGCTCTCAGGTAAAACCATTTGTTCAACAATTACTAGGACACATAAATTATGCATACAACCAAGGTAAGAACACCAGAAAACACATTTGTCAAGAACAAATCATGTCAAATCAACCAAAATTCCTCCTTTGACAGGGCAACAAGCGTCATGGAAAGGGAGAATTAGCAGGTGTCACACATGCTGTAAGAATCCAGCACTGTCTCTCAGCATTTGTCATAAAGACAACTGAAAAACCTTAAACTCTAAAACTACACTAAGCAGATCCATAAGTGGTAAGCCTGACTTAATACTTACCAGTGACTCATTATCAAACTTAGGCTATGAATCAAGTGGATTTCCACAAGTCTATTCCAAATACTAGTTACAAATGACAAGCTAAGAGAAGCTGTAAGGGTCACTGGAGATGTCATTACAATTCAAAGCAACCTTGACAAAATGAAGTAGTGGTTTGGAAAAAACAGGGTGCAATTCTATAAGACAAATATGGAGTTCTGAACATATCACAGAAATCATCAACTATACAAACAGGCTAGAAGTGACTGGCTAGTAGGAGAGCTTCAGGATAGAACCTAGAGCACACGGTGAATTACACAATAAAGCACAGATCAACATGTCACACCACCACAGAAAAGACAAGTATTTTACTGGAAATATGTAAACAGCAGCACTATCTGGAAGTAAAATGAAGTAGCCTTCCACTCTACTCAGCATTGGTTTCAGCTGGAGAACTGAGCCTACTTTTTGCATACTGCACAAAAAGAAGAGCAACAAAAAAACTCAGAGTCCACAAAACAACTTCTGAGAAAAGACTGAAGGAATCACAATCACTTAAGTCTACTGAAGAATTCTGTCAGATACAATAGTCTTAAAATATGGAAAAGATTGTCACAAACAGGAATGAATACACTCTCCACATTTTCTATCCATAGTGTAAGGAGTAATGGACGTAAGTCACAGCAAGAGATTTAAAAACATTTCAGTAGTGGAACAGACTGCCTGGAGAAACTGGGGGGTCTCCAATCAAATGAGGCAGAGACCTCCCAGATCCTGCTGGGTTCAGGGCCCATTCTCTCCCATGCTTGCCTCTGCTTCGCAAGGCAAAATGACAGGGCTACTAAGACTCTGCAAAGAGCAATCAGAGTTTATTATAGTGATGATCTTTAAAAGTGCATTAGACTAAATATTGATAAGTATAAATTATATACACACACATATATGTTTATATACAAACATATATGTTTGTCCTGATGTTATCACTCAGAGCATTTGTTCTGAGATCAGATTCACTCAGATCCTCTGTAATCTTTCTTATTTTATAAAAAAGTAGACTGGAATCATTCAATTTAACTAAATTACATAAAATAACTGTTTTACACATGCAATTGATGTTCTCCTATTCACATGCCTTAGTCCAAAGTGGATACTCACATTTCCAATGAACTTCAATATATTTGAACAACTAAGCCTGAATAATACTTCAATGTCACTCTTGTTGCAATTTTACTACATTTTACAGTGAATTTTAATTTTCAGTAGATTGCCTTTTTAAAAAATTTGTATAATAGATTTCTTGCCTAAAAGGCCAAGTGTTACCTACAGAAACAAAGTTAATGGCAAAACTACAAATGTTTTCACAAGGCAGGATTATATGCAAAATTTAGAACTAAATATCAGGGATTTTGGCTGAAAAGAAATTAATAAACAGTTTACAAAAAGCACAATAAATTGTGTGAAGAAGTCTTGTCCAAGCACATATTACCAAGGCTCCTTTCTCTTTTATTATAAATTCCACTCTTCTTTCTTGTCTAATCCAGAAAACTGAGGTTACTCCTATTTTCTGCTTTTTATATATAGTAAATAAGCCTGGGTATAATTAAGAACTCTTACAGTATCAGCGATAAAGCAACCTCCACTATCAACCAATTCCAAAATAGGCTTTTTACACTATTCATAAGAAAAGAAATGTCTTGACTGGAATGTATATTTGACTAGGTAAAAATTTACTGCTATTTTTCAGTTAGACTAACAAAGAAACATTCTCATGATTGCAACATGATAAACTACTGCCTTTATTCCTGGTGGTTAATTACAAAAAATTGACATAATTTTTTTTTCACAGTACAATTTTCAGTTTCTATAAAACAAGCTGAACTTTGAATGGGAATAAAACCAGTTTTCTTGACTTTTTAAATTGCATGTTTTTTCTCTAAATGTCAATGAGCTTTATCAATATCATATAATGTTCTCCCTGGTACCAAGAAATTCAAATGATGTCTCATTTAACTTTTTGTTTAAAAACATAGATATCCCCAGAGATCTTACTTATGTCAACCATTCACTTCATACTAAGGATAATTATGCAATATGTCTAAATACTGATTCCTGAAGACATTTGCCATCAAGCTGATGTGCACATTACTTCAGAAAAAATCTTCTAAACAGAATTAATTATACTTTTTCATTTGGCTGTGTAATTTCCATGAAAACTGATATCATTAGAGGGAAAACCACTTGGACTACATTTGCTTTTCACGTGAGAGAGATTCTGACCCAATGTTTACAAGCCTCTCAGTATTAATTTTTACATTAGTATTGTTCCAGTATCCTTACAATGAATTCAAATCAATTCCTCAGTGTTGGTGAATTTATCCTGCATTGTTTCAATTCTGTGGTGTCAGCCAACTGACTCAACAAATGCAAACAGAGCAAGAAAGTCTATACCTATCACTTAACTTCCATAACTTCTTCCTAACAGCAAACCCCGGTCTGGTAGGCATTATTATTTATACATGCAATTCTCCCACAGGACAAAGCCGCTTATTTAGCAACAAAAGTATGTCTTTAGCTTAAGCCACTGCTGTAAGTCTTTCGTGAAAAGATCTTATTTCCATGCATCTGCTATACCAAGGCTAGGCTAGGAGGCATGCATTCACTAAACAAGCAAACAAAGGAATAATATCAAAGTGACATACTACAAGAATCTGGACCAACTTCATTTTTTAAAAACAATTTTTTGAGGCCATGGGAATCAAATCCATGTATTTATACATAGTTTATTTCCAAATTAACACAAGCACAGAGTCACCTGCACATGACAATTTAAACACTTTGCTACAAAGTTTAATCTTACTTAGGAAGTAGGCTATGTAGTCAATTTACCAGTGCTAAACAACCTACCTGCATGCAAATTAAACCAAATTAAATGATTGCATAAGTAAAAGTCAATTTGTTTTACACAGCCCTATACAGGAAAATGCCATTGCTTCTTTAAATGGAAATGGGAAACTTGTTAGTAATTTTGTAACATGTTGGGAAAACAGCACAGAAAAGCAAAAGCCAGGGTTGAAAAAAGAATGAAAGGCTATAAAATGGTTGTCATCACGTAATGCCATTCCTGTCAAACCTGGGGTTTTTTTGTGGTTGATTGGTTGTTCTTAGCCCTTTTGTTCCCGAGGAACAGTTCTCGTCAATAAACAGCATAATAAACAGTTCAACAGTAAATCTGACTGATGACTAGTGATGACTCAGTGATATCCCTAAGCATTAAACAAGGGAGAAATTAAAAAAGCAGATGAAAAACGAAACATACAGAAAATCTCATGAGGTTAAGTTTATTAGAGTTATGCAAAATATTTATATTCACACCAGACAATGTACCAGGATTGAGACTGAGAAGGGTACAGGGCAAAATAATCAAAATTTAAGACGAGATCTGTCAAAATATGTTCTTATATTTTCAAATATATATAAATTTTTTTTTGTGGGGTTTGTTTTTTATTTGGGGGGGGGTGTTGGGGGTTTTTTGTTTGTTTGCTTTTTTTATGAAAAGCTCCATATTCCTATTATGTTTGCCTGTTTTGACAGTGATCTGCTTTGAGATTTTGATTTCCCATGGATCCTTGAACCCAGGTGAAATGAAGCAACAACTAATTGTCACTGTTGATTCATTACACATTACAACTGTACAACATTTTCAATTGCCAGCTATGAATGTTTATGACAATGATCTGCATCTCTATTGCCAAATGTAGATCTGTTGCTGTGCTCTTGTTCTTGTGTGGAATAGTTCTCAGTTTGCAAAATCTTCTCTATTTTTTTAAGATGAAGAATGCTAACAAGCATCTTAAGTTGCCACAAAAATGGTCAACAGAACTGGCTCAGATCAACACTTATCAATACAGAAAGTTATGAAGAAAAACTAGTCTTAAGTTTGTTTCGAAGAATTAATTTAGAAAATAGAAAAAACTCAAGTCAGAATTATACATTTCATGGATTGCATCATCCACAGATCTGGAAAATGTTATCAGACACCTGAAAGTCAGTAACTATAAAACCTACCAAAACACAGGTCAAAAGGAGGCCTAGAGAAATGCCCAAGTCAATTTTCAGAGATGCAGTGAGCTACAGAAATGTTAGACATCTTTGAGATCCTCTGAATTCCAGAACAGCAAGTCTCACTATTTCTGACAAACTGCAAAAAGAGCAATTCTGGACAGTCACAATATCCAGCCTCAACACTTCTGAACGACGAAAAAAATAACATCCTCTACTCTTCCTCACCCCCAACTTTCTACTCTCCCATTATTTTCATCCTTTGTTACTCTCAAATTTCTGAAAAAGTTTGAAAAAAACCTGTAATGTCCAGCTTCCAACCCCAAAGTGTCATCTTTGTCAATCTGGTAAATATTTGAGTTAGTTCAGAAACAACCTGAAAGATAAGCTTTTCCTTCAAAAGCAAGTATAGATAAAGAACCTCCACACAAAAAGGGATAGATGACTTAAGATACCACATGCCCAATTCTGGAAGATGCATAGAGATTAAACATAAGGTAACTTTTCACATGCCTCTTCTTCCACCAAAGAAATAATCCCAATGATTGCTACAAAGCCTACATCTCAATATCCTTACTTTACAGAAGGCAAAGCTTAGAAGGATATTACATATCTTTTAAAATTTCCCCATAACAGCAGCATTAATGAAAAAGAAAACAATTAACAGATGCCAGTAAAACCCTAAATCCTCTTCTAGCACACAAATCAAAGTTTTCAATAGCATCAATATTACTTTTGAATCCTTCATTGGTTATGGATTCTCAGGTGATCCTGATAAATCATGCCACGATGGCAGGTCCAAATTTATTGCATGTCTTTCTGACTGGACAGAATTCTGCCCCAATTACTGACCTCTTATCTATTCAAAACTAAATTCTGCAACTTTATCTACAAAGGGACACCATTTAATCAGACACTTCAAATATTACAACATGCCCTGAACACAAAGATGAGCATGTAAGAGCAATGCTTTGAGAGCTACAATTGTTATAGTTCATTTCAAGGTAGTTGGCAGTTACTAATTAAACATGTGTTCTGGGACATGAATTTCCAGAGATTACTACTTGTTTTCTATGGCCCCCATTATCATTTAAGTGCTGTGAAATTGTCCTAACTATCAAGATTGCATGTAACGATGTAGACATTCTTTAGACCAGGCAGCAATCTAAGCTTCCATAAAATTATGAAAGGCTTTTGACATTATTTCTGGACATTCTATACACTTCCTACCCCAAAGACATTTCTCCAGTAATGCAACTGAAAAATAACAGCACCCAACCGCTAAACTCATGCTTTTCCTCCACCAGATACAGTATGATATGTTCATGGTTTTACTTAAGACATAATACTCTTTCATTATTCTTTAATAATAAAATAAACAGTAGTATTAAACAGATCACCAAATAAAACTATGTTCAGCTAGCATGGCAGTTTATATTTTTCAGAAGAATGTTTTTAATGCACTGAAAACTTTGGTTTTATACTTGTAGTAATGCCATGAAAGTGACCTCTCAGCTCACACTTAAAATTGCATTTGGGACAGAGCACTACAGTTCTTCTACCTTTTAACCTAGGATTCCTTGCTGCAGTCAATCAGGCAGTAAGTCATAATGCAATAAAACCATTGCTTAGCACAAATAATATTTGAATTCTCATTCTGGTCTAGGAGATGTTCTATCTGTGATATCATAGTATCTCATTAGTATGTCAGTACTGCTCCCCTCTCTTTTTTTAAAAATCTGAGAAGTGTGAAATTGTAAATAAACTGTGATTTGGTAGTTTGTAAGTTTGGTGTCTGTACTTCACATACATTCTCCAATATGATTGACAGTTATAAAATACTATACAAGAACATTACTGATTAGCAACTAGAGCTCCAGAAATCAACTGCCAAAGAAGAGAAAGGCACTATTCTCACAGAGGCAGGAGCAAATGAACAAATCCATTTGGATACCAGTTAATGCTACACATACTTCATAATATATTTCAAACCACTTCAGGTAGCCCAAATCTCTTCTCGTAACTTTGAAATATTAAATGCACTTACCCTGGGGAGATTAAATGAATAGCCACCAGCTCTACCCAACAAGCATATTTACTGGGTATCTGTAATCCAAGGACACTGCTGACTCTTCCTGGATTGTAATGGTTGTTAAGAACTTTCAAAGCAAACAAGACTCCTGCAAACAAGAAGAAATCACATAAAGAGATAAGTACTTGCACCCAAATAATAAAGAAATGCAAACAACTTAACTACTGAAATTGAAGTACCATGCAGTTTCACAGCAGCACAAAGCATACTGTTGCATGCCAGAACAGTTCTGTTTTTTCAGTGATACTTTTCAGTGACTTTAAAAAAAAAAAGGATTAAAAAATTACACATTTGTATAACAGCCAATTCTAAGTTGCTTTTTAATATGCCTACTCACTGTAGCTATTCAGGTATTCAAAACAATACAAGCAATTTTAAAATGGGAGTTCTGTTTGACATAATTGACAAAATTATTGAACTCAAAAAATGTTCCGTGAGTTGAGAAAAGCCATTACTGAAAACAAGACAAACGGAGACATGTGAAGCTCAACAGTAGGCTCAAATTCTGAATTAATGGAAAATCATCTTACATATATTCCAGAATCACTTGTTTCTGAAAAAAAAAAGTACATAAATCACCTTCACTCACAATAAATAATCATTCATTTCTAATTGGCTGCAACAGTTTTATCATGCAAGCAAATAGCCAATGACAGAATGAATTCACACAATTTATTGGAACTTTCAAAACGTTTTTGAAAAATCTCCTCTCAAGAGGAAGCCCACACAGTTGTCTGAAAAAAACCCTGAAAAATTGACAAGTAAAAGATTTGACATGAAAAAGATAGAAGAGTTTAACATCAATACAGATATACTAAATAAAAACACAAAAAAGGTTTCCCTCCCCTTCTAACACCATAGAAAACAAGAGATAGCAAAATTTCTTAATCTACCCAGTGATGTAAATATTGCTGTTTTAGGATCAAATACAAACAGGAATGTGTGTATGCACATCCACACACACTCATGCTATTTGCTGCTGATAAAACTGGACTTGTTCAGAAACTATGAATTTACTGAAGGGGAGAAATATTCAATAGCAGCAGTGTAGTTTAGGAGTCATCTCCATCCAATCCACCCTGAGCTCGCCAGAACCCTGTCTATACAGCTTCAGGGGGGTTTTTTGGGATGGTTTGTTTTTTTTTTTTTAAAGGTTTAAGTGTCTATTGGAACTGCCTGACCTGGTTGTCAGGTTCCATGCAAGGGGACAAGGGGCAGGTCTGTTTCATCCATTTAAAATAAAATAATAAAAAAAAATCCAGTCATCCTAAAACTCTTAAAACCTGCTAAAGTGAATGAGTCATAAATATGCATACTTACTGGCTCTTAAAGAAATAGCTATCAGGAAAATACTTCTATTTTTTTCAACAGCTGTTCCATATACATGCCACTTGCCCCAACTGAAGAGAAATTACCTATGCTGAAGATCATGCTGAGAATGTTGAAGGTTTAGAAAGATCAACTATACATACTGTCAGAGCTACTTTAAAATCTGCTGCCCAAATAATGGTCAAATGCATGTGCACATAGGCTGCAGTCACACATTTCCAAGCTTTGAATACTAAAAAGATGCTGCAGAAGGTAAGTGACATCAGAACAGGTTGCAATACTCAACGCTAGATCTGAACAATGCATCTTGCAGAACATGTAAATTAAAAACCAGTTAGATAATCCCTAAATTGAGAAAAAGCTTGACTTCTTGTCCTCTGCACAAATGTATCAGAGGCTTAGTCCCACTCTCTTTTTAGTTCACTAAAAAACCCAAAATATATATTCCAGCTGATACTGTAGTATGGCTGACATAAGTCTCTTGGAAAGAATGAAATGGGGACCCCATCTGGCCCATCACCAATGCTCTCCAGCAACTTGGTGCCTTTCGCAGTAAAGCATGGGAAGCCATAACCCTGCATCACCTGGATAATTATATCACTAAATCTAACTTCCCTTCTGTTGGTTCAAGGAAAGGGATGTGTAAGTTGCTTGCTATCTTGCTCAGTGAGAAGCTGGAGACTAATCTGGTGAAAAAACCTTACAGTGAAATCTTAACACTACCCTATTATATGGTAGTATTATATTCCCAGTTATATAGTATAAAGAAGTTTCATCATAAATTCTTGAAATATTCACCCTTCTCATTCCTATTAAGAACTGGATTGATACTAAGCTGTTTTAAGGTATGGACTGACAGGAACATAGAGGAAAAACCTCACATGGATCGTGCATTGTATAAGTGAACACCCAAAATGGATACTACTTCACAACTTCTAGGTCTCAACTTCTCATCCTACAGTCTACAATGATACAAAAAAAGAGATTCAAAAAGAAGCTTGAGGGCAGCATCTCCCAGTTGTTCACAGAGAGTAGTATTACAGAGCACACTTCCCCCACAAATCACCCAGCAACAGTTGGAGTACTGTATAAGAGCAAAGCCTAGAAAGTCCAGCTGAGACTAGACTGAGGGCACATATTTCAGTCATTTTACCACTAATAGTAAATACTCAGTAGGGTTCTGCAGTCACTGTTAGGGAACAGCAAGAGTGAGATGCTCCACAAAGGAAGGGTATCAAAAGGGAACAGGGAGGCAAGCAGGCGGCAACCTCCCCAGTCGAGGCCCGGTCCCATAGTCCTTGGGCAAAGCGCACTGGGCAGGCTGGTGATGGTAAGTGGGGTTGGCCAGGAGCCCAGATCAGCAGGCACAACCTCCTGACAAAGCAGAGCCAAAGAAAGTCAGGAAGTCAAGTCAGGCCAGGTCAGCGAAGCACATGGCCAGGCACGGTGCGACGTAGCTCAGACAGGGACAACGCAGAGGGCTTGAGCTTAAAAGCAGCTGCTGAGCAATGGGGTAAAAGGCCCCCAGCGAAGCCTCTCTCAGCTATCTCGCACACCTCTTTTCCCGCTAGTATGAGGTAGGTCGCAGCTACCCCATGTCAGAGCTGTCCTTAAACACAGGCAGTTAAACCCCTCAGAGGAAGAGGTTGCACTCAGTGCCCCTACAGCCACCATAAAGGCCAAGATTAGAACTGGGTATGTCTTCTTACCAAAGGGTGGGTGACCAGATAATATCTGAAGCTCCAAATGAGCAACTACCAGGATGTTCCAACTAGTACAGATTCAAATACCACAAGGAACCCTCAGAGGTGGTATTGAAGCACCTTTCTCAGAGGTTGAAAAGGAAGGCTTGCCTTCTAATGCCTTCTAAGGTCCCAATGACAGCAAGGAAAAACCCTACACACCTAGAAGAGTAGTGTTACTTCTCCACTTAACTGCAGATTTTTTTAAAGACAAATAGTTCATTGACTTGAAACTTTGATCTCCTAAATGAGAAGACAAGACCATCACTGGAAGATGACCAAAATCAGGTGCTTGGATGTTTCTAGCAGAAGCAAATTTAGGGGAGTCTCTCTAAAGACAGGCATGAATAATTTGTAATTTGAAGACAAAAATTTTAAAGTGATAGGCTTTTCCAGAACACACCTAACAAGCATTATTGACATCAGAAAATGAAAAGCTTCAGACTTCAAATAGTCAGTGACATTAAACAGAAAACATAATTCTACTAGGATGATCGTCATGTTCTCAGGTAAAGACACTGCTGGTCACAAGAACATGAACTGAACCACATAATGTTCATACCTAGAGTACATGCTTTAAATTAAAAAACAGGATAACTGTACTATCCATTTTCTGCATTCAACAAATATTGTTATACACTACTTTCAAGTATTAATTTTACGTATGTAAATTGGAACAGCTATGTGCCTTACCTGAAAAACCTACGGCACAATTCATTTCATATGAAGGATCATCCAGAATTTCCATAAGCATGAATTCCAGCACCATATAAACAACTCCAATCAGCACTGAAAATACTGCAATTATGTATGCAAACCATATGCTCTTAAGCTTTTTTTCCAGCATTATACCCTTCCAAAGCATGGAAATCATGTTATAATATAAGTGCCAGTCATCTGCATGGTGGACAGGAGAAAGCAGTAAACGCTGCCAGTTCCTTCTGTAGAAGCCTTCATTTACACTGATACACACTTCAGACAGTGGCCTCACAGGATTCAGAAAGAGAAAAATGTTCAGTGCAAGTACCCCAAGGGTAACAGAAGGAATATTCTGGAGACCAACTTGAGAAATTTGATAAAGCAGCAAAAGCAGTCCAGCATTGACTCTTCCCTGCCTTCGTTGCATTATTACTTCTTATTCAAAAAAACGTGAAGATTATTTCGATGTCTAGTCTTGTGTTCAAATTCAAAACCATCCAAGTTTTGGAAATTCTGAAAGAAAAAAGATAACTGCATTATTATACATATACAGGGGTGTTTTCAAGCTCATCACTGGTTTTGTTTTTGTTTTTTTTTAAACACAGCAAATTCTTCAAGCTAATCAGCTAAGATCTCTTCTTTAAATCAGAACAAAAATTCAAATAAAAAAAAATCACAATTTTTAAACTGGCATAAGACACAAATAAAAGGGATTTATACAGATAATCCAGACATGCATTGTGAGAAAAAGGAGTCTGCAACCTCTCTTTCATGTCCCTGGACAGGCTTTACTTCATCTATAAAATTCCTGGGTGTTCTACACATATTCTTATTAATAACCTGATTGACTCAGAATTATTAAAATTTCAGGAAGGGAACCAGTTAGAAATTCTTCTCTAGAGTCTTGGTTCTCAGGCTTCCTATCTTTGCTACATATATAATTTTTTTCATGACCATTCTTCCAACCTTTACAAATATTCAATACAAGCTAAGAGTGAAAATTAAAAGTTACAATTTCAAAAAGTAACAAAGACACAGCTAAGTACCCCTAAACGTAAGCTTTGAATATTGTTATTGCTTTCCTAGTGACTAGAATTCAATGTCTAGTATAAAAGTATGCGATGGAGAAAAAAAACTGTAGGAGGAAATCATATACAAGAACAGCATATAAAATTTCTAGACAGTTATAGCAAAATATTAATCTCTGCCCTATTTATGCCAGATAAATTGGAGGATTAAAAAGGGCTATAAAAGTTCTAGGTCTAGCTAGAAATAAGGTTACTGTGGCAGAAACTGAGGAAGGGCATTGAGCTAAACTGTGCAAGCCTATAAAGAGAGGAGGGAGGAAGCTGCATTGGAGAACACAGCACAAGGTGATGTGGAGTTTCTAAAGAGTGGAACCACCTACAAAATACAGGAAGAATTTCAAGTAGCTTCTGAGGGCTACCCCAACTTGGCCAGTACTACTATTTTAAGTTCTCAAAACTCTCCAAGGTGACACAACAATAGCGTGGGCAGTCTTCTCCACCTCTAGGATGCCAGTTCTTCGCTGAACTATTGAAGATACATCATGCATTATTTCACACATCAATATCAACTATGCAAAGTCAGTAAAATACACTTACTCTTCAAAACTTTGCCATCAGGTTGCAAATGAAACTTCCTGAAATATCTAGATACATACAAAATTCTCATCTCAACACCCCATTCACTTCCTTTCCCATTATAATATAAAATAGTTAGAATAAGTTGCTAATATACTAACTATTTATTTAGTTTAAATTCCTTTCCAATTCATCACACCAAATGCTTCCTCTGTAAACATTTTTTATTAGATAAACAAGCAACAATCTAATTCTTCGGGAGGACAGCAGAAAAAAAAACGTGACGCCTTTACAAGGAAAAAAGGACAACAGCTCAAGATGCAAAACTTAACATTCCACATTATATCTATCAGGATTTACTAAGTTTCACACTTCTACAGATCATTGGTATGCCTGCAAACATTTTACTAAACATTTTTCTTTAGGTATTCAGAATATCATTAATAATTTGATCAGGCTGTACCACACAAAGTAAGTGAACACATGGAAAAGAAGGAAATAACCTCTGAATGATGTAATCCTGTAACAGCAAAAGGAGCTAAGAAAACTGCACAGGGCTGAACATCAAAGATCATCCAGGGGCCAGCCTACCTACTCTACTTACATCTGAGAGGACCATATACTTCCATGTCAGTACACACATATAATTAATCAATGCCACTTCTTATATTTAAGTTATTCTGATCTCTGGATTTCTCTTTAAATTGCATTTATACTTATTATAGCACTTTAAGAGAAGGAAAAAAACCCTGGTAGCGTCCTCAAAACAACTGTAGTAGAACAGAATGCAAGTAAACATATTTGCTACATTAAAAGGAAATTCACCGCATTTTTTTCCCATGGTCTAATCTCAGAGATGCTACATTAACATCTAAGCCTTGCCTAAAACAAAGTCAAAAGAGCAGAAACACACTTTATACCAGGCCTTTTGAACACATAAACAACTACTCTGGTACCTTTAAAAACCAGTGTCTAATCCTCACAGTTTAACTACAAGAGACTACAGCTGTAGTCCCTACTAAGTTAAAATGAGCTAAGACCTCTTAAAGTATAAATTGATTGTTGCAGATAATAATTAACATTGTCAGCCTTTGACTTTCTAATGTCAACGTTAGTAAAAAAAAAAGTACTGAGATAATCGCAAGTTTAATCAATGTAATTCTCTTTTTCCACACTACATGCTCTGATACCAGATATACCAACACCCCCTAACTGTTCTTATATGCATCTGCCCAAACCCCTGACTTGCCTCATACCACTGACACAGCTACATTTTTTCCACCACAAAACAGCAGACAAAAACTGTTAGAATTTAAAAGTCAACATCATTTAAAAACAAGTTACACAGAAACTCCAAAAATCTTGCCATACCACCTTGTTCAAACTGCCAAATACTACAGTGTTACTTTTTAAAGTTTCCACTCCCTCTTTTGATATTCTCTAATTTCCAATTTAAATATTTTTAATATACCTGCACCTAGGAAGAGAAACCCTCATACAGCACATATCTGTAAAATAATCATGTAACATGACTGAGAATGGTTTGCACCATGATTACAGTAGTGCTATGTGTTATAAATCATTCCCATTATTTGGAACAATCAAAAATGTCAGCCAAGACACATTATATGTTTGATTATAAAGGAAAAAGATATAAGAAAGAAAACAGTAATTATTTGAGAGCTTTCTGGAATGCAACTCACTTAAAATATATAGGGCTTTCAACTGTTTAAACATTCTTGCTCAGCCTCTACTGTGTTTATTAGAAGCCTAATGAGGTTTGAAACAATGAAGCACTTATTACTTTTTCTTTTTTGAAAACATGCCACCCACTTCAAAATGTACAAATTTCCAGAACAGACTTGAAATGGACATTTGTCTTGCATCTAGCCTGCCACGTGTCTGCATTTTTGTCACCTACTCAAGATAAATGTCTGAACTAACCATTCCCGGAATTTGTTTGTTTGTTTTGTACTAACCAAGTGCAAAGCATTTAAACTTTTATTTTTACTGTGACAACCCCCCTTACTCATTTGACAACCATAAAATATTATGACTTCATATTACTGAAAAATCATGTAATAAAGTAAATATTTTAGTAAATACCAGTTAAAATTAAATGTTATACTGTGTTTTCTTAGAGCCATAATTTGAAGTTAGAGGAAAAGAATCTCCCTGTACCCTTGCTCCCCCCAAAATGGACATAACTACCCTAAAATTTTGATTTACTTTTATGTGAAGCAAAATCTAGCCCATTACCCTTCTCCTAAAAAAAAAATCAAGTAAAAAAAATCACACCATGACATAAGCCTAGATTTTTATGAATAGACAGAAGCATATAAAATCTCATTCCCACCAATGGTGAATGCAGTCATGATCTACAGATTTTGCTGTTATCTGCATGGCACATCCTGATCTTCAGACCTGTCACCAACCTTCCCTCTAGAACTGCTTTGTTCTTCTCATTGCTTTGCAATAATGATTTGTAATGGAGGCACTTTAGCATTGTATAACTCTTCACTGAGAGAAAAAATCATCCCAGGGTTACTCTTTCAGTTCAGATCAGGAGTATGATTTTGAAGTTAATTTCTCCATTGCCCCCACTTCACCGTGGTTCACATTGTGGAGTGGCCTGAGTGTGCATGAACTAGTCTCTTTTCAGATAAAACTAAACCAGATGTGTTCAGGAAAGAACCCAATGCACTCCATAAAATATTGCACATTCAGCCTACATGTCCAGATTAAAGCTACACCTATGTAAAAAACACCTGAAACATGCGAAGGATGAGTATCAGATCCTGAGCATAAACCATTTCACACTACAGGTAAACCTCAACAGGCCCACACTACTTGTCTATGAAGATAGTCTCAGGGTACAAAGATTTATCCAAGTAAAGACTGAAATAGAGCGTTTTTAGGGCAAAAGAAGGATCCTACACAGGAAGCAGAAGCAAACTGTAAACTCTTACTACTGGCCTCAAACTTTGGAAGGAGGGAGGAAGGCAGGCATAACAGAAAAAAAAAACAATGCAAGAAAAAGCTCAAAAATTTGAAACATAATGAATCATCCTGTTTAATACATATGCAAGGAGAAGGTCGACCACAAGCTGTCACTTACAGTAAGCTTTGAAACACATAGTCAATTACGTAGTTCATAACAAAAGACAAGGTTGTGATGTAATTATAAAAGTAATCACTTTATTAAGAATTACTTCTGGATTAATCAAATGTGCCCTTAAAGGGCATAACGTGCTTTCATTCACAAAGGAGTACTGAACTTTAAACTGAAAAAACACAACATTTCAGAATAGGTATAAGTCATCATACATCTGTAATACAAATGATTAAAATGACTGTATTTGTCATTTTGCATAAAATGACAAATGATTAATGACTTAAAATAATTTAAGTCAGTAACTACCTTGCTGAAAGGAAACAATACAAAGTTAAATATCAACATAAAATGACTGCATAAAAGGCTACGTCACAAAGTCTTTTTCTTTTTTAATGTCCCACATTTTATTTTAAATGTCCTTCAAAGTTTTCTGTGAGAATAAGGAAGTTCCTGTGCCTCTTATGTCTGCTTCAGCATGGAAACTGAAAATGTGTTATAGTTCTTTAATCCTCTTACGTACTACTAAAAAGAAGCCCTTAACAACATAAGCTTTTAAGCTAACAACTTCAACTTAAAACTGAAAATTGTGTTCTGAAGGGTGTGACAATTACTGTTCACAATAAAACATATACATGGTAAACAATACACACCAAGAATACTTCTGGACACCTTAACCCGAGATAAATGAGACAGTTTTCAGAGGAAAGAACAGAAGGGACTAGGTCAAATCTCATACTTTGCCTCACATCTGAAGTATGAATATTTGAGACACTAAGCATACAGGCTTTTAATTGCCTTATTAGTTTGACTACTGCTATTTAATCTAAAAAGAAAAATACTCAGAGGCTGCAACCTGTCCATCCTTCAGGTAAAATACAGAGTTATTCAAATTGTTTCATTGTAATTATTAACTTGCAACAGCACTGGAAGCCCTGCCAATTCAGGACTCGTGTTTTCATTCACAAAAGAGAAATCAATTTACTTTATATATTTATCAAATACTTAAATTTAATTAAAATCAATATACAAATCTAAACATCAGAATGAGCATCCACTGGACTCTTCTTTAAGGCTTATCATTGTAAAGACCAGTGTTGTGGTTTAACCCCAGCCAGCAACTAAGCACCATGCAGCCGCTCGCTTACTCTCCCCCCCCACACCCCCCCCAGTGGGATGGGGAGAGAATCGGAAGGAAAAAGTTAAAACTCGTGGATTAAGATAAGAACAGTTTAATAGAACAAAAAGGAAGAAACTAATAATGATAATAATAACAACAATAAAATGACAACAATAATAAAAGAATTGGAATATACAAAACAAGTGATGCACAATGCAATTGCTCAGCACTCACCAACTGATGCCCAGTTAGTTCCCGAGCAGCAATCCCCCCACCCCACCACCCTGGCCAACTCCCCCCAGTTTATATACTGGGCATGACATCCCATGGTATGGAATATCCCTTTGGCCAGTTTGGGTCAGCTGCCCTGGCTGTGTCCCCTCCCAACTTCTTGTGCCCCTTCAGCCTTCTTGCTGGCTGGGCATGAGAAGCTGAAAAATCCTTGACCTAGTCTAAACATTACTTAGCAACAACTGAAAACATCAGTGTGTTATCAACATTCTTCTCATACTGAACACAAAATAGAACACTATACCAGCTACTAGAAAGAAAATTAACTCTGTCCCAGCCGAAACCAGGACAACCAGTTATATTCTCTGTCATCATTTGACATTACTAACACTATTACTAAAATGTGCTGAAGATAACTATATTTTATCCATCTGCCTTCACCTCCTACATGACATCCACTTCCAATTCAAAGTCTTCAAATTATTTCAGTTGGCTACACTGACACTGAAGTCATAGCAAGCAACACTTCCTTACGCCATGCAAAGACACAGCATGTAGAACCAACAAGCTTCCTTAGGCCACTCTCAGGCACACACAAACTTGAAAGTTTTAATGCTAGCAGAGGTCGGTCTGATTGTCCAAACAGTCCCTTGGTTCTAAGGAGCTACTCCACCACTATGTACAGCTAGAATCAACTGCACATTTGCTGTCAGAACTTCCCTCAGAGCCAACAAAGTTGACTAAGCATGGACTAGAAGACTTATTCTGGAAATTACATTATGCATTTCAGACATCACCTTGACCCTCAAGCTGATACAACGCACTGCAGGCAACTTACACATTGGGCATTACACTGCAGCCAGAATCTAAACAAAACCAGCGATCCCAAGTTGCAAGAATAAAAATAAAAGCTAGAAGTTAAAAAAGGCAAAAAAAAAATCCCATAGTAGCAATATGAGAAATATTATTTGATATAACAAAGTCTTCGAAACCTCTTCAGTTTGTGAAAAATCAGAACAATTACTGAAAACTTCTTTACACTGTGATCCAGGAAATTATTGAAAATAAATGCATTATGTGACTAATCTACCACTGAACTCATTCCTTCCTGATCTTTTAGTTTCTCTTAAGTTTTCATTCATTGAAAATAAAAAGAAAGAGTCTCTTCAGGATTTATACAGGAGCCACAACAGCAATCTGTTACCACTGCTTTTTTTTTTTTTTGGTTAGAAAACCTAAAAGCAACACAAGAGATAGTTCTCTCTAAATTTATGTCACATATAATTAGACAGATAGAGCATTTTTGACCAAGCTAGAAAGAAAAAGGAGTATGTCAATGGATAATTTCTTTCTTTGAAGCATCAGCTGTTGCTGAACCTCTATGGTCAGTTAGTCAGAATTACTTTATCATGATATTTTGAGGGGAGATAATGGACATCTTAAGTCCCTTACCAGTTTTGCAGAAGGAAAGGGACATGGAAGGGTTTGATAAGTATTCTTACTATCTCCATCTCTCAAAAGATGGTAATTAGTAACTACCTCTCAAAACACTATAATGCATCTACACATAATTCAAGTTAGAGAAGTAAAATATAGTTGTATCACTGTACCGGTGAAGGTGAGGGGATATCACACTTGTAAAAAAAAAATATCAGAACAACAGTGGACTGCAGATTAGGCCACAGTTAAAAGTTTTAACTTCACAGAAGTTTAACTACTTTAATTAGAGCCAGCGGTTTTGGGTTTTGGGGTTTTTTTGGGGTGTTTTTTTTTTTTACTTGATTGCAATACTTACACTTCTATAAAACTGGGTAATTATGCCAGAAAAGCATCCTCCTTTATCTCATGAATTTTGTAATATAATTAAAATCAAACAGCCAATGCTTCCCTGACTCTACTTCAGAAGTATGAAGCACAAGGGCTCTTACAAGTTTAGCATTCCTTAGTTTGTGTTGCTTCAAAGGAAAATTTGTCTACAGTTTGTAGGAGAAAGGAAGGACAGGAAGCATACTTTCTAATGAAATCCATTTAAAATCATACTTCTTAAATATACAAACAATTCAGAAAAATACCCTTTCTAGTTTTAGCGTTAACTCTCGTCAAGACCTCTAATCTCTGAATTAACAAAATGCAGCTCCAGGAAGAACATAAGTGTGCCATCTCAGGAAATTAAAGCAACTCGGGTATCATTAAATACATTTTACAAACAACTGAATAACTTAAACTCAGTATTTACACAAACATAAGAAATTTTACCAAATATAGTTGAGGTACATTTGTCACTGTTTCTCCTTTGATACAGGTGCAAGTTATTTGCACAGTTGGGTTACTGGGAGTTTTTCTACCATTTTATTTTAACAAGAAAATAGTTCTGGTCAGTCTGTTCTGGGTTTTTTTTAATCAGTTGATTATTTACATAACCTGTAAAAAAATACTGCTGTAGGGTAATGGAGTAAATTAAAAAACAAGAATGTTGAAGCCACCCAACTATAATGAGAAGCAGCGCATATTACGGTGTCACTGCATTCAAAATGAATTTGCTGCAGTTTACTGATAAGACAGGCGTATCTGGGGTTGGGACCTTGGGAACCAGCACTGTCACATCCCCCCGTTTTTGACGTGACAGACACTCTCTACTCTTGCAGGCACTGCTTCCTTCTACCGTCTCGAAAGCACTCGCAAGAGCAAAGTCCTACAGAAACCGGGGCGGGGTGGTGGTGTAATGCTAAGAGTTGTTAGAGTGGGAGACATTAGGCATTTACGCGATTTCTGAAACTTAGTTCATTTCCATAAACTTCGCTCCGCCACTCTGCTTCCAGCGGAGGGCGACTTACAAGAAGCCAGCTCCAGAGAGTTAACGGCTTCAGGGGAAGCCTTCCCCAGCCCAGACGCTTCTGCGGTGCTTTTGTTTCGGCGTACCGGACGGCCTCCTGCACAGGACGGCGGCGGCTGGCCAGACGCGACACCCAGGCCCGGGCTGCGCCCCTCGCGCCCACCTCGCCTCACGGCCGGCTCCCGCCCTCCGCCGAGGAGGAGCGGCCGCCGCGTGCCGGGGCCCTCACACCGCCTCGCCGGCCGCCGCCGTCGCAGCCAGCCCGAGCCCTGCCAGCCCCGCGGCGGGCCCAGCCGGGGCGGGCTGAGGGAGCGGGGGGAGCACGCCCGCCGGGAGGAGGCGGCAGGGCGCCGCGGAGCCGGCTGCCGCCTCCCCGTCCCCGCGCGGCGGCGGGCGAGGGCACCAACCGCGCCGGCGGCGGCGCGCGCCCCCTCCCCGCCTCAGCACTCACGTTCTCCGGCGCGCGCGGCGGCGGCGGCAGCACCAGCCCGGGCCCTCCCGCTGCGCCACGTGACCCGGCCGCCACTCGGCGGCGAGGGAGGCGGTTTCCAGCCCTGTCCTCCGTGGTATCCGCGGCCGCGCATGCGCCGGCAGGCGTCCGGCCCGCCGCGGGCATCGTCCGCCGGAGAGGCGAGCTGGGGGAGAGGGTCGGTAGTACCTGCGGCAGCGCTGCGAGGGTGCTGCTGGCGGGGGACGTTATAACTGACGCAGAGTAGCCGGGCCCGGGGAGTAGCGCGGCCCAGGGGCGGCAGGCCGACACCAGGCTCGCTGCTACTCGCGTAGCGCCCGGTTTCCGCCCTGTAGCTCAGAAGGGTTCCGCCCAGGAGCTGAGGCAATTACTGAGGAGTGGGCGACGGCCTCCTTTTAGCTTTATCTGCACTGCAGGCGGGAGGGGGTGGTGTTCAGGCGGATACAAATTGGCGAAGATAAGGGGGTGTTGAAGAGCGGGCGAGGAGCATGCCGGCTTTTAAGCAGAGCCCCTCAGCGAGTACGTTCTGGTGAAATATCGGCTCCAGGTGATAAAAGGTGCCTGACTTTTCAGTTGGAAGGCTTCGAATTGTGTTTATTCTAGTAACGTCTGTGAAAATATCGGTTACTGGTACTACTTACCATTAAAATGTGTAATTAGGTTCCCTTTGAAAATGTCTTGCTGCACATGCAAAACAGTAACTAGCTCTGTAACTTTAATAGTTCAACGGCTTTTTTTTTTTTTCAAGCATTAAAGGCAATTGGATGAACGTGTTAGTTTCCCTTGCAGAGACTACTATGGTGTTAAGTATTATTCCCCAAATTTGATACAGATACCTAGACCTCAAGCTTTGTTAATAATATTCAGTAGGGAATACATTGAGCAAATTATAAATGCCTAAAATAATAGGTTATCATGGAAATGTTGGCAAGCTGATGGTGCAAATATGTGACTAGAAATGAATCATACAAAATTCATAGCCAAAGCTACATGTAAACGGCCCTATTTTGCTGTCATTTATGTGGCACTTAGGTTCCATAGAACATTTTGGCAACTCATACAAGTATGTCATAGAATTTATAAGAAAATTGTATTCTGCCCTTCCAAAAACAGCACACAGCTCAGCAGACTGGCAGGCATGAAAGGGGCTGAATTCCTAGAAATAGGGTGGAGATCAAGTTAAAGAAGCAGGCTTTGCCAAAACAAGCAACTTCAGCATAGTCTTCTCTTCCAAGAATGAACAGAAGCCAAAAGAGGAGGGCAGATTCAGTGTGTGCCACCATTTAGACACGTTATCTTAAGCTCCCTAGTTTTGGCACATTTAGATCTGTTACCTCAATTAATGCTAATCATAATAATTCGTAGAAATCACAGGATGTGGGAGTTATAAATGCCTAGACTGATAGATTTTCAATCATACACCAGGTTTTCTATAATTGGCACCATTTTCTGTAATAGCATACTCCATTTTCATGCAATCACAATTCCAGTCTGTAATTCTTAAAGATGCAGTATTTACTGCCTGAGTACAGGTCCAGATCTTACTACTGGATGTACAAGTCCTGAGGTTGTGGTTCTTTTCTGGGACCTAGAAGATCTGGATTCATTCTTAGTTCACTTCCTGGGTCAACCTGAGCAATCATTTATTAATATTCCGTCTTTTCAGGTCCTTATGGATACGGCACGGATAATCAAAGTCACAGGAACAATGAGAGGCTATGTAAATGAATGATGTGTTCAGATGCTATAATTAATGGGCCACATATGTAGATAGATTAAAAAAAAAAAATTTTCTTGTACTTTTTAGCCAAGTGTAGGATTTGATACCCATTAAGTTCTTAGAATTTGTTTTCTTCTTGTTCTATACAAATTTTGCTAAAAAAAATGCAGATCTGGAATATTTTATACTTGCATAAATAGCTAGTTCTATTGGGTTTGCGGGTCAACTGACCACACT
Organism: Buteo buteo; assembly: GCF_964188355.1. Lineage (NCBI taxonomy): Eukaryota > Metazoa > Chordata > Aves > Accipitriformes > Accipitridae > Buteo > Buteo buteo. Next base: position 19,532,453 of record NC_134177.1, read on the forward strand.
GGTTAGAAAAAAAACCAAAACACCTGCTGCTCTCTTTCTTTAATCTCAGGCCACGATTTACCTCATGGATTTCTTTTACCTTTTTGTCTGAATGTTCATTTTTCTTATCAATAAACTTGAATAAAATGAGAAATACTGTTTGCAAACTACAACTTTTTTTTTGTGGAAAAATTCAAAAGTTGATGAATTTTATTTCTTTAGCCTTGCTCATACATCTGTGCGATTACCCAGCTTTCCTCAACATGAAACATGTTCTTGAGTAAGAATAGCAATTCAGTTTGGCGGAAGGGCTGGCACATAAAAGGTTAGTTGAGTTCATGTAAGACAATATCCCTTTCCATTTCAGCGACTATTAACAGTATAGGTTCTGTTTCCTAGTCATGGCTGGCCTGATTAGAAAGAGAATTCAATACTTGGAAAGAAAATAAGGAAGAAATAAACAAAAACATCATTTTCATAACCCATGTACACTTAGCACAGGAGTGACGCATACGGTTAGCGCTGCTTACGCCTTACTGCTAACTATATAATCCATGTAAATATTTATAATACAGCTATTATCAGTGTAAACATACAGCTTAGTCATGTGTTGACCCATAATGAAAAAGTGACATTGAGATCTTTCCTTTGCTTAATAGCACAAGGTTTAAACAGGTTTTTGAAGCAGTAGAGCAGGTCTCAGAATACTCATTTTTTCTGAGATTTATACCGAGGCTTTTCAACATGAAATAATTGGGAAGAAACAGCCTGCTATGGAATGCATGGATGCAAATTAAATCCATATCTGAAGGATATGTTTTTAATTTATGCTGGGAATCTGATAGCAGCATATTTGAAACACTGTGTATGTTAATCTTGAAGGAACTAGTTAGGACTAGTCCACAAATGTAAGAAGAATGTCAAAGCATAGTTATGGTAAAGGAACTGTGACTTTTCTAGGCTGTCAGTACATGACAGTGTTTACAAATAGTAGAAGAAGAGAGAAGCAGTAACTCAGAATTTGATACATGGAATATTATGAGTCTGTCAGAAAATTAACAAAATACAGATGCTTAAAGGATCGGTTTAAACATGTTACTAGTTTATATACAGCTATTGTACCACTGCTACCATTCTGGTTCTGAAAACAACATAACGCTTTGGAAACTGTGGAGGCAAGCCCTTCTGAGAGGTACGTACAGAAATACGATCTGATAGCAAATGTTTTGTATGAATTCAGGGCTTGCTCTTTCAGAGTCTTTGATCTGACATTAACTTTGTCATTGCTATGTAGCCCACCCATACTAACTTTTCCTTAGCTGGTGATGTACTTTCTCCAGTTCAGCTGCCATTACCACCCACACTATAGCTTTATAATACAATATGGACAAATGGAGTGAAAAATGTAGATGCTTTCTCTCCAGCTTATAGAGATAAAAAGGAATATATCCTGGAGGTTCTTGATCTGTTCATATAGTCTGGCGGAAGGAATAGAAGAAACATCTGGTGGAAAATAAAAGAGTGTATTGGTCTGAACGTGGGCCGGAAGAAACGGACTAACATCAAAAAGGTTTCACAACACTTACAGCCAAAGGGGCCTTTGATCATCTAGTCACCTCCTGCTTATCCAGATACTTCCACATTGCATTGAGAGACTTCAGTTAAACCAAAGCATTTTCATCCTCAAAAGCCTAAGCTGTTGTATGTGACCAGAAGAGAAGAGAGTAGGCCAAAAGGCAGTATTAAGGAAATTAATGTGTGAAATACGCCAAGAAGATGGTACCAGGCAATCCCTCTACGCAACTAAAGGGCTTTCTAAAAAAAGGTATCAAAGAGAATATAATTTGAGATCACTGGTACAAAAAACCTATAATGTAAAAAGTTATTGGTTATGGAATAACCAGAGTAACCTGCTGTCATCTAAAATTGATTTTAAAATACGTATATGCAAGCATTTATCTTAATTTTGCTTGACCATAGGAATGTTAAATAATCATTACTAAAACAGTCTGAAAGTTGTTAACCATAATAATACTATAGGCAGAAAATATTCTGTTGAATACAGTTCTTTTTTCAGTGGCAACATAATTTACATCTCATCATTCACAGTTTATACAAATCATGAAGTTAAAGTACATTCTGCTGCTGGCAGGGAATTTTTTTTAATACTGTAGCTGTGAAAATTTTGTGATTATTTCCCATTTCTATAAAGCATTCACATAATGTTTTCCTTTATGGAAAGATGGGGTTTGATCCAATTTTTAATGAAATTTTAACTGCTTTATAACATGGATGTATCAGTAATCTGGTGACATCTTTGTGTGCTGCATTGGCCTGCAGGATGCCAGGACAGTGGAAGCGATGTGCTCCCCCAGGGAGATGAAACGTTGATTTGTAGTACTCCCAGGTTCCCAGCTCTCAAAGTTGGGCTAATCCAGAGGCAATACTGGAGGGCTTTATCTGGCACTCCTTGTAAAGAAGGATTTGTCAAAGATAGTAAAGGAATTTCTCCAGAAATTACATTAAGCCCCCTTTTGGAAGTCTTTTCTTGCTCTGTATTTTCTCATGGATATATAAGTAGAATTGAGGTTCTGCATGTTTTTGTCTTTTTACGCTAACCTTCGTTCTACAACGTATATGCTCACCAACCCAACTCATGTCCCCTGCAGAGAGGTTGAGAGGCAGAGGTGGGGGTGGGGAAGCCTTTGGAAGATGGGCTGACACCAGTGAAAGACTGTTCCTAAAATTTTACTTCACGAGTCAATCTTTTTACTTCTGTGTTCGTGCAATGAGAGAAGCTGTATTTCCCTTGGAAGTTGGAGCCCCAGAAGTAGTGAGGAGGCATAGTATGTCATAATACTCATAATATTCATAATATTGAAATGGGAGTTGATTATTTGTTTTTGGTTACATAAACCAAACTGGTTTTAACTTAATGGGCTTTCTAAAGTTGTCTTTAACATATTAAGTTTTATTTAACAAAACTAAGCCTAACAAAGGCATCTGTCATGGTCTCAGAGCACACTGATAGGCCTTAATTGCCCTGACCAGCCTCATTTGGGTCCCCCTACCCACACCCCCTGCCTGGGGGCTCAGGAGCTCCATTTAAGGTCGGCCTCAAGGCTTCAGGCTCTTCTTTAGGGGGGCTGTAGCAGTGGTGGTCTCCATCTCCACCACAGCCCTGCCCTGGCTATGGGCCCTGCTGAGCCAGGCCTGGGCTGATGGCTCAGTCCAGCCATCCTGGTGCTGTGTCCAGTCCTGACTTCTCGGACTTGCCTCTGACCTGCCTCATCGCTGTGGGTTGCACTGTGATTTGGGCTCTTGGTTGAACCCAGCTCCCAGCCCTGGACCTTCCTGGCCCCTTGCTCAGATACCTTGGGGCTGGGGCCCCTTCACATAGGTCGTTCCAGAGTAAGAAAGAGGCAGATATGATATTCCAGGCAGCGAATCTGAAAGTGGCAATTCAAAGCTGGTAAGCTCTATCAAAGCATTATTTTAATTTTTTTTCATTATTGGCTCTGTTTTTAAAAGAGTCGGTAGAAATTACAAAGCTGCTGTAGAAAGAAGTAAATTAAGTGAAGATCAAACTGGCTTTTTGAAGCATTTAAGTGTTTTTAGCATAGAAAATAATGTATGAATTATAATCAAACTAAGTAAAACTACTCAATATCACCAAACCTAGGAGCTTGTATTTTGTAGCTAAGTGTTACTCAGGTTCAGCTCTGGAGAAATTTCACTCTAACCTGGCAAAACAGAATTTTCTGGCAAATATATTTTTTGATCAGTGAGTATAGATGGGAAAAGCGGACAAGCTTGCAGGTGCACAATACTTTATTCAGATCTGAAATAGAAGCAGTGGACTTCAAAGTTAGATAAAAATTGAGGGCCGTTTTCCTTGATTACCTTTAGAGCATACTGGAAATTACACATAGTAACTGAGCGGAAATAACTGGTGAATCTGCCGGGGATGATGCTTTTTCTTGTGTTTGCATAGGAAATGAGCATCGGTCTTTAGCTTGGTTTTGAGCAGCAAGTTTCACCCCTGTTTTTATGGTAGTGCTGTTGTAGCCATAATGGTCTCCTCAGGACAAAGAAGCGTGCAGACAGACATAGTACTGCTTGTTGGTGGCACCAACAAATGCGGATGGAAGCCCCCTTTCAGACCTGCGATAGCAGTGGAGATGCCTCCACGTTGTACTTCTGCGACGGCCTCCTGTGACGTGCAGCTGAGGCTCAGAAACGGTCTGCCACGGTGCAGTCACTGTGCAAGCAGCTGCAACAGGCTGCTGTCCTAATGCTCCTGTTTATTTTCCACTCTGCTGAAGATGATTGCCTGTCAGTCCTCTGCTGATAGAGCTTTCTAATCTTCTTTAAACAAAATCACAAGGCGAGGTGCTTGGGATCAGATCAGCCTGCCGGCGCTGGGTGGGGCTGGAGCAGGCAAGATTCACATCATCCCCTGCATGTGCTGAGAGGCAGCAGGACAGCTCCCAGCTAGAACAAGTAATCTAGCCCTGGGCTGTCCTGTCCCACAAGCCATCTCCACAGTGGGAATCTGACACTTCAAAGGCCACCTCTGGAACAAAGCAGAGGTCAGGGCAGAGGACTTGCGAATGGCATGGAATGAGCTCCGACAAGGGCATAAAGATAGTGCTTGGCCATCTGCATGGGTGTTTATGCAAACTTTCGAGGACTTGTTCAGGTTTCTGGGGATCTTCCAGCTTTCTAGGTAGAAGGGCAAGTTTTTCAGCCCTTGGTGAGATGAACCCTCCCACTTCCCAGAGTCAAAGAATTCCCACAGAGATTGCCCTGGGGACCTCTTCCTCCTCTCCTAAAAACTTGGGAGAGTCTATTTGCAGCTTTTTCTTTCAGCAACTGAATAATATGTATTTCTGCTACCTGTCACATTTATTTTGATTATTCATTCTGTGTTTTAACTTTGATCTGTGTCCAATGAGCTTGAGAAATAGATTTTTTAATTACTTTCCTTGTTCTCTTTACTGGCTTTCCATCTGTAAAATAATGGTCTCTGGCAGCTTTTTGGCTTTTGGCATTGCAGAGTACCTAGATCAGTTACAATGAGGTGACTCAGCGTTCTGCACAGCCGCTTGTGAAGATTTCAGCCAGGCCTTTGCTTGATTAATGAGCATTGGCCCATTCTCAGGACAAATTCATGCTGGATTTTGCCCAAGGGCTACAGAGTGGGCACTCCAGGGAATTTAGTGGAAGAAATCTGTACTTGAAATGACTTTTCTTTGAGATCTGTTTACTTAATGATTGCTTGCTTGAAGGTAATACCACTGATAAGGAGGAAAAGCCAGTCAAAAACGTAAAGAGAAGTACTTCCATTAGATTTTTTTTCTCCTGTTTGTGTATTAAAATCAGCTCTCAGAGGAAAAATTATATGGCAGACCCTATACTGGGCCAAGTCCCCAAGGTCAGTGGGAGCTCACAAGATGTTAGCTTGCATCTGCATGGTGCCTTTCAACAGTGGTATTTGTGACATTGGGGACTTAGTGAGCAGTAGTCCCCCTTTTGCCCCTGCCAGAGCAGCTTTCCTCAGTGAAGACTGACATATCCATGTTGATATTGATCACCAGCCACATATATGAGCATCTTTTAGTTGATTTCCTGAAAAATTAGTGTGTGGCAATTTTGCCTGCTTGCTGGCCTCCCCCAGTAACTTCTGAATCAATTGATCGCGTCAGTCTCATCTGACAGAAGTGTGGGTTGCTTGGCCACCCGTCTCACAGAAGTGTGCAGCTCTACCACCTCCTGCAGCTGCCCCTCACGGTCAGTCTTTTTGGTGAGGGGAGCTGCTCTGTGCCATGTGATGGGAACGGCCAAGGGTGTGCATGCAAATCCCAGAGCTGAGCTCAGGTACTGGAGGCATGGCAAAAGATACCAAGTTTGTCTAACAGGCCTGTCCAGCACTGATCATTTTTAGCTATGCCCTCTTGGCAGCTGGGGGGCTGTGCATTGGTAGATTTGCAAGTAAGCTTACACAGCTTTACCTGCCTGTACCATGTGGTGGTTCTTTTCCAGGCAGCAGGTCAAACGGAGATGGGCAGGAGACTTCAGAGAGGCTTGAAACCATTGGGTTGGAAATGGGGAGGGAGAGGGGTAAACAAGCAGTATGTAGGAAAAATGCCAGGGAGCTGACAGTGTTATGATTGAACCTGATATTCAGAACAGGCAATCAGGGTTAATTTTTCTGCTATTCGTGACTTCTACGTTTATATAAGAAGTTGGACACCTGTTTTGCTGTACCATTGGGGGAGGGGTGTTGAAATACTTAGCAAAAAAATCTACCAAGTATATAGTCTATGCAGTATTTGAGTACTTCTGTTGGTGTATGAGAAGTGTTTCTCTGAAGGAATCATATGTGATTCTGCAAATCCCAGGTTCATTTGCAGAAGGAGAAGAAATAAATGGATGTGTGCACAAAAAAGTCAATATACTGAAATGAAGAAAGCAACAGAAGACAAAACACAATATGTGTGTGTTTAGAGTGTCTGTCAATCTAAAGTAATAACAAATAAGTAAACAGAACCTTTTTTAATTTGTGCAAGTTAATCCCTTTCAGGGCTGAATTAACTAAAGCATATCCCTATGAAATAACCTTCATTATATAAATCAGTGTGCTGATGGATTACTGAGTTTGCAGCCAAAAAACCTCACCACCATAGGTGTGAAGTTTCCTGATCATCTAATAAATTGATAACTTTGAAGCCTAGTTGTGACAATTTAAATGTCATCACTATTAAACAAGTTGCCAAAATGCAAACAACCATCCTAAGTCATTAAAATGTAATTATAAAGGACAGCTGGGTCTACTATCAATCTGGGCTGTGGGGACTCATAATGGAGAAAAATATGAAACTTTCACACAAACAGAATGAGACTGCTGTATGTGCCAACCAGAGCCTGCAAGGGAAACATGCATTCTGTGCATAACACAGTTACTGATGCTTATAGAAGGCTTGCATTACTGAGATGGACATAGGAGTCAGTGACAGCATGACATCCAGCAAATGTCTTCACCTTCTCTCTGCCATATATGAAAAGTCCTTTTGCTTAATAACAGGGTAGGTTTTGCTAATGAGAGGCAGATAGACTGGGTGGCAGTTACAATCTAGCAGAAATGACTATGAAGTGGGACTATATTTGCTCTATTGTGGAATGGCAGCACAGGTGGTGTAAGCCCTGTTTCAAGAACAAGGTAGACTTTAAATGATAATGAAGGTTTGCTTTTTGGCTGAGAGTAATAAAGAGAAAAGTGACTGTAAGGCTTTGCAGGCATGGACCCAATATGTTTATGAAAGCTGTGTTTGGTCATAGTGATAACTAAGTTACTAAACTTTTTTATGTTTATTATTTGCTTGATACTTATTTACCTGATGATTTGAAATGGCCATGATGCAGACAACAAGCCCAGTCCCTGCTCAGGACTTGCAGCTCCTGCTATATATGGTATAGCTCTAAACTCACATTGGTTTCTGCTACATCCCAGTAGGTTTTGTCTGTTATTCAGTGATGCAGCATGTAGCTGATTAGATTTACTGCTGATACATACAGTGGAAATGGTGGAACAAGCTAGAACTGTGATACTGCTTCATTAAAATAGTAACCCCCAAAGGCCCCACAGTCTTTTGGTGTATTATTTATATGTATTATGGAGCTACAACAGCTGGTAGCTTCCATAATTAAGCCCCATTTTCCCTAAATGTGGCAGGAGGGGTGAGATAAGTGGGAACTGCTGATAACTGGTAAAATTCTAAAAGAAATATCTTTTGTTATGCATCTTAATGCATATAATAACTCAAGTATTGGATAGTTACTTTTTTGAGGCATTTACAAATCCAAATAGATTTAAGAAAATGTATGAATGCTAGTGTATTATTTGAAATAGTGTGGATTTTTTTTTCCCCGGTACATCAACCTATAGCACATCATTCTCAAAAAAACCAATTGAGTATGTTGCAAACAATTCCAAGGTGTGTTCTAACTGATCAGTAGCCCTAAAATATTTAGGTATCAAATTCTCCATGTATCTTTTTCTACTATGAAGTAAATCCTTGTGGTGCCTTGGGGCGTTCATTGTGCTGAAGAACTTGTTCATTTATTCTCACTAAGAGAAGTATGCTGGTGCATATGGGTGTTCACAAACCATTCATTTCCTTCCTTTTGTATACTTGGAAATGATATAACAACTGGGCGTACTAGTGTAATTATCTACCTTTCACTTTTGTAAATTGTAATTTTTGTTTGTTTTGTAACAAGAATCAGTTGGTATGGAGCTTAGAGAAACATTGAAGATTATGAACTGTTTCTAATGAACAGATTGTTTTCTGATGCAAATGGAAAGCCAAGCTGAGAGAGATTTTTCTTTTTTTATTCTGAAGGATGCAGCCTCTCAACAGACTTCGTCCTTATTTTTTGGCAGATTTGGACTGCCCTACTCAAAAGCACAAACAAGCCTCAGCCTATCAACAGCAGAAATGGGATGCTAACCTGCCAAATACAGGAAAATGAATAAATGGAAGAACAATAAAAGTGAGCAAAGTAGGAAATTTCATGCAGTGTGAATGATTTCCTATATAGCATAAGCAAAATTTTCTGCTGTTTGTTTCACAGAGCTACACTAAAGGTGAATAAATTGTCACCAATGCAGTTATGAAAAGCATGCAAATTCCAGAAATCACACTGGCTAATGGATGGAATGGTTATTTTGAAAGGAAAAATAAGCTTTCCTATAATTTCCATTCATGTCCTCCCAATGTGAGATGACAATTTACTGCAGGTTTAGGAAATTAAAATAAAATGTTAGTTTTCCAGGTGCACTGAAGACATTTTGAAATTAACTTAGCTAAAGGTGAAGCTACATGGTGTTTCTTACTTCACAGTGAGAGTCAGCAAGATGACGTTGTAAAATAACCTTAGTAATAGCCAGTTAGAAAGTCTGCAGGGGATAAGGTCAAAGAAAGGTTAGCAGCTGACATCAAATCAGAAGCCAGATGTGCTGACCCTTAATCATAGGTTTTTGCAGGCTTTTCTTGGACTGCAATTCAGCATAACATTATTGAATTCACCTTTAGATTAAGCTGGTCTGCTTTGACATATACAAACCCATATGCAAGTTAATAGCTGTGTCATTCACTTCATTATGCAAGCTTTGATAACAGATCAGCCAGGTGACCTCTGCAAGCACTACTTTTCAAGGTCCTTAACCATTTGCATTTTCAATGAACAGAAAGTGGCACTCCACATTTAGGTCATGTTGGATCATTAGTTTTACGTATACAAATTAAGCCTGAGAATAGTAATCTGTGACGTGTTTTTCTTTTTTCTTGCAAGATTACTTAGAGCTATTTAATTCAGCACTATGTTATGATGAAAGTCATCTGCTCATGTACTGGTGCAAAATGTTTGGCTTCGCAGGGAAAATATTCTTGGAGTCAGTAGTCCCAGCAAAGGCACAGGTAGTACTCGGTGGACTGAAATTAAGCATGGCCAGAAATTTTTGAAGCATTAAAATCTCTTAGAAAAAAATTACATTTTCATAAATATACAGCTATGACAAAGTTAAGATTATATATGCAAAACCTAACTGTTCCTGGTTGCTTATATATAATTCTGCAGTCTTTGCTTGCGAGATCATTCTGCAGAGAATTTTTGCATTAGAACTGTAGTGAAAGAGGGCTTCACGTGGTGCAATTTCTACTAACAAATATTTTTGGGTTATTAATGTAAGCTTAAAATAATGATATATTGATGTAGTGTTATCTTTATTCAGAGGATATGCTTCTGACTTGCTCACTTACACAGTGCTTACTCAGCAAACTGCATAGTAATTGGTAGTATTAAGGTCAATGGCCACAGATCTGTGTCTCGCACTGTGCACTAAAGAAGATATTTACTGAATATTGCACCGGTGTAAAATCAAACTCATTGCCGATTCCACTGAAATTACCTACCTTTCATGCAGCTGCGGGAAAGGATTTAGCCAGGAGCTGGCCAGCGGGCTTATGTGTTTTGCAGTCTTCATTGTGCATAGTCCAACTCACATACTGAATAAGGCAGGTACGCAAAAGAGATGGCTTGTTTCTTAGATTGAGTAATATCTGACCCTCTTCCCAGTGAGGTGACTTCAGTGGCAGTTGTGTGCTCCTACAATGAAAGACCTTGGTCGTGTCCATAATGACCTGGAAACCCACATAAAATATTATAATCACAGCTATTAGCATAGTATCCCAGTTCTCAGATACTGTAAACCTCAGAAGTCAATGGTCTGATCTTTCTTGTTTGCAAGGCAAGGGGAGGCATATGTAAGGGCCAGGCTTTTCCCATGTCTGATTTTACAGAAATGGGTCTTTTTCCTGTATTTCTTAGCTCCTATTTCACTCTTACTTTTGTATTCTATCCTTTGTTCCTATTAATTGTTGCTGTGGGAAAGCACAGTTAAATTATTTTGACACTTAAACCTGAATTTGTGGTCCTTCTGATTTCATCTGGATGAGGAGTTTCAAGCCAACAGATTTTGGTGGTTTTGTCTTCTGCTCACAGGAGTTTCATCCAGGAGGTTGGTCACTTCATTTCTGAGGAATGCAGCTATTGAGGAAGACTTATCACAGATTTAAAAAAGAAATCTTGGCTCTATAAACCTGCTTCCACAGAGTCAACTCTGCAGTTCTCCAGTTCGCCTGACAAACCTTTACTTTTTGGTGAAGGCTTTGCACTTTTAAACAGATATATTTCACTTACAAGTCTTAAGACTTCAAAGTATATACATATTTCATATAGGCATGCTTTCTCTTTGAGGTCTGATGTGCAAAAGTCATAGATATAAAATACAGGACTTGCAAACTATGGGGTAGGCATCCATGTTGTATTGCTACTCTGTTGGGGCAAGCAGCACTGTGCAAATCTCCAACTGGGTGGCAGAGGTAGACATTGCAATGCAATTCATCAGCTGTAATCCTCGTAAAGAGGACACCTATAAAGTAACTGATGGGTTTATTCTCATTCTGAAGTTACTGATGCCAGTGTCAGTGTCACCAGGTTCAGCTGAGAGGGAGGGCATGACTAATATCTTTTCATACCTTAGTTTTTAGAGTTCTCTCTGGCAATAAAAAGAAAGGTAATGAGGGTAATTCCTACCAAAACCAGAACAAGACTGTGGCTGATTGGTGATGCTGTACTCTGCTGTAGCACATATACACAGGATCTAGGTGCTCATGTTTTTAGGACACTAATGCTGTTTAGCAAGCTGGACCTATGTTTTATACCAAGTTTGCTACAGCAGTCTAATGTAACAGAAGAAACTGAATATTCTACAGTAGCTTAATTAAACTAAGACATTTGAAGTTAGTTAAATATGAAAGTGTTTCATAATGAGAATTCATTCCTCTGGGATATTAATTTTTTTATTACTTTTCCCACCACATGGACAGCTTTGGATTGGGGGTTAAGAACAAAAGCTAGATGCTTCTGCTGAAATTCTCCATATAGGAATAATTACCGAGGGCAACATTTTAACTTATCTTTCAGTTCCAGACTTGACAACCTTTTCAGATGATTAGAGGGAAGCAGACTTCTCCATTAAATTTTTTCAGGTTGTTCTGCAGACTCAGGAAGACATTATTTATACTCCGTTCATGTATTTAAGTTGATCTTTGTCATTGTGTGGCCAGAAACATCTGTTTTAAACAACAGAAGCTGAGATTAATCACTATTCTATAGGAAGGAATTAATTCAGTAACAAACTGCATAGCTATAGAATCATGCAATAACTGGAGCTTTGCTGATAGCATGGATAAATTGAGGGTTTCATTGTACTGAGATGTCAGTCTTGCATCTGTCATCCCTGCTAAATAATTTTTAAAGGCTTAAAAAGCCCAAGAGGTATCCTGTCCCTGTATGAAATTCAAAATTCTTTTGTTCCTATCTCCTGAGTGCTATTTTTAGAAATAGCAGAAGAAGCACACAAATCAGTCTAGTAACTATATTCGTGTTTATAGTTTAATAGTATGAAAGGGGGAAGAAGTAAGACAATTATAGTCATCTGCAGAAGTCAGAATATCGTAGCATGTTCAGGTTTTCTTTTTGGTAAAACTATTCAAATTGGAAAATTGTGTGATCCTTAAAGGTTTCTCTCTGAGAAAGCAAAGAGAGGAACTGCAAATGGACACGGAAGGGGTGTCTGGAGGCAGCCTCTCTGAATGCTGACAGTAACAACAAGGAAATCATAGGCTGCAAAATACACTGAATAAAGTCAAATATTTTACTTCACAGTATTTACACTAGCTTTGTGCTTGTAACATGAAACAATGAATACAGAAGTGATCCAAACAGATAAATCTAAATGGTGCAAACCTGGGGAGATCTTGGGTGAGAAGATAAGTGAAATAATAACTCTATATTTACTTGAAATCTGGTCCTTGAACTAAAAGCCCTCAAAGAAAAGGAGAACAAAGATAGGGTTCCTGCAGGGCGTAGCCTCATATGTAAAAACTACATAGAATGAGGAAACCTCAGCTTTGTGTTCTGCTGCTCAGCCCTTGAGTTTTAGACCTCTAGCTCTGGCTTTCTTTAAATATGGGATGCAAAGTCAACAGCATGGTCCTGCCAGTCTGTGCACAGGGCTGAGCAGCACATCTCCTAATCACACTGTACTTACATGAAGGGAAGCCCTGAAAATCAAACAAATACAAGCAACCTACTTTACTACTTGCTTTCCACCACCACCACCACGACCACCCCCCCACCCCCCCCCCCCATTTTATAATCATCCTGATTTTCCCAGGTTTTACAGTTGGGCTCTGCTGGCTCCTTTTAGTCTACCTAAATCCATCAATTGATAAATGTTTTCTTCCTGTGTATATCAGAGAAAAAAATGCAGATGTTATCCACTTTGAGAACCTCCTCTCTATAGCTGGTCTCATGTCTTGGGTGAAAAACAGCTACTTGCTGTACCTTCAATGTAAACACCAGCATGTAAATCTGTATAAGGAGACCATGGAAACAGAGTGCTCATAGACACCCTGTTTTTCTAGACTGTATGACAGTGTTCTCTGAATTTGTTGGCTACTAATAATCCCCAGTAATGCTTTGTAAAAAAATAATCTAATGCATGTAATAACATAAGAGGAGGGGAGGAGGTATTTATGTAAATTAACTAAAATATCCTTAAGAATTAATGCATTAAAGCGGTTAGAAAAGCTAGCAGAGAATAATAAGCATGGAGACCTGCTCCTGTTTGTCAGCAGAGTCTGTTAAATGGTTGAAGCTGCTGTAGCACTGCGCATGCCAAATAGATGCAAAATAATTTTCAGCACTATAAAATCACCTGATAGCAAGAACTCTAGAGTAATATGTTGTATTCATGTATTTAATGTGTATGTATAAATACTATTATTTAATACTTGCATGTGTGATTGTATGTGAATGCATAGCAAAAGAAATAAGAAATTTACTTGTTTTATTTATTAGCATTAGCATTACAAATTACTTATTAGCATTTTCATGGGCAATCTTTCTTGCAACAAACTTTCTCTGTTTTCTTTGAAATTAATCAGAATTAGGCACCTGGATTTCTTTAAAATCTGGCTTTTGGTGTCCAAAGGTAACAAAAAATGTTATTTTGTTTTAAGAAAATGCATTTGTCAGCTCAATTTTTTATTTAAATTTATAGAAGCAGTCTGTGAAAGAGGTGGAAATCCTGCTCCGTTTGTATTACCTATGTCATGCTGAGTACAGTATTAGGGGAACAAGTAGTTTTTTCTGATTTTAGCATACACACTAAGGAGACCAGATGCCATTTAGTTTAGATAACTTGGCTTAATTGTCGAGAAAAGCAATTGCTGTTGACAATATCAGTGGCTAGTTGGAATTTTTTTTATTTATAATTATAGCTGTAGGGCTTGTTAAGATGCAGGTCTTGGGGTGAGTACAGATCCCGGCTGAGAAGCAGAAGAGAATGGAGGAGCCTGAGAACTCCCATACAGAAACAGCAGAACCCCTTTATCCTAATTGTCTAACTTCAGAGGCTCTGTAAATTGGATGTGACATGGTATACATCTTCTAAAAGAGCTATTGTAATTTAAAAAATTAAACTTTTAGCTGAATGCTTGATTTGTAATGTTTGCCTCACAGTTAATGGTCTCTGCCTCATTCTGCTCAATGAGATTTTCCTTAATTCAGCTAATACAGCTTTTCCAGATAAACATGTGCATAAATTAGTATTTCCTTTTCTTTCTTACATATACTGCACTTTCCTTTCTTCTGGAATATTTTCACTATAAACAGAAACAGTTTACCTTGGCCCTGGCATTAACAGTAACTTGGATCTCCTCAGTTTACTAATGAAACAGAGTTTGAACTGATACACACACAAAAATATTTTTTTATATTAAAAAAATGAGCTCAATAATTGTTTCATGGCTAGGTCAACACTGTACTTGGATGACAGGCTGTTTCCTATCATCTTGTTTCTGATGTGCAGAAAGAAGGATATATTTCTGTATAATTAAGCTCCCCAAAATCTCAAAAGACAATTTTTGGAAGGAAGTTCCCGTATCTGTTAAATAGCAATTCTTCAAAGTACTTGCTAGAAAAAAATTATTTAACAGCACTCTTTGACAGATTTATTTAGGGATAAACGTACACACTGATTTGGTAAACAGCTTTTAGTTGCACATAGTCAAGTTGCCTGCTTTGCTCATGAAAGAGAAAATTTTTACCTTTTTTATGATAGTCCTAAAGTCGTCTCTAATTCAAACCACCTCAGATGGAGGATTGGAGATGAAAAACAAAACCAGTTATTTTGTCACAGTCTTTTTTGAACCTGGTAGATCTTAGACACCTAATAAACCAACTCTGAGTATGTCAGTAATTTAATCTATGTACAATTCTACAACAATTGAAAAAAAAAAAATTCTTAGAAATTTTAGCCTACAGGGCAAAACTGCTGGCTTTCTAGGACCAGTGTCTGATTTTCTTGCTCAATTCTAAAACTTTTGACATACTAAAATGTAAGTAGAGAAATAATGTGTTAAGAAGGCAGATGAACTTAACATTTCTTCGTATTTGATTTTCTTGCTCATTTGTATTTAAAAAAAAAAGTTGCTATTACCATTACTAAATCCTCCGCCAAATAGAGCTGTTTCCATTGATTGGAGTCCCACTGATGCATGTGTTTCAGGAAACACAACCCATATCGTTTGGCATTGCTGAACTTCAAAACCCCAGACCCCATTATTTCACACCCGATTAGCTATTCTATGCTCTTGAATCAGATCAGTATTTCTAATCTGAGAAATCAGTATTTCTAATCACCTCTTCGGGGTGACCAAGGCATTTAAATGCTTAGGGGCAGGTGCCCAGTCCTGAGTGACTGGTGCCATTTCAGGTGCTCGGCATATCTGAAGTGTTTGCACAGGACCGATGGACATCATCCATGGTCCGTGCAGGACCTTGGTCCTTCTGGAGGGGTGACTGCAGTGGTTCCTCTCTGCACCTGCAGCTGAGTCTAAAGTATTTGCAGGAACCAGGATCAGCAGGCATTTTTGAGAATATTCTTGCTGATGACCTATTAATTAAATTTGACCTTATTTAAGCAATAATGGTAACAATGTTCCAAGTAAGTAGCAGTTACTAACTGCCATTATGACTGTTCTAATTTGGCATGTATCATTTAAGTGGTAATTACTGTGGTAACATTTTAAATGCATGTGGTTCCTTTTATTTTATACAGCAAACCTGCACTAAGGAGAAGTAGGAGAGAAATTAATGGATTTTGACTAGACTATTCAGAGCAGGCTAGAAAAGGAAACATTTGAATAATGGTAGAAAAGAAAAATGTAGCTTGGGTTATTTTTTCATGCTGACAGAACTCAAAACAATTGATCGGATTTTGTCCAAGATTTCCTAAATTTGCTTTTTGTATGAGATCAGTCATGAAAATTTTGAGTTCTGAAAGGACAAGGAAAATTGAATAATGTGAAAATGGGATTTAAATTCTTCCAGTCCCATGGCTTTGCATGATAAAATGTATGAACTTGCAGGCATACTTACTCATCAGTGGGCATATATGAAGGTAAATATTTTTTAGTGCTTGATACACCCCCCTCATCCACCTTGCAAATCATCCCCAAGTACAGATAAAACCTTTTGGCAATGGGGGCAAAGTAAAACATAAAGTATAGTAATTAACATGCATAAGTGTGCTTATGCCATATTTTTATATTTAAAGTTTAAAGAGGGCTCTGAAAAACTGCAGCTAACGACCTGCACTTGAATCAGCTACAGGTGCATCTAGAAATCAAGGGGAAAACAGACTTTGGATAACAACTTTTGCCTGAGCGTTTTGCCATACAACTTTGTGATCCCTGATGAAAGGCCTCCTTATGGGGCTAATGATTAAAAATGTTTAGCAGAAATCAGCAAATAGGAAGAGGTAACAGATGAAGAGTGGTAACAACTGCAGCCAGTTAAGGTGATTCCAAGATGAGTCCAGTTCAGACCATCCTAGAAAGGCCATTTGATATGCAAGGTGTCGTGATGACGTTTTCTGGGGTATTGATTCCGATACACAAAAGCTTTTTGTGTGAAAGGTGTAATGAAAAACAGTGTATAAATAGTGAAATTACTACATCAGTGCTGCTTGCATCACACACTACCACATGGATATTTTCTGGGTCTCATCCCAGAAACTGCTGAGATAGTATGGTTTAGGAGAGGTATGGGATTCTAAGCAAGTAATTTAATTTGTACTTTGAATCATTCCCTGTCCACAAGATCTTTTTAAAAAGTCAGTGAATTCCTTACTGCAGTAACTTAAAAGGATATTTGGCAGGTTCCTAAACGTTCCTGTTTAAATAATGTAGAATTAATATCACTGTTTACAACTGCATGTGTTTCTTAAATGTAGAAAACTTTGTTGCAAATGTGCATATGAATTTCTCTGGATGAAGGAAACTATTTTGCCTTTTTTTCTTTGGTATATTAAAACGGTACAATGCAGTAACTGTTGAAAGATGGAAGGGGATGTCCTCATCTGCACTGCTTCATCATTTGTTATGCTCTAACTCTGGAGACTGCTCAGAGTCTGGACTTGATGCCATCTCTCTTATGCTATGCCATGTTGTGTCCAGAGGATTACTGAGATACATCCTGTTGAGTTTCTGCTTCGAAATCTCAACATTTCTTTAGTCTGACAAAACCTTCTGAAAGTTGGACTCCACTGACCATCTCTAATAACAAAAAAAAAAACCCCAAACCAAAAAATCAATAAGCAGTATATACAAAAGGATATAATAGGAATATAATATAAGGATATAAAGAATGTAATAGGAATTTAACAGAATGTAAGTTCCAAAAGTTGTCCAATGAGAAGGAATGGTGCAGTATTGCCAGTGTGATCTCAAAAGACATTACATGTAATCTAATACCGTAATTAACTATTTGCAAATGATGAAGTTTTGGGGATGGACTTATTTTGGTTCTTACTGGCTGGGAAGCGAAGGTTAGTAGATTGTGCTTCCTGACCAAGAAGAAGCTGAAGCATTGGAATAATAAGAATTGTAATATTGGAATACACTTAGAATAGTAATCCCCATTGTGTGCCATGAATATGAATTTTTATTAAACTGAGTCCAAAATCTAGTTCTGCAGTCTCCTTCAGTTGACGGTGCAATTTTGTTAATGCAAATTTTGAGATAAAGAGTGGCTCACAAATAACAGTAGTTCTGTAAGAACTTTGTCATACTATAGGAGGCTATGCACAGCCTAGGCTATGGATTCAAACATGGAAGGTGTGAAGAGTTATCAAAGAACTCTTACAGGATCAAGTGACATTAATCTTAAAAGTGTAAGCATGCATGTGCTGCATCATACCAAGGTCCATCTAGGCTGCTATTTGATGACAGAGGCACATACAATAGTAAGACCCATAAATAATGGCACTTACCCAGAACACGCTCCCAGCTGCTGCAGATCTGTATCTCATGCAGTTCTGGAGCTGGCTGTGGTGTCTTTGTATTGCATGGACAGACTTTCCCCAAGTATTTGTCCACCGATTTTTCAAGTCACAGCATCCCTGTGGCAATGATTTCATAGGTTCATTGACACTGTCTGAAGAAGTAACTTTGTATTTGTTTTGACCATTTTAGTTTTAGTCCCTGTCCTTTATCTTTCATATTGGAACAATCAATCCCTTTTTCACCTTCTCTGTGCCAGTAATAATATTTCTGGATATCTGTCACATCCCTTCTCAAGCACTCTTTTTCCAGCCTGAGAAGTCTTAGTCTGCTAGCTCAGTTTGAGCTATCTTTGATCATCTACTCTTATCTTTTCAAATTCTTTAATATTGTTTTGAAGACCAGAAAGTAGAATTTTTCCACAGTAGGCAAGGACAAGGTGCACAATAGATTATACATCTAAAAAAATTGTTCTATATTTTGTTTTCTCTCCTTTACATGATAATTCCTAGTGTTCTATTTCCTTTTTGACTGATGTTTGCATAGAGCTTACATTTCCATGAGCTCTTACAATTCCAAGAGATTCTTCAAAAGTAGCTGTAATTAACTCAGAGCTTGTCACTGAATATGTGAAGTCAGAATTGCTTTTTCCTGCATGTGTTTACGTTTACCATTTTATTACCCAGCATCACATAGTGTCATGAGGCTTTTCTGCAACTCTTTGAACCTTTAGTAATTCTTTGAAAGAGCAGAGACCAAGAAAGTATGTTCCATTTATGATCAGCAGGCCATGATTAAACTTGATCCCATCACACAAGTGAAAGCTCAAGGAACCCTGAATCACAGCTGGAGCCTGTGAAATGAGTCTGTGCCTTCCCAGGTCAATAAAAATCACTAAATTTTGTCCACTATCACTGGACATAAGTCAGGTCTTTAGATAAGCTCAACTGATAAACTCTTTGAAAACCACAGTAATACTCCTTTTTCTCTAGAAACCATCGCTTACTCTTTTGCTCTGTTATCCCATTTTCAGTCACCCATTCCTGATTAACACAACTGAGAAATCGGTAATGATCAAACACCAGCAGCTCGTCCTGCTTGGAAGTAATCAGCCCTGAGACCAGACTGCAGCGCAAGGACTGGCAGCGAAGTCTGATGATCACAGGCAGCTTCCTCATGGCCAAAGGAAGGATCTCTGACTTCATGCTGCAGACTTCCCATGCAGTTTCTGACACAGTGGACCCCAAAGTACAGTTAACCCATCTCAGTGGCATGTAGTAGGAGCAGATGGGTCAGCACAGCCTGGCTCCATTCACTCCTCTCCAGCAGAGCGAGCAGAGAGGGAGCTGCTTCTTGCCTCAGAAGGCTCTCACCCATGGGATCCTGTAGGGATCAACACCTTTTCTCCCTGTCTTCTGTAACTGCTAAATACCACTGCAGGCAATAACATGCACATTAACTTCTGCTTTATCTATCATTCATGGTTAAACACTGTGACACCTAAAAGATGAAATAAAGCTGACTGAATAAGACCAAGACTTGCTGCTATCACCAAGTAACTGTAGGCAAAACCTTCTATTTGGCTTTCACTTTCATACCTCTGTGGACTTTGCCACAGTGGCAAAAAACAAACCAAACCCCCATGGAGTTACAAAACTCCCTCCCTCAGACAAAAACTGCTTGAGACCATTGCTTTAAGCCATGCACAGACAAAAACTATTATAAATTGGATAAAAGATTCTGTAACTTCCCTTTTGAAATTCATGCTCCAGGCAATTTTGTCTGTGGTGAAGGAGACAGAATTAAAGCAAAAAAAAAAAAAAAAAAAAAAAAAGTCTGTGAAGCATCAAAACCTTTTCTGAACAAATTACAAGATGGAAATCTAAAGATAATAGATGCAGAGCTGAAGGTTGATCAGTGTAGTCTGGGAATTATCCAAAAGTATTGCTTAGCTTCCTGTTAGTTTAGTGATATTTCAGTGGGATATCCATATTCCCCAAAGGAAAACAGGAATGATGTTTTATCTTTTCTGGCTTCTTTAAACAGAGACATATGAAGGTATGTAGGGAGGTAGAAAAATACAAAAATATATGATCTGTATGAATTAAGTGTGGTTTTTGAGATGAAAGCTGGTTAATTGATCATTAGAACATGCATTAATTACATGAAATATTTGTTATACTCTCTGCCTAAATGCTGATACGAGTAAAACTGTTTTACACGTGAACTGGAGAATAGACTATAGAAGCAATCCTAATAAGTGAGAAATGGAAACGATGACTTAGACTTTTCTAGTTCTCATTACTGTGATACAGTGGAATACAGCTGCTAACAATCAGATACGCTTACTGTTCATAATGTAATACATTTGAAGATTCTAATTAGTCATTCCATATGTGTTGTTGTTTTGCCTCAAAGAGATGACAGTAGAAGTCAGGGATGTATGATCTGTTGTTTTGCATTTCCACTGTAATCATGATATTACTACCATTCCTTTAACAGAGAAATTAAACAACTCATTTACTTAAGTAATGATTTAACTAGTTTAGAGTCAACCACAATATTTTTGAAGGAGTTAAGCAAGTTTCATCCTTACTGTGGAATGTAGAAAAGTAAATACTACAAATGAGCTTAACAAATAAAATATCCAATCAAATCGACCTTGGAACAAGGGCAAGAACATAATTGTGTCGATGTGATGCAAGGGACAGAGAGACGGGTTCTTCTCCATGGTGCCCAGTGTCAGGACAAAAGGCAATGGGCACAAACTGAAATACAGGGAGTTCTGTTTAAATGTAAGAAAAATCTTTCTTGCTGTGAGGGTAGCCAAACACTGGAGCAAGTTGCCCAGAGAGGCTTTGGGATCTCCATCTGTGGAGATATTAAAAACTCAACTGGGCAAGGACCTGAGCAACTTGCTGTGCTATGCCCTGCTTAAAATGGGGGCAAGGGGTGGACTAGACAATCTCCAGAGGTCCGTCCCAACCTCACCTATTCTGTGACTCTGGTTTCTGTCACCAGCTTGCCCTGCTCACCTTGTTTGGATGCAATAGGAGTGGGCTGCTATTGGGGAGGTCACTGCCCACTTGCCTCACTGCCCCTTGGCACCTGGCTCCCCTCCTTTTGCAGAGCAACTCCTTCTCTTCTTGCTCCTGGACAACTTGATTCAAACTCAGAAAAAAAAGAAAAAAAAAAAGGAAGAAAATAATATTCAGAAAGCTTTGATTTCCTGACCTGTTATTTTTTCATGAGATTAGCCTGGAACTAGAGTTTTTTTTACAACTATTTTAACTGAAGATTTCGATGTGGAAGATGAGATCTAGTGTTAAGGAGCAGCTGTGAGTGGGGGTTAGAGCAAGCAACTTGTCAGTCAGTTGGGTCTGGAAGGTAAATTGATGAAGCTGATGAACAAGAGTCATGCTGCTTTTCTTACAGGCTTACAGTGATGTGATTTCACCTTTGGGGAATATTTCTTTTGGTTTGTATCCTTGTGAGTCACATTTTCAGTGGACCCTAAAAATCTAGAAGAAAGTAATAACAAGACTAACACCCTTTTAACAGAACAGTCAGGTACACAGAAAAGTGGGCAAAGTGCAGAGAGACGCGTCAGAGGAGAGAAAGGTTGGGGGAAAAAAAAAGCAGTAAAAGCAGGTGACAGCAGAGGCAAAAAAGACCAACAGCCTATGACAGTCACCTGAAAAGATAAATGGAAAGTGGTGGGTTTTTTTCTTACTGCATTAAGGGTGCAAATTTAGTCATAGCTCCTACTTTCACTCCGTTTTTTATTCAAAGGTAAAAAAACCCAACAACAACAACAAAAAACCCACCCAAAAACGAAACCACAAGGTGCTAGAAATATAATTTACCCAAACCTTCTTTTTTGCAGCTAGCTGAGAGTCTACATGTGAACAGATAAACGTGGCTTCAAGAGAAACTAGTCTTCATTGTAATTTAGAGCAGCACTAGATCTTTAATTACTTTTCGATCCTCAGTGGCCTTCCTGAGATGCCATTCCACCAATGCAGCATTACCAAGCTCAAGTTTTGATTATCTCATGGCCCTTACCTATCTGCTCTGCCAGGTTCAGTAGTGACACAATAGGAACTAATTGTTTCAAGCACTTTATGCCTCATAGGATTACCCTATGCTAAACTCATCTTTAACCAATTACTAAGGCAGATAAAAACACGGGAACTTCGATCCTTGTCTGTTCTATTATACTCTTTCCGTTCTCTACATCAAATAATTATATTGTCTCCAAAAAATGGTTAGTTCCAATACATTCTGAGGTGTGGGATCTGAATACGGGGATGCAGGGTACTGCAGAAACTTGGTTGTATGGAATTTAGGGTTTGGACATGGATACTAAAATAGCAACCTCTATTTCATTCATGTTTACTGAAGCTGAATTTCTCATATAGAGAGCTAGCGATGTAGTGTGATAGGCATGGGTATTTATACAGGGAATGAAATGTCTTGATTTTCTGCCCAGATATTCTAGTATGTGAACCCCTTTGCAATTAATTGCATGGCCTGAATTCTCAATAGCTCGCTGTCCAAGGAGGGGGAGTATTTAAACAGAAAAAGCAAGGGTATGTTCTCTTCGGTGTGCTGCTGCGCACGCTTATGTACCTTACAGAGAAGTGCAGTACTTCAGAGCTTTGGAACTCAAAAAGCCAGAAAACAATTCCAAGATGTGGTCTGATATGATGCAAAGTATCTCTAAAAAAATAGTTTTCAAAACATGTTGGGAGTATTAGTTATTGCCTGATATTTCTGCTGGACAAAGGACATGAATCTATACAAAGTTTGAAAACACTTCGGGGGTGTTTACTGAATCTGCTTGAAAACCAGATAAGAACAACCAAATTTCATTGTATCTGCAAAATCAGTTATTATTGAAGAGCATGTTCCCAAGATGAATGGAGCACATTTAAATACAGTGTCAGGGGAAGCTCAGATTGGACATTAGGAAAAGGTTCTTCACTGAGAGGGTGGTCGGTCACTGGAACAGCCTCCCCAGGGAAATGGTCACAGCACCAAGCCTGTCAGAGTTCAAGGAGTGTCTGGACAATGCTCTTAGTCATATGGTTTAGTTTTAGGAAGTCCTGTGAGGAGCAGGGATTTGGACTTGGTGATCCTTATGAGTCTCTTCCAACTCAAGATATTCTATGATTCTAAGACTATCTCCTGCTTTTACCCTCAAATCCACGTTCCCTTGTGCAATGCAATGCAAATCTGGTGGTTATTATTCTCCATCAAGAGATCATTCCACTTACATGTGCATATCAGTGTACCACTTGCTAAGGGAAAGAATGGGGCAGAGCAAATACAAGTTATTATTTTTAATATTAATAACCTTACTTTCTATTTTTCAAGTGTATAACTAAAAAACAGTGCTACATATCTTCCATGCACAAACATGCATTCCTATGCCTCTGGAGGGACAGGGAGAGGAGGCTTAGGAGCTATCCTCTTGCCACAGGACCCACTGCCTTTTTAGCATGTACAGTGCAACATGTGTGTAGGGTGATGGTGCCCTCTGCCCACAAAACATACCTTGTCATTAATGACAGCCATGGTAGCTGACCTTAATATGCCTTGAGGCCGCAATTCTGTCCCGCAGCTCCATGGCATGGGCTGGGGGAGCAATTTCCTGTCATTCTACTTGCTGAAGATGGAAATACATTTGGTTTGTAGGAAGCTTTATCTCAAGGTATGTATAACAGGTTTATTTTCAATACAAATATTTGTTTTTGTCATAATGAACTGCAGTGTGAAGTGGAGGAAAGAATGAGATGATGATATAGGTTATTGCTATAGTGTGGATTATTATTATCTTTCCTTCTCATTCCTTGCGTCTTGCCAGGTAGACTCTGCTCCTACATTACAAATGGTCATCCTGTGTTTGGTAAACACCTTCAAAGAATGCTGTGTTTTATGGTGTTATCTATAGGATAACATGAGAGAGGGTGGCTTGCAGTGCTGCCTGTTGTTCTCTCTGGGTTCTCCATGTTTCTCTGCAATCTTTTGACCAGCTAACTTCTTCTTGTCTCAAACAATTGTACAATCTCCGTGACAACAAAGTTTGTAATGCAGATGCATTAGAGAAGCCTCTAACTTATTTGTTCCATGTTTGGACCTACATCAGTCCAAACAAAAGCATCATTTTGTATTGCATTTCAACCTTGAGAGTGGGTATGAGCATTGCAATCACGCTTTCACCTCTAACCAGCTGGGGAGCAGCCTGCTCGGGCAGGGCAGCGCCAGCAAAGGGCGGATGAAAGATCGACTGCACTGCACGGCATATTGCACGGCATTCACCGGTCAAGAGAAATGGCGCTAGGAAAAAACCAAACCAAACCAACCAGCCAACCAAAACCCCAGACAAAACACAAGCAAACAATAAAACGTAAGATAAAACCTACAAGCAGGTCCTCTCTCCTGCTGAATGCCGGAGATGAACCGGGACCGTTTTGAACTGTCCTGGAGATGGCAGCATTGAGCAATTTATTTTTTAGACTTGGCTTGCAACACTTGTCTCTTTCCCTACCGAGGAGGTGAAAGTTACGCGCACGGTACATTTCAGCCCCGTAAACAGCAGATCACGTTGACTATTCAGTTTAATTTAGCATATAATGGTTCGGGAGACACAGCTAACTGCTAGACACTGCCCGGGAAAGAACTCTTCCGGGGACCTTCCCCCTGCCGCACGCCATGGAGGCAGTGCCCCCCCGCCCGCGGCTCTTCCTTCGGGGCACGGCCGCACTGGCAGCGCGGGGACGCGCCGCCTTGGGCCACGTCGGAGCCGGAAGCGGTTCCCGAGGAGCGGAACGCGCCCCAGCCGGGCGGGGAGGGCGCGCGCGCCCAGCGGGCCTGCCGCCGCCCGCCCAGGTTGCCCCCCCCTCCCCGCCGGCCCCGGGAACCGGCCCGTCGCCGGCAGCCGCCCCGCTCCCCGCGCGGCCGCCTGGCCCTGAGGGGCGGCGGTTGTCGGCGGCGGCTCGGCGCGCGGGCCCGCCCCCGCCGCGCGGGGCCGGCGACGAGGGCTGCGGGAAGGAAGGCGGGAGGAGGAGGCTTTCCGCCTCGCCGGGCCCGCCGCGGCGAAAGCCGCCACACTGCAGAGGCTGCCGGCGGCGGGTATAAATAACACGCGGCTGAATGGCGTCTACGCCTCCTTACTACGCGCCGCGCCTCGCCTCAGCCTGGCCGGGCGCCGCCCCCCCGCCGCCGCCGCCGCCGCCGTGACGGACAGGCGGCGGCACCAATGGGGGCGCGGCCCCCGGCGGGCGGTGCGGCGCGGGGCCGGGCCCGGCGGTGGCGGCCCCCGCGGCCGCGCTGAATGAGGGCAGGCGGGGAGGGCGGGGAGCGCCGGGGCGGGCCGCGGGGCCGCGGCGCTGGGCTGGCCGGGAGCCCGGCGGCGGCGGCGGCTCCGGGGATGGTCCACGCACTGGCGCCGTCACGTGTTGTTCTCCTCGGAGTGAGCCTGAGCCGCGGCGGCGGCGGCGGCGGGCGGAGGGGGCTGGACTGGCGAGCGCGGCCCCCGCCGCCGCCTGTTTTGGTGCGGGGCGCCGGGAAACTCCGTGAAGAAGCCGGCGGAGAGGGAGTCGCCGCGGCGGTGCCCGCTCCCCCGCCGGCCTGGGGCACGGGAGGGGGCCGCGCCGCCGGCCGCTGAGGCGCTGCCGCCTGGAATGAAGAGGAGGAGGAAGAGAGGATGTTCCTTCGGCACTCGGGCTGCCTGCCTCCCCTCCCGCCGCTGCCGGGCTGCGCCCTGTGTGGAAATGGCACTTTCTCCGCCTAACGAGATGGGACTGAATGGGGTCGCCAGCCTCCTCCGCACGCACGAGCGGGAGCAGCCGCAGCAGCCTCGGCGCTGATATTTGGGGAAGGGGGGGCTGTGTTGCGGGCGGCTTTTTTTTTTGGGCTTTCTCTTTTTTGGGGGAGGGGGGAGAGGGGGGGGAAGCAGCGTGTGTTTTTGGGTGCAAACCCCGGACTTTGCAAAACAATCTCTGCCCCCGGGGGGGTATTTAGTTTGCCACAGAAATCGCCGCTCGCGGAGGCAAACTTGAGACGGGGAAGGGGTGCGGGGAGCGGAGGAAGGGGACCCCCGCCCCGCTGCCGGCCCCTGCGGAGCCCGACCCCTGCAAGGGAAGATGCGTTTCTCTTTCCCGGCGGCTGCTCTCGGGACGAGACTTTCGCGTGGACTGATCGGGACTGGACTTTTTAAGGACGCGCTTACCCATCTAAGGGCGATTTGGGCATAAACAGCAACGCAAACTCTGATTTGGTGCTGGAAGCTGCCTCTGCCACTGAACAGCTGCTCTCACCCTGCTTCTGTCCCTCCCCCGTCCCGTTCTCAGAAGAGGATCCTGAGCTATTTTACTGCCTTGTTTTTTTGGGTGGTTTTTTTGTTGTTTTTTTTTTTAATTCTTGTTGCATGAATTTTATTTTAGGTGGTTATCTTTTCCAGCTGGCTTGGCCGTTTTGGGGTCTTGCGGACTGCTAGCTGCAGTAACAGCTCCACCGTCTCGCATCATGGCTAGCCCCACAGATAATAACGAGGGCTTCTTCTCAGATGTCAGAAAGGTGGGTTACTTGCGCAAACCCAAGAGCATGCATAAACGCTTTTTCGTGCTGAGGGCAGCCAGCGAGTCTGGACCCGCCCGGCTGGAGTATTACGAGAATGAGAAGAAATGGAGACACAAGTCAGGGGCCCCCAAGCGCTCCATCCCACTAGAAAGCTGCTTCAACATCAACAAACGGGCTGACTCCAAGAACAAGCACCTGGTGGCCCTCTACACCAAGGACGAGCACTTTGCCATTGCAGCTGACAGCGAGCCTGAACAGGAGAGCTGGTACCAAGCGCTGCTGCAGTTGCACAACAGGGCCAAGGGCCACCACCACCTCCATCACCATCACCACCACCACCACAGCGATGTCACCTTTGGAGGCAGCAACGCGGGACTGGGGGAAGCAGGTGAGGACAGCTATGGTGAGGTAGCCCCTGGCCCAGCTTTTAAGGAAGTTTGGCAAGTAATTCTGAAGCCTAAGGGCCTAGGCCAGACAAAGAACCTGATTGGCATCTACCGCCTGTGCCTGACTAACAAGACCATCAGCTTTGTGAAGCTGAATTCAGATGCGGCTGCTGTGGTGTTGCAGCTGCTCAATATCCGCCGCTGTGGTCACTCTGAGAACTTCTTCTTTATTGAGGTGGGGCGCTCAGCTGTCACTGGGCCCGGTGAGTTCTGGATGCAGGTGGATGACTCGGTGGTGGCGCAGAACATGCATGAAACCATCCTGGAGGCCATGCGAGCCATGAGCGAGGAATTCCGGCCCCGCAGCAAGAGCCAGTCTTCCTCAAACTGTTCCAACCCCATCTCTGTGCCCCTTCGCAGCAGACACCATGTCAACAACCCCCCACCCAGCCAAGTGGGGCTCAGTCGCCGGTCCAGGACTGAGAGCGTCACGGCCACCTCTCCTGCTGGTGGTGGGGGTGGAGGTACGGGTGGCAAACCCAGCTCTTTCCGGGTTCGAGCGTCGAGTGACGGGGAAGGCACGATGTCGAGGCCTGCCTCTGTGGATGGTAGCCCAGTCAGTCCCAGTGCCAACCGGACCCATTCGCATAGACACCGTGGCAACTCCAGGCTCCATCCTCCGCTCAACCACAGCCGGTCCATCCCAATGCCTTCCTCGCGCTGCTCTCCTTCAGCCACCAGTCCAGTCAGCCTGTCATCCAGCAGCACTAGTGGCCACGGCTCCACCTCGGACTGCCTGTTTCCACGAAGGTCTAGTGCTTCGGTTTCTGGCTCCCCTAGCGATGGCGGATTTATTTCTTCTGATGAGTATGGTTCCAGCCCGTGTGACTTCCGCAGCTCTTTTCGCAGTGTGACCCCAGATTCATTGGGACACACCCCACCGGCTCGGGGCGATGAAGAGCTCAACTACATCTGCATGGGGGGGAAGGCCACCTCCTCTTGCTGCAGCCTGGCAGCCCCCAACGGCCACTTCATCCCACGCACCTGCCACCCGCAGCAGCAGCCCCGCTACCCTAGTACACCGTGCTGTCCTCGAGGTGGTAGCGAGGAGGTTGCCGACTTGGAGAAGGCATTCAGGAAGCGGACTCACTCTGCGGGCACTTCGCCCACCATCTCCCACCAGAAGACGCCCTCGCAGTCTTCGGTGGCCTCCATCGAGGAGTATACGGAAATGCTGCCTTCTTACCCCTGCGGCGGCAGCCGGCTGCCCTCCTACCGGCACTCAGCCTTTGTGCCCACTCACTCCTACCCAGAGGAGTGTCTGGAGATGCACCACCTGGACAGCGGCCATCATCGGACCAACTCCGCCCCACACACGGACGATGGCTACATGCCCATGTCACCTGGCGTAGCCCCTGTGCCCGGCGGTGGGGGGCCCCCCAAGGGTGGTGACTACATGCCCATGAGTCCTAAGAGTGTGTCGGCCCCACAGCAGATCATCAACCCTGGCAGGGGGGGCCGCCACACTCCAGCCACGGTGGACTCCAACGGCTACATGATGATGTCCCCCAGCGGCAGCTACTCCCCCGACAGTGGCTCTGCGGGCTACGGCAAGATCTGGACAAATGGTGCCGGCCACCACCCGAAGCTCTCGGTGGAGAGCAACGAAGGGAAGCTCCCCTGCGGTGGTAGCGACTACATCAACATGTCCCCAGCCAGCGGCTCCACCACCAGCACTCCACCCGACTGCTACTTTGGGGGCGCCGGGCAGCCAGGTGTCGAGGAGGCCGCCGCCGCGGTCCACCACAAACCTATATACTCCTACTTCTCGCTGCCACGCTCCTTCAAGCATGTGCACCGGCGGGGCGGCGGCGGGGCGGCGGCGGGCGAGGAGGGCAGCCCCCAGCCCCGCATCGCTCTCGGCTCTGGCCGCCTCCTCTACGCCGCCGAGGACTCGTCCTCCTCCACCAGCAGCGACAGCCTGGGCGGCGGCGGCGGCACCGAGGGCGGCCCCCCGCCGCAAGCACAGCCCCCGCGCAAGGTGGACACGGCCGTGCAGACCAAGGGCCGCCTGGCACGACCGACGCGCCTGTCGCTGGGCGGCCCCAAGGCCAGCACCCTGCCGCGGGCCCGGGAGCAGCCCCCGCTCCTCCTGCCCCCGGAGCCCAAGAGTCCCGGCGAGTACGTCAACATCGAGTTCATCGCCGGCGACAAGCCGGCCTTCCCCTCGGCCGCCCTGGGGCTGGGCTTGCCGCCGCCGCCGCCGGGCAACGAGGGCGCCGAGGAGTACATGAACATGGAGCTGGGGCCGCCGCGGGCCCCCTGCCCCGCCGGCTTCGCCGCCGCGCGGGCGGCCTCCGCGGCCCGGCCCGGCCGAGGCGCGGCCCCCGGCGGCCGGGACTACGTGACGATGCAGCGGGGGGGCGCCGCCGCCGCCGCCGGGGGCTCCTGCTCGGACTGCGCCGACAGCCCTTCGCCCTGCTCGCCCGCCCTCTTACTCAGCTACGCCGACGTGCGGGCGGGCCGCTCCGCCGCCGAGAAGCCCCCGGCGGCGGCGGTGGCTTCCCCGGAGCTGCCGCGGCCGCCGGCCGAGCTGTCGGCGGCGCCGCCGCGCTCCTCCTCCCTGCTGGGGGGCCCCGGCGCGGGCAGCGCCTTCACCCGCGTCAGCCTCAGCCCCGGCCGCAACCAGAGCGCCAAGGTGATCCGCGCCGACCCGCAGGGCGGCCGGCGGCGGCACAGCTCCGAGACCTTCTCGTCCACGCCGAGCGCCGCCCGCGGAGCGGCGGGCGGCGGCGGGCTCGGGGCGCCCTTTCCCTGCGGCGGCGCGGGGGGCGCCGAGGAGGTGAAGCGCCACAGCTCGGCCTCCTTCGAGAACGTCTGGCTGCGGCCCGCCGCCGGGGAGGCGGCCGGCGCCCCCGCTGCCCGCCGGGAGCCGGGGGCCGCGCCCGCCCTGGAGAACGGGCTCAACTACATCGACCTGGACTTGGTGAAGGACTTCGGTCACCGCCGCCACCACCGCCTCCACCCCCCCGCCGAGGGCGCCGCTCTGCCGGGGGGGAGGCAGCCGCCGCCGCCGAAGCCCCCGGGCCAGCCTCGCGGGAGCGGCCACTCCGGCGACGACTTAAGCGCGTACGCCAGCATCAGCTTCCAGAAGCGGGAGGAGATGTAGGAGCCGGGCGCCCGCCGGGGAAGGTGAGCCCGGGGCGGGGCGGGGCGGGGGGAGCCGCGCAGCCGCTCAGGGAGTTGAACGGCCCCGGGCGTCTCTGTGAGGGGAGAGGGCCCGCGCGGGTGCCGCGGCCCGAGACTGCGCCTTGTGATTTCTTCCCGTGGGGACTGCCAGCTCGCGGAGCGTGGCGCGGCGCGGCAGGGCGGGCTGGCGGCGTGCGGCATCCTCCCGCGGGCGGGCTTCGGGAGGTGCCGCAGCCCCGGCAGCGGTGGCTGTGACACCTTAGCTTGGTTTCGTTGTGCGTTTTGGCCTTAATATCTGCAGCGTGTTTTAGCGGCCAGAGCATCCGGGAGCACAGCATCCCTGCGGGTGTCCCAGCTGCTGGCCCTCGCCTGCACGGGCCGGGCGGGGGGTTGCTTCCGAAGCAGGCTTGGATGCTCCTGTTCGGAGGGGGATACGGTACTGGGCCTACCGTGTTGCCACGTTTCCTTACTTTTCAGAATCGGGTGTGCTTCAAACGTGTGCGTGTGTGTGTGGGGGAAGGGAGTTAGCTATAGCGTAGGGCTGGAAATGGGGAAACTCCCATTGTAATCCTAGTTTGGTAAGGAATCGCTCTTGTGGCCGGGGGTAAAGCAGTCAATCATGCCAGCTCTTGCTTTCCCATGTGCAGAACACAGCTAACGGCATCTACCTCGCAGGGCTGTGATGAGTGTTACAGTTTTGTTTGGAAGGTACTTTGGATTTGAAAACAGACTTCACAGCCTTCAGAGCATTACATCTCACTCGTGTTTCAGCTGATACTAAGCGTGCCTGTCCCATGCTCGCAACAGTGTTACAAACTGTGTAAGAAACTGACCCTATGAACTGTTTCTTTCGCATTGACTGATGTGCTTTATTTTTCCTTGAAGCTTTTCATTTTTAATTTAGGAGAAACTTATGCCAGGCTGTTGCATGTTGATTACAGGTGTGTAAGATAAGTAGGAGCATTGTTGCAAGCAATGTGATGTTTCTGCTATGTGGGAACTTCATGTAGCATGTAACAAATACATCTTGTTTAGAGCTCACGAAGTGCAGTGCACGCGTGTGAGTCCTTACAGGAAAGGTGAAGGCCGTTTTGGTGCAGACAAACACTAGTAGATAGTTACCCAGTTAACCTTGTTGCGACACTTGATTTTTGCATTTTTCTACATACTCGAGCAGCAGTAATCATAGTAGTTTAAGTTGTTATTATGAATGCGTGCAATGACATCAGGGGATGAATCTCATACCACCGTTTAGATCATAAGTGTAACGAACCTACTATTTGTATTGCTTGTTTGTTCAGCTCAAGGGAATGCTGAGGGTTGGTCTTGATACAATGCCTGGGATCCTATGTTCACCGTTTTATATGTTTTCCATCCTTATAACCTGAAGAAAAGTGTCCTGCAAATGCAAATGCAAGAAAATCTCTTTGCATTTGCTACTTAGCACTTGCTGCCGTTACCCGTTAGAGCAATACAATATTAGGTGTTAGTCTTATGTGACCTGTGAATACCAGGTTAATTTCAAAGTTTGAGGTGAGGTTTAAAATCATTGCAGATATTGCTGGTCTGGTTCAAATGGTAACTGATAGGAAATGATTATTTTTGTAGGTATCTGACAGAAGGGTGCTGGCTGTCACAATACATTGCCTGTGATGAGACTTACAGTGCCACACCCTTTATCTGTTCTGGGTTGTGCTTGCAAGAGCCTGTCTAGACTGTCTTCGAGATGCCTCTCGTTTCCCTGGGAATCCATATCTGTCTAGGGCAGTGTTGGTGTTATGAACTCTCCAGGAGGGGGTTTTTGCCAGAGGATGCAGCATGTTGTGCTGTAAGTCACATTGCTAGGAGCATCACTTCTTTTCCCCCCTATTGTGTGCTAAGGTTGGGGGAGCAAGCGTGAGAGAAAATCCTCTGTCCTCATGTGGTTAAATAATAAATGTTTGCACGAGTGCGAGAATGCAGGTCTGGAGGGGGAGCAGTGTCATAACTGTTTGCTTACACAGTTTTTTTCCAAATGCATTGTTTACTTTTGCTGTAGACAACTTATTTAATTGATCCTGTGTGTCATCTTCAACATAAAAGCTGTGGCAATGTTCTCTCCATCATGGTGTTAGATAGATACCTGCTGTGATTATGCTATTCAGTGGAGCATCAGGATGTGGAAGACCTGATGTAAGAACATGCTGAAAAATATTACATAGATGTTTTTCAGAGCAGTGTTGTGAAAGGTAGTGTCTAATAGAGTAATTGCTGTTTGAAGTCGGTTGTTATTTCCCGAAATTAGGATTGGACTGAGCAAGCACAGCTTCTTCTGGGAGGTGGGGGAAGAGTCAGGCTATAATTATATGGGGAGTTTGTAGCCATGGCTGTTCTCTTTCCCTTCCCCTGTAAAGCTGTGTTAGTTGCTTGTAGCTTTCTCAGACATTAACCCTTTGGACTCTTACTTCCCAAGCTAGATTTCTTGCCATCAGTTGAAACGTTCCTTGCAAAATTCAGCCTGACAAGCTCATCTGTTGTTGAGTGTGTTAAGGAAACAAAAAAAAAAACAAACCCAGCAACATTTTACAGCTGTTTTTTGAAATATCCATGTACCTTTTGTGCTTTGGAGGTGGAACTTAGGTTTGGCAGGGGAATCAGCCCATGTAGGTTATACCTTGTGCCATTCTTGAGAAAGTCTGCCCAGAGGTGAGTGATTTACAGGCCTGCAAACAATCTGTTTGCACATGCCTGAAAAAGCTGTTGAGCACCTTCAGCTAAACCGTTCTCCTGAAAACTCGATGTGCAGTGAGGGTGCTCCAGTTCCCCGAAGCTTTGCATGCCCTTTCCAATGAGCAGTCAAGCAGGCTGTGCTGCCTCCACCTTGGCCAGCTTTCCCCTGTGCTCCTACTGGCAGGTGAGGCTGTTCAGGCTCTGGCTGAGAGTGAGGAGACTGCGGTTGATGTTTCTCCCGTTGGTGTCTGAGCAATGCGAAAGAGGAAGGAAAAGCTACTTAGAATGTTTGCAGGTATGGCAAAGAGTAGAGAACATCCAGACCTGGGAAGGGAGAGGTAAAGCTGCAGGTATCAGAACGAGGGATGGGGAAGGCTGCATTAAGTACCCTTTCTTTGCTCTCCATCTCTTTAGTGGGTTATTATTTACACTTTGAATCTCAGAAATGGCAAAGGGACTGCACGTGCTCTTTTTTTATTCCCTCCTCCTCTCCACAGAGCAGACTTCCACCCCACCCCAAAGGCCAAAACTATCTGGATAACTCTCGTTTTATCCATTCTGGAATTTTTGGTTGTTCTAGACTACAAGACAAGGACTCCAAATGTTGGCCATTCATCTCCTAACGGGTAAAATGATTGTTGCTGCTTGGCTGCAAGCTAGCTAACTCCTCTCCTCTTCTGTGCTCCCATGTCCTCCCTCCCAGCCACCTCCAAGTTGCTCAGGCATTACATTCTGAAGTATTTTTAACCTCTTTCAGGTGTACTTATTTCTCCTAACGTTAATGATCCTGGCCGAAATAATCACGTTGTTTTCCAAAGTTAATTAAAAACCATTTCTCTTGCACCCACAACATTCCTCTGCACTCTCCAATCCCGTTGCCTTCCCTGTCATATATTCTTGGCTGTTTCCTAACAGCTGGCCCTGCCCTAGCCTTTCTAGTTGCCTTCTCTCATCCTGTTAAAAGCGTAGTGCAGTGCAGTGCAGTCCTACGTGCTCCCCTGCCCAAACGCTTACCTCTACTTCAGAGGATTGGGTACTATTGTGTGTGCCTAGCCTAGTTGGTGACTCTTTGGTGCGTGGATCCTCTGATGAGTGGACTTTTATGCTCTAGCTGGAAGGCCACGTTGCTGCAGTGGCCAAATCATGCTGGGAAACAGCAGCCTGTGACATGGAGAAAGTGAGGCAAGAGCTAGGGAAGGGGGAGAGCAGTGTTGCTGTAAGGCGATTTCCTCCTGTTTAGAGTTTTGCATGCACAGATGTGGTGGGTTGACCCTGGCTGGATGCCAGTTGCCCACCAAAACCTTCTATCACTCCTCTTCCTCAGCTGGGCAGGGGAGAGAAAATACAACAAAAGGCTCATGGGTTGAGATAAGAACAGGGAGAGATCACTCATCTCATGGGCAAAACAGTCTCAACTTGGGGCATCAAATCAGAGTAGGATAATGAGAAATAAGAAAAACCACCATGAAACACCTTCCCCCACCTATCCCTTCTTCCTGGGCTTAACTTTATTCCCGAGTTCTCTACCTCCTCGCCCCCAGTGGCACAGGGGGATGGAGTCAGTTCATCACACGTTGTCTCTGCTGCTCCTTCCTCCTCAGGGGCAGGACTCCTCACACTCTTCCCCTGCTCCAGCATGGGGTCCTTTCCACAGGAGACAGTCCTTCACGAACTTCTCCAAAGTGAGTTCTTCCCACGGGCTGCAGTCCTTCATGAACTTCTCCAGCGTGGGTTCCCTCCCACAGCGTGCAGTCCTTCAGGAGCACACTGCTCCAGTGTGGGTCCCCTGCGCGGTCACAAGTCCTGCCAGAAAACCTGCTCCAACGTGGGCTCCTCTCCACAGATCCGCAGGTCCTGCCAGGAGCCTGCTCCAGTGTGGGCTTCCCATGGAGTCACAGCCTCCTTCGGGCATCCCCCTGCTCTGGCGCTGGGTCTTCCCCAGGCTGCAGGTGGATATCTGCTCCACCGTGGACCTCCCTGGGCTGCAGGGGGACAGCCTGTCTCACCATGGTCTTCCCACGGGCTGCAGGGGAATCTCTGCTCCAGCGCCTGGAGCATCTCCTCCCCCTCCTTCTTCACTGACCTGGGGGTCTGCAGGGCTGTTTCTCTCACATGTTCTCACTCCTCTCTCTGGCTGCAGTTTCTGTGCCGCAGCAACTTTTTTTTCCTTCTTAAATCTGTTATCCCAGAGGCGCTGCCACCATCGCTGATGGGCTCAGCCTTGGCCAGTGGTGGGTCCATCTTGGAGCCGGCTGGCATTTGCTCCATGGGACACAGGGAAAGCTTCCAGCAGCTTCTCACAGAAGCCACCCCTGTAGCACCACCACCCCCCCCCCACCCCACCCCCCGCTACCAAAACCTTGCCACACAAACCCAGTAGAACAGATGAGCAGATGTTGTGGATATGCTGTGGATCCTGCTTTTGGGATTACTGTGAGAAGAGAAAGCTCCTAAATGAGCAGGGATTTTGAAGATGAACCGCTGACAGCTTGTGTTCTGAGCATATAGTCAAAAAATATTCTGAAAAGGAAACCATTAGACGTTGGCTCCAGAGGAACAGGAAAGGCTGTAGTGGGATGGTAGCATGAATCCAGGTATGTGGCTTTGATCTCCAAAGCTTCAAAGCAAAGCCATTATTCCCCTGCCTCATTTACATTTTGTTGAGGAGTCTGAGAACTCGTGAAAGTGAGTGCTAATAACACCGAATAGAATATGTGTAGTCTGAGCAAGTGGTAACTTGGCTCACTTGCAGCTTTAATGATGCCTATTTTACCCAGTGCATGGGTGGTTTGGGGTTTTTTGGTGATGTAAGAAAACGGAATACAGTACAACGGCAATACAGTACAATGGCATCTATATGGTTGTTACACCTTTTGTCTGGTTCCAGTTAAAGCAAAGCACTACTAAGGAGAAGAGCTAAACACTTGTTTGGGTCTCGGGAAAATACACGATGGTAAACAGAAAATTACACCCGTAATTCTTGTATAGTATACCTGGATTTTTTTTTTGTTGGGACATTGCTTGCTTTTTTATTTTATTTCTTTAATAGTTTTCAATAGTTGGTTTTGTTTCCTTAAGTTAAAAACTTAAGGTGGAACAACAGAAACACAGCAAGTGCCAAAATAAGACGTGTACATTTAAATTAAGTTTTTTTGGCGGAGTTTGTTTCCAAAACTGAAAGAACAGAAGTTTCCATAGTTTTGGGTCAGCACCAAGGTAAATACCAGTAAGTTATGAAAGTTTTCCATGCTTTATGGGTATTACTGTAGACAAAACAGTGCATTTCTTACTGTATGCACACATTCCCCATACCTAATTATTTGCCAAAATTGAGCCTGTGTCTCCACATACTTGTGTATTTGCAGCTCTCCTGTTTAACAAGACCACAAGCTTATAATTGATGTTTTCAGTTTTTTTGAGGGTTTGTAGGATTTTTTGGTCATTTAGACAGTAGACCAGTTCCTTTAATCTAGCTGCATTAAATTGTAGTATCAATTATTTCCCCACCCCCACCTTGATTTTAATGACAAGTTTCTTGGGACTTTTCTCTTTTGTTCTCCTGGCTTAAAAATTGGAACTGTATGATTTATAAACCAATTCAGTAGATTATGAAGTACTATCTGGACTTTAGCGCATAGGTTTCATATTTAGTCAATGTTTAAACTGGTTTCTGAATGTCATTTACATTTGAAAATGAAAGAGGACATTGCAGGGCAAGGGTGACGCTCATTTTTAACTAGCAACTGTGGAGAGATCATATGTGTCCTTGGATAATACTTGTAAATAGAGAATTACAATTCTTAAATAAAATGCAGCAAGCAGCCGTAGAGTGGGAATGTTATTTGACCAATATCTTCAGTATGTTGTGTTGTTTCAGAAATGCTTTATAGTAGCTGAAATTTTGATATTCATTAGGACTATACAGTTTTCATGACTTAATAAGCACGAGTGCAAGTATTGAGAGTAAAATGTACTTGAATATTCTTTTGAACAAGTTGCAGTAACTGTATAATAGCTTATTTGCAAAGAAAGTGGGTGTTATTTTTCAGTTTATTGAAGCTCTGAAAGTGGATCTGTTCAGTTCTGATTATTGTGAAAATAAAGTCACTAGTGAACATAAGCTTTAAAAAAAAACCAAAATTGGTGTCCAGTGTTACGGAAGAGAAATAGATATTCTTTTCCAAAACTAATTTGATACTAGATTTAACCTCTGTGCCAAGTTTCATTGAAAACTAATTATTGCATTCGATTGACAGAGTTATGAAACACAGTAAGTACTCTTAAGAAATGGGAAGAAAAAGGGGTGGAATGCTGTTCATGGGACCTGTGCTGTTGCTAGAAGAGAGACTATGGGATGCTGACGTAAGACAATGGGGAATTAGAGGTACAGGCTGGGGAATAGCTGTAGAAACTGGTATGGGAGGAAGATGGAAATGAGAGATTACTTGGGGGACACAGAGAAACTTGGTGTGATGACATGGGTGGAGAGAATTGCAAGTTGTCCGTGATGTGAAGGGAATTGGGATGGTGGTATGTGAAAGTTTGAGGATGAGTATAGAGAAATGTGGAGAGCCTGGATATATGCAGAGAGTTTATTCCAGAGGCGCTCATTTTGCATGGCACTGCAGTTTTCTGAAGGAGTTTTTACTTCTATATTTTTATTTTGATCTTTATTACTGGGATAGACACTCTGTTTAGAAAGCACATGTGTTCCTTACTTGTGATTAGATTTATTATTTTAATGTTATTTGGATGTTCTGCTGACCTTAGCAGGTTGATGTGCATAGTAAGGTAAGCAGAATTTGCCTCCGGCTCTTTTTTCCTGAATTCTTTGTCTTGTAGTGTCTCTGTCATGACCACAGCAGTAAACCACAGGTAGGAATGTGAATTAAGTAGAAGATAAATAAGAATGAGTGAATTTTAACATTAAAACCCCTTGTTTTATAAAATACGTATAAAGAAAGGAGAACTATATTTACAAAGGTTTTTTTAACAGCAGTATTTTGGTTTTTGCACTCTACTACTTGGACAGTTATAAATTTGATTAAAAATGAGGACCATTAGTTTCATAATTTGTCTTATGGTTTAGTAAGTATAGACTCCCTTAAAATTGTTTAATTTAAAGAATATCTTGTAAAAGAAAATTTCAAATGGCAAAATTATTGTGGCTTGTTACAGCAGATCTTGTGTTTTTCATTTTGTGGGAAGAGCTGCAACACAAATATATTAATATTAACAAATACATCTGAATTCCCAATTTGTCAGACTGCTAAAACCTGGCTTTTGGTCATCTGCACATAGTCTGATATGTTAGAGTACCTCTTCGTAAAAGTGGATAGCGTTATGTATTTTTACATCATTCTGGGTTTTTGATAAGTGATGATTGTGATGATTATTATTTTGAATACATGAGATAAAGTTAGTAAAGGAGAGATGTCGGTAACATAAAAAAAAAAAAAGATGCTCAAGTTTAACAGCTTTACTCTCCGCTTACAGAAATGATGGGAAATATAACAAAAGCCAAGGTGTGAACAGATAAAGGAGATTTAAATAAGGCTGGTACTCTTAACTAACTAAAAGATGTCTTGATATATATCTCTCTGATCATGTTTGACATATCTAGGTCATGTTCTCTGAAGACTATTATTAGAGATTTAACCTTGGGTAATTGTAAAGTGTATTTTCTTCAGAGTAGTTTTTGATCAGGTAGGTGAGACACTGAAAGTTTGTGTGTGTTCAACTGCTTGTAATAATTTGGGAGTCTAGTTAGAAGATCTGGTGTCAGCCACCTGAGCTGTAAGGTGAAACGTACCATTCCCATGGCGTATCACAGAAGATTTGCCTGTGTACATTTTTTCAACTGTTGTAAAATTCA
Organism: Buteo buteo; assembly: GCF_964188355.1. Classification (NCBI taxonomy): domain Eukaryota; kingdom Metazoa; phylum Chordata; class Aves; order Accipitriformes; family Accipitridae; genus Buteo; species Buteo buteo. Next base: position 19,571,155 of record NC_134177.1, read on the forward strand.
ATTTTTTCTGGAAGCTGGAGATGTCGAAGAAATGACCTGTTAAATTTTCAAATAAGATACGCTTCAGGAAGAATGGAATTACGTTGTACACTTTACAGCTAGTAGAGCTGTTGAAATGTACTTGCACATTTGAACTGTCTGATGATACATGTTATAAAATGCAGGAAGGTAGTAGTCTGGGAACATCCACAGCTTTAATTGACTGTGTTTCTTCCCCCGCGGCCTCCCAGTCTGTGTAGGTTGGGTATTTGTAACCCACTAGGGCACCTAAGCATTGGGCAGGCTTTCTTTGAAATACAGAATCTACGTGAACAGAAAAAATGTGAATTATCTATCGGCCTTGGTTCTTGCCCAATTTCAGCAGTCTGGCTTTCAGTGTGGTGCACAAATATTTGTTAAAGACATAACTATAGGGGAGGAACTCCATAAGCTGGCTTTGCCAGTCAGTAAAATACACAACTCATCTGTGCACAGGAGCTTTCCTTCAATGGCACAGTTACGTGAAGGAGTAAAAAGCTCAAACATGTGGAGTGGAGGACACTAAACCAGTGATTGTATGGGTTCCTTCTGCCCTTACTTCACTGAGCTGTAGACTTCAAAAAAACCCAAACCCCAACCTCAACCCCAAGCCCCCCTTCATCCTCCTTGCAAGATACTGTATGTCTGGATGTCACTAGTAACATCCATGTTTAAATGCTGTGCCTGGAGTTGTGGAGAAGACATGTGTCTTGGTCAAGAGAGTCAAAGAACCTCAGGAAGTGTAGATGGGAGATAGAAGATTGAGCTCCCCTTACAGCATATTTCAGCTGGGGTCTCACTGTTTATCAGTTTGTAAGTAACAGCAGAGGAGTGGAAGGGAGGTGGGGAGATTGAAACACTGTGGCTGAAGCTGTGACTTGCTTGCTTCAGTTCTGTCTCGAGCTTCCCGTGCCCTGTGCTGTGTATGAGAGATGCAAAAAGACATCTAGAGCAACAGCTGATGTGTATCAGTGAGGAAATCTTTTAGATTAAAACACTGGATGGTAACTCATCTTCAGCATAGCTGGCCTTCATTTTGGAGAGAAGATTGCTGTGTTAGAAAAGGAAATTTTAACCCCTAGAGAACAGGGAAAAAGATAGGGGAGACCTCAGCTTCAGAGACAAGAGTTGGAGCTCGGAAGCCCTCTGTATGCGCTGCACACCAGGGGAGTGCTGCTGCCCAAGTGTAAGTAACGTTTAGTCACTTTGCTAAAATACCTTGAAAATTACTAGAGCAAGGAGACTATGGTCTTCCAGTAACTTCCCAGTTTAGTTTGATGATTCCTATGCAAGTGATCAACAAGGTGTTTGGGAGTCAGTGTCAGCAGTGATGCATGTGATATGCAAGAGCCTTCATACTGCTATTAGAAAAGAGGGGGGAGGGGAGTGGGAAGTAAGGGCTGATAAAGTCTGCTTCCTTCCCTGGGGTGGTACAGTGTGCTTTATCATGGTACTTGTTTTCTAATGGTGATACCCAGAGAAATGGTTTGGGCACTTCTGCTGTAATAATGGCTGTTCCAATTCTGACTCTTGCAGGCACTGTAGGTAAGTGGTGGAGAAGTTGGCTGAATCGTCTCTGAAAGGTGGGATTAATTTTCATTTCCTCAGAAAAGTGCTGTCACAATTACTGATTCCTCTCCCGTAATTTCTGAACACAAATACTGAATGACTTGTTACTTCAAAATAGCAACATGTAGCATTTATGGAGCAGAGTGTTATCCAATAATGAGGAAGTAAACTGACAAGTTGTTTAGCAAGTTGAGGCTAAGACAATGTTCTCTTTACTTTTTTTTCTACTTTGGAATATATCCATGAGGATTTTCCTTTCATAGTACAGTTGTATGTCATGGAAGTGACCAACAGCAGGTAGCCCAGCTGCACAGTCCTTGAAAGAGGCAGGACAGCTTGGCTTGCCCAGAGGATTTGAAATGACTCGTAGATGTCAGTAAGGTAATGCTTGTTTTGGTGGGAATGAAGATCCGTACAATGGCTGCATGAAGGGAAAAATGAGCAATATTCACCTTTTTGCAGTGATGGTAAATTCAAACTGAACCATTTTCATCTGGTGAAAATGAAAGCAACTAATTGAAATCCTTAGGAGGACAAAAATATATGTTGGACAGGTAGGAACTGCTTTGTTAAAAGTGAAAAAAAGTCTCTAACCTGCTACATTTGCCATATCTCTCTTTTTGACTTCTTTGCTTGCAAGGCATAGGCACAATATACCATCCCTTCATGCTTTGCTCTGTTATGATATTTTTAGTACTTGGTCCACTTTTTATTTTCTGTACTGCAGAACACAGTTGATTTTTTAATTTCTTTTTTAAACTAGTGGCAACTAAACTGCAGAATAATAAATATTCATTGTCCTTTGAAAAACAAAGGGAAGCGCACAAGTACTAAATAGTTAATTGCTTGATCACATACATAAAATGAAATACAGGTAAGGAAACCCTAGCATTTCTAAAGCTTAGGTGTACTGAAAACCATTACAAACAAAGGAAACTTGCTATCTACTGTATGTCGTTCAGGAATCTCAAAAAGCAGGCTGGCTGGCCCATCTAGGGTGTGGTCCTGCAAGATGTTTGGGCAGATTTAAGCAGCTTGCTTTACTGAAAAGGGTGCTCTCACCTTAGCTGCCTTTACTCTCATCTGCATGCTCCCACTGTTTTTCTGTGCTGGTTCTATACAAGTAAATGGCAACTATAGTTAGGCTGATGTATTATTTAGTAACTGTCTATATGTCCTCATTTTGCATATAATTGCATTCAGATTTCTGAGAAAAGGTAAAATAAAATTTATTAAGAGGAATTTAGTTTGTTTAGGAAGCTGTAGGTTGAAAACTGTAAATATTTTTCTCATTGAAAGTTAATATTTGTTCTAGTGTCAGTATTTTGGCAATAATCTGTTATTTTGTTGACTCTATCATCATCTGGTGAACATGATGCACAATGTTCTTGAATTCCTTGGATATCTTTATATGGGTGGATAGCCATGTGTGATTTACAACTATCTTACCAGTTTGAGATAAAAACAGAGGCAGATGAAACTAAATAGAAGAGCAGCGATGGAAACCAAACAGCTCCAAATTATCTGTCTTCCTTTTGTAACTGCTGTGTGCACTTCTTCTTCCCATGGCTGCTTCTTGGGAGCAGAAGTTAAAGAACTGGTATCTGCTAGCATCAGTTCACTGTGTATGAACATTGTAGTTTAAACATGGAAATAGTGAAACTTTATTCTTTGAATAAAGTGAATGAATTAACATAGCTGATCAACTTATAAACAAGACAGTCTTGAATACTTCAAACAATTTAAGGGTTCTTAAAAATGAAACAAAACTCTCAAATACATTTAATTCTTTTCTGTATGAAACTTTCCCTAGCAAGCTCTGATACAAGGGAAAAGCCCTTCTGAAGGTGTGCAGGCATGTAGCTAGGGCATGTTTTTTCAGGCCTTTGAACTAGGTTAGGAATGTGTCTCAAGATGGAAGAATGAATAGTTACTTGGTGCTTTTAGCCTCCGGGCTTGAAACTCGCAAGAGGAATGTTATTGTGTCTTCAAAGCCTGTTTCACACAAGCCTTTGTTGAGCAGGAACTTGGAGAGTCTTTGTATTATCATGCACAAAACAAAAACAGGGAGCCACACAATTTGATCTAATTGGGCAGTGGTGGTGAGATGTTTCTTCAGTAGGAAGGCTCTGAAAAATGGGGTGCATATTTCTGATTAGGAATACCCTTTAGAGTGATGGAATTGCCTCCACAGACATTTACCAGCTTGATAAAACTCTCTAATTACACTGATGCAATTCCCCATATGCACATCCCCTCTTATCCCCTCCTCTCAATGTAGTGCTGTCCTAGGAAGAGAGCAAATATTTACATTTCTTTTAAATTCTGTTTTGACCCTGAGGTGGTGGTAGCACTTCCCTGGAGAAGGCAAACTGGGGTTGAGAAAGTGGGGTGGTTCAGGTTGAAGTAATTTTTGTAATGCTTTCTCAAAGTTATACCTGTATTCAGGACTAAGTATGCTGTAATATACTAATATTACCTAAATTAAGACAGACCTTTCAATCAACGTAACTATCAAGTGTTTAGAGCAAATAAAACCACTCCTCTGGTGAGCATGATTGGTGAAGTATCCAGAATCGGGGTTTGAAGTGCTAAAAACTCATTTTTGAGAACAACAGCTGCTTCAGTAGATATCCAGAGAAATCTGTTTTCATTTTAGTATATGACTTGCCTAATTACATGAGTACTTTATTCACAGTTGAGTGAGATCAACTGAAACTGAAAAAATAGGAAGACTGATTTCCTTTCTAAAGATTTTTTTAGTTAAAAAAACCCCCATGAACTCTAGTAAATCTGAAATTTTGAAGTCTGTAGTAGCCAAGCCCACTCAATTTCACCTACTAAATAAAGAGGAGGCTTTAAAAAAGAAAGGAGTTGTCTTTAAATGCAAGGTTTATTTTGTTAAGCAACTTCCTTATGTGTTCAGGATATTTTGTTAGTTTTTATTTAGCTGATAACTAAATACAGACCATAGTATTTTACAGTTGCATCCTGATTTTCATTCAAACACAGCTTGAAAAGTCAAAAATATAATATTTAACCAGCTTGTAAATAGTGACCTGTATTGGTCATAAATTTTATGTCAAGAATCTGCATAAATATACACTAATGGTATTGTCTAATTAGGGACTATACCAAATGCTAAATTAAAAGGTTATATTGCAGATCAGCATGATTTAGTGGTTATCACTCTTTGAGAATGACCATTAAGAATGTAAAAAGATAAGTTTCCTCATTTGCTAATCTAAATTTGATTATTTTAATTTGAATTAATCCACCGTGAAGCCAAGTGTCAGGATATACATGATAATTAAATATATTTGAACTGATATGACCATGCAGAAATAAAGCGTAGGCACAGAAAAGACCTGGTTACGGGACCTCGTCTGGTCCAGAGGAGGAGGAGCAGATGATGATACATGAAATGGTAGGAGGTTGGGAGGGTGAGAGGAGAGGACAAAACCACAATTACAGAGAAATGGTGGTTAAATGTATTGAAGGATAAGAGTGACAGGCAGGCTGTGTAAATTGGCTGGCCAGTTAGTGGGTCTTCTGTAGGAGAAGTTTCACAAGGTTAGAGAAGGCAGAGTTGTGTAGGAAGAGGTACAGGGGTTGCGTGAGCAGAAGGAGAAATTGGAATAATGCTGGGAAGTTCAGTTTCAGTTGATGTAATTGGGCTTTAATGGCTTGAATGATTCATAATCTCTTAGCTTGATAGGCTGTTATACAATTTTAAACATAGGTATGAATGAAGTTACTTACGCTGATAACATTGTGGGATTGCAGTAGTGGAAAGCATTGATGTGCCAAGAATTGTTAGAGGAAAAAAATTGTATAAGATGATGGTAACATTTGTGTAAATGTATTTTGGAGGAAGGTTTGAATGATGATCCTTCTGCATGAGTGTGCTATGAAGTATTTCTCATCTTGGCAGGGAAAGGGAGGAATCTTCAACTGATGTAAATTGCTGTACCTACTTGAAGTCGACAGGACTAGGGCAACATGCCTCATTTTAGAATGTGTCCCTTTAACTTTTTTTTCTTTCTTATTCTGTAAGCTGTTACTACACTGTTCTGTTTGAATTAATAGCAAGTCCCCATTAATTTTAATTAGCTATAGTAATGAGTTAGTTCTAAAGTGCTACAAAATGATCTGTAATTCAACGTCTAATTTATCTCCCACCTTGGGTATTTAATCTTTTCCAAAAATTCTTCTCCTGAAGATTGGTGAGGCGTTTGATCTGTCTTGATTTAAGCTTGTTTACGTCTATGTTTGTTAGAGTAGCTCATCAGCTTTTATTCCTTTATCAAATAACTCCTGTGATGTTAATTGTGCTTTATGGATTTGGGTCACATTTCAGCATTTGCATTTAGGTTGAAGGAACAGGTAAAAGCAAAAGACTCTTAGCAGGACTGCTATATGCTTAGAATAAACAGGGCTACAGAACACTTAATGATAACCTTTGTGTTATAGGACTCCTATTGTTTCTAGAGCTTTGCAACCTGTTTTTGTTTTTAACTGATACGCTCTTATAGTAGCTTCAATAAGAACTTCATTGTAACTTTTTGAAGGCTTTTGCTTTGTTTTTGTGAAGTCAAGAGTTATACAAATCACTATCTGGAATCTGTTTTCATGTCTCTGGCTTTATCTGCATATCCTATAACCATACTTGCAACTTCTACCACTGTTGCAACTTTCTCTTGTTCTGAGTCTCTAGGCTCGGTTCATGCAGGTATGTATGACATTTAAGGCCACAAAGAGCTGTGATAAGTATAGGTAATTGTTCCACTTCAGAAGCAGAATGCAGGGCACAGCTTTGCCACCAGCTTAAAGTACTTGAAGGTCACCCTGTTGTTGCTGTCTCCTTGACCATGTATTACTCTGGAGAGTTGGTTTTGACATCACCTGTGGTTGCTCACAGGTGATGGTGCAGGGGAGCACTTGGAAATATATTTAGGAGGAATGCTGGACCATTTCTCTAGGCAGCAGCTTCTAGTTTGGTTAAAACCACCTGTGAAACCTCATCTGCAGTATTCTTTCAGGCAGCATTTAAACTTCTTTTTCCCCCCAGTCTGGACTTCCGTTTTTTAAACTTCAAGTAGAACACCTTATGTGATTAGTGCCTTACACTCTCCTTGAAACCACAGTTGTCTTGGCCTACACTACTGCTGCTTCTGGTCTGGGTTCTCCTTTTGCCAACTGCAAAAACTGTGTTTGAAATTGCCTGCCTGCACAGTTGCTGTGAAATTGTGCCTTTAGTGAGGTATGATACTGACTAGCTGCGAGTTGGCCAGAACCAGCTGTACCACCAGTCCCTTAGCCCCAAATGCCTTCACAGGTGTGCTGGGTTAGAATCAGAGAGGTTTTATTGAAATGGGTTTGCTTCTTCACTGGCCCTGGAGGTACTACTTTTAAGTGTGAATGCTGTATAGTTGTATTTATGCTGTTGAAAAAAACACTTCTCCATTATGTCTTGTTTTGGTTCAGGTAAAAAATAGTGAGCTGTATCTGAGAAAAGACATCTTTTACTGGCAAACCTGCACCTGCTGCTTTAGTATTCATACTAGTTTAGCTGTCTGTGTTAGTCATCTTCTCAAACAAACCTTTACCACCAAAACCAAAATCCACACTGACAAATTAGCCTTTCTAGTTTAGATAAGGTCATAAGTATGTGGAAAACATTTTCAGGTGAAAATGAAAAAACATGTAATGGCTTCAGACAGCTGTCTTTCAGACCTTCTGATATAGTTACTCAAGATGTCATATGAGAAACAGGCAGCTTTCCCACCTTTCTGCCCCCAGTTCTCATTCAAATTTAGTGATTATAGAAGGATTCAGTAAGTACCTGACTTGGACAGAAGGAAACACAGTTTCCCTGAAACATTTCCTGCTGATCTCATAGCTACTCAGTTGAGTCTGTGGAAGAAAATTTTTGTTCTTTTATTAAAAAATCTTCTGCATGTTGTCCCCTGTGGTGTGATACAAAACTGAATGTGTGTTGTCCAGCAGATGTGCGACTGTAAAAACAAAACTTGCTTTTAACTATTTGTTGAACTTCCAACATTATGGTCTACATTAGGAAGTAACCTCTTAAAGATAGCTCTGTCTTTCTGCTACTCCTGGCAACGTTTCTGGATGTATTTGATTACAGCTGGACAATTAAAATGCTCGAAGAGCTACTATAGTCATCTGTAGCTTGGCAATTTTTTTTCTTTGCCTCAGTTTCCTGTAGCTTTCTGTTTTAAGCCTTATTTATTAAGAAATGTTACTGCGTTCAGTTTGTTTTTTCAAACTACTGTGTCATTTATTTAGCAGGAGAGGGGGAAGGTTTAAGTTCCTCCTTACCTCCTCCCCCTCTCTCCAGTGAAATTTTTGATTGTTCTGTTTAATGAGTCATTTTCTCTACAGCTGAAGTTAATTTAGCAGCTTATCCAAACAATGAGTATTTTCTGAGTGAAGAAGTGAGGGAACTTTAGTTCTTCCCCCCCCCCTTTTTTTTTTAATATAAAGGTGTGTCTTGGGTGTTTCCAAAGAAACATGGAAGAAGACACAAACACAGGTTTCTTACATCTTTGGAAAAATAACCTTAAATTTTGTTTTGCATGAGCTTGACTTACTGTGTTTAGGTTATGTTCCTCCTCTCCATAGACTCATGGAAATCCACTGCTCCAGATGGATGAGTAGTTTTCTTGACCTTAAGTAGCTCTGGCAGTGCAAGTATTTGGCATCTTCTAGTGGATGTGTTTGTCTGTCAATGACAGGATTCCCCCAAGTTCATTCTGCTTCAGCAACTGAAGGTCACACAACACACTCTTTTCAGTTGGCACCTGGCAGTTTATTGTTAGCAATTTTATGGAAACCAGAAATAAGAAAAGCTGGACCAAAACTTTCAACGTATTGTTTCAGATGTTCAGTGCAAGCTCAGTTCACCTACACCGTGTGGTGGCACCTCCTTTCCAAGGGCCATCCAGCCCAGCCATTTGGCATTTGAAGCAGCTTTACCTTCTGTTTGAGACACATCTCCCCAGGGTTTCTTCCTTCTGTCCGCAGCTGCCTTTGGATCTGTTTGCAGTTTGAGTTGCAGTGCCATAGAAAAATAGGCTTAGTTTTCATTTCTCTGTACCACAGTTCAATTTTTAAGCTGGGTAGTCCTTTGTACCATTATCCTGAAGGCAGCAGGAAGATACGGCTTTGCTAATGTGTTTGCATGCTGTTGGAGGAACTTTATCATATAAGAATTGGTAACAAAAAGTCCATTGACTTCATTGGAGCGGAGTTCCCTCAGTGGTATAGACACAGTAGAGGGAAGTGAGTAGAGTTTGGAGTGCTGTAGTGCTGCTGTATGTTCAGAAATGCTCTTTTCTAAGGGTTCTTTATCAGTATTTAAAAGCTGATAGTGCCATTGAACTCTTATTTTCTCTAGTTCTTTCTTTCGTGCGGAAGTGTGTGTGTGCATTAGAGTGAGAGTTGTGTGCTTTCTGCTGTTTCAGCCAATCTGCCCAAGAGCATTGTTTTCCGGAGAAAAAGGGTAATCAAAGATTTGAAATGAAAATCACTTGTGAAATATTTCTGACATGTATGTCATAGATTTGTAAAATCTGTTTTATACTTCTGTTTGTTGAATGTAGAGTGTTCTGATTTGGCTGAATAATACCAAGTTATTGTGCATCAGTGTCCTCATGCACAAGGCTTTGATTAAGCAAGAAGAAAATGCTGTGATATTAAAGGCTGGCCTATGTACAAACTTGCACAGAGAAACAAAATGTGTGAATTAAGAAAGTAAGCATTTTAACACAAGTGTTCTAATACCATGCATAATAGTGACTGGTCTGGGCAAAAGAAAATGATGGTGTAAAGTGAAAGATTCATGTAGACCTTTGGGGAAGACTCAGAGACATTTCATAGCAGATCGGGGTTTGTTGGTTTTTTTTTATTTTACAGCTACATGTAACTTTAACCAGGGTAAGTTCAGTGACTTTGTTTACTTAACGTGGACTGCAGGTATGAATGGCTATTCAAGGTTCAGTCATCAGCTCAAGTTCCATTTGACTAAACCAGATTTCCCCTCCTCCTGGTAAGCCCTTTACGGTTTTGATCACAGTGTATGACACTGTATTCCTGTGTTGAATCAGGTTGCTGAGCTGAACATGCTGTCTGATTTGGCCCCCCCCTTTCCCAGGAAGAAGAAAGGGTTACTGGAGCTGGTGTGATTACAGCTGTCTCTGAACAGTCTCTTGACAGGGGAAAGTTGGTGCCCTGTCAGTTCAGAGCATGGATGGCACTTGTACATGAGTACCAGCGCAAGGCTTTGGGCATGCTTGTACACCATCCTTTCACTGCTACTTTTTGGACTGTCGTTTTGAAGAAGTATTCTTATTCTTGCTCCCATGCTGCTGCCTCCTTTGTCCAAGTAAAAGCATTCCTGTAGCTGAGCAGAGAGCTACATCAGGGACCTAATCCAGGCTAAAAGTAACCTGGTTTGGGGAGGGGAGAAATCAATTTTTAATTCGAATCCAATTCATCATGCTGCTACAGCATCCGTTGTGCCTGGGCAAAGGAGGGGTTGCTGTGTGTGATGGGGCTATGTAAAGTAAGTGGGAACACTTAAGGCAACAGCAGGACAGGCTTGTACTGGCTTTAAGTAGACGTGAAACTGTGATCATCATCTCTTTGCAACATTTTCATTCATTTTCCAGAGTGCTTATTTCATTGGAGCAGGATGATAACTGTGCCTTGAGGCATTATACTGATGGTGTGAAGCAGAAGGGGCTTGGTCTTTTCCTGTGTTTTCCGGTGTTAGGATCATAGAAACTTTCTAAGTCAAATGGCTGGAAGTGAGCCTTATGCACAAAGGTTCTTTTGTTTTGTTTTTGTATAAACCCATTTGATGTTAAGCAGCCAAATCTCATCCTTTATGGTTAGCCTAGTGCATTTTTTAGATGCTCCTGGCCTTCCTGTTCAGCTTTCAGCCCCTACTCCAGAAGGGTATCTATCTCCTTACATGGTCCTGTCTCATACCTGCCAGGTCGGGGATACCAAAATGGCACTGGGCACCTCTGAATTTCTGCTTAGGAGTGTTATTTACTCTAGTGATTTTTCTGTCTTTCAGCTATGGAGAGTTTTGTGTGGTTTTTTTTTTTAAGAAGAATCAAGTTATTAATCGAAATGTGAGTGATTGTGCTGAATTATGTAGCGAGATGAGGGGGTGGTTGTTGTTGTTTTGGTTTGTTTCCTGAAAGGTTATCTGTCTTCTCTGTCTGTGCTTGCAGAAGCATACAACCTCTTGCTCCTTGGGAAATGTGTCACACTAAACTCTATGTAACAGTTAGCTAGTAGAACAAATACAATGTTTGAGGCTTATTCTGTAAGCCTATCATTATCAACAACAGATGAACTGGTAGTTTACCTTGCCCAACATATGACTTTAACATGCAGGGAATAGATCAGTAATTTACTTTGCTGTTAAGCACTAGAAGGGGATGCACTTTTTTGTGCCACAAGGCAGATTCTAGGTTTTGTTTCTCAGGTCTACAAGCAAGTATTTTAACTGGACTTTTTACCATCTTACTACTCATTTGAGAGTTAGGAACAGATGTGTGCTTAATTGTTTTTGCGACAAAGATTAAATGATTAAAACTCAAGGCATTCTTTCAAAGAAGAAGAAATAAAGATTTTTCCTCATGTTTCAGGGCTAGAAAGATAGAGGAGGGGAAAAATAATGAACTTCAAAGAAAAACCTTCTGGATCTTTTTAGGAAATGCCAAATAAAGAGCAGGTCCCAAAGACCAAAATTAGTTAATGAAATTTTTACTTAAAGAAGAGAAACCTAGAAATTCACGTAAGGGGTACCTGATGGGTGACCTCTGCAGTGCACTCAGTGGGCTGAGTTTGGAAGCAATAACCACATCATCTAAGCTCTCTGGCCATGAAGTACTTAATAGAAGCCATACCACTATAACCCACTGCTCATCTTCTGACCATCCAAATGCCAATCTGATGCATCATCATAGTGAGGATGTATTTCTAAAGCTTTAGATGATGGTCACTTTAAAGAGAGGAGGGGGAATAAGAACACTCAAGCCCAACTCCAAGCACTCTCTTTTAATGTTGTGTGTCCTGCACTAGTCTGTGAAGCATAGTTAAAGGTAAGAAGCCTCGCTGTTCAGATGGAAGTTCTCTGATGTGCATGTAGGAAGGATGTTGAACAGTTACGCAATTGCAGCTGTGTGTTTGTTAATTAATGAGAAATAGGCCAGCTGTGGCCTTTGGTAAGTTGTACATGTGGCTCACAACATGTTGAGAAATACTGTGCAGTTATTTCCCTGTGCTCTGATGTATCGACTTGTCTCCTTTTTCTTTCCCCATAGGTCTGCTGGGGCAGGGACTGTCATTTTACTTTCTTTGCTCAGCGGCCAGTAAAGTGAGGCCTTCAACTGTGACTGAGGCTCCTGTGTGCTGTTGCGGTGCAAATGATACGAGTAATCATTATCGCTAGTTATCACTTCAGTTCCTGTACAGCGCTGGCTGGTGTTGTCCAAATACGTAATGTTCTGCCGCTGCTGAGATTCAGTGTCTTCATAAACCCTAAATCGATAAGCCTCACCTTGTTCACAAAACAACTTGTCGTCAAGCTTTCTCCCCCTCTTCATCCTCGTAACTGTTTCTGCCAAAACTTGTCCAGAAGTGCTGGCAGTGGGATTTTTTTTCAAGCCTGCATCATAAAGGTTGTAACCAGGAATATGGTGTGTATACCAGCTTCCTTTCCTCTGTGTTTAACTTTGAATCACATGTGTGATTGCTTTCATTGCCCTGTAATCTTTTTTGCTGTCTCTACTTGCTGGTTGGTATTTAAGAATAACAGCAATCTTCTTAAAAGGCACATCCTTCATTATTTAATAAGAATTGGATCCTTTTTAATGTCAAGTGATATTTTGTTACAAAGCAAACAACAGATGATCTGTCTTTTTCTCTCCCCACAATCGTTACACAGCTTGTGTAGTGTGCTCTGTATACCTTTTCTGAACTACACACGTGGCTGCTTCTCAGTGCAGCAGAGCTGAGACAGACATGGTCACTCTCCCTAAAACCACCTGGAACTGTAGCATTTTGGAGAGGGGGAAAGAGCTTCTAACTCTTTAATTTTATGACCGCTGTCATCTAAATTTAAATCTTCAGTCATTTCAGGGATGATGAAACCAGATAGCCTGGGAGGTTCCTCTTTTGGGGGCACCCAAGAGAGAGCACCAGCCAGACAACTGGTACAGACAAGCAAGAAGTATCGAAACGCACAGCGCGATCACTCAAGCCGTGCAGGAGGGAGAGCTATATTTAACAGATACAAGTGCTAATAATGAGACTTCAAAGAGAGCACACCCTTTTCTTCCACAGCTGTGCTTTGCCATGCAGAAGAGACAGGGTAGTTTTCCAATGGAAGTTTGCTTCATGTCTTTGCCTTGGGGAAGAAGTTCAGAGAGCTCTGAAATTAGCTTAGAATTTCAGAAAGGCAAAAGGGAGAGAGGAGATATGAGGGTAATTACGAATTTTGATGCCAAACCCGTCATTCTGAAACAGAAGATTTTTTTATTCCATCTTGTACTTTAGGGGATAAAAAGGTTTTGGGGTTTTTTTCCTCCCCTCTGTGTTTCCTTTTAATTTGAATTTTTACTAGCTTTTTTTACACACTGCCAGTAAAAGATCCGCTCTGTTTCCTGCTGAAAGCTGTTTGCTTAGCTTTGTTGAAGCACAAATAGACAGTTGGGCTATCTTTTTGGACAAAACATTCACAGTCCCTTTATAACTGAAGCCTTTTCCATAAGGTAGGGTATAGCTTTGATTCTGTTTATTTTCAAGTGGTTTTTCCCCTCACATATGAAGCCATAAACCGTAAAGGGAACTTGATATACTTGTACTGTATTTGCAATTTAGATTGTAGAGAGTGTTTTGGAGTGCACGTGTTTGGCTGCCAGTGAAACCACTGGCTGTGAGTCAGAAGGCATCGAACGTTGTTTTTAAAAGTGTCCTTAAGGATGAGGTCACGTAAATGATGGAAAAATATTTCAGAGTGTTCTGAGAAGCAGCAGAAGGCTATTTCATGTCTTGTGAGTAGGTGACCTGAGCGGCTGGAGGGTACATGCCAACTTTCCTTGCCTATACCAGTCTGATAAACCATTTCAGAGGAACTACCAGGCAATCTTAAGTGTTGCACTTGTGTGGGGCAATTTAAGGCTGGGAGTTAATGGAGACTCAGTTTTCTACGCAGCTTTCCTTTTTCTTTCCCTTCAGCTGTGGTCCCATTTCTTGCCATTCTAAGTTAATTTAAAAATATTTCTAGGTCACTGTTTTAACTTCTTTTTATGGTTTAGAAATAATCAAATATTTACTTTTAGGTATATTTTGTTGTTGTGGTGTTAGAGATTTTTAAATGCCTCAAGTCAAGAGCTGTAGGGTCACAGACACCGTAGGAAGCACAGGAAAGCTGTTAAATGAGGTTTATTTGCAGCCCGGCTTTGCTTCTCCTTCACGGATGTGTTTAATGAAAGGGCTGAGGTGCCTTGCTGAGAAGCAGAACAAAAATCCTCTTCTTGGTGCTACCTACTCCGCTGGTTTGGATCTGAGGCTGGAGACGTGTCACTTACAAGCATTAAAAGTGAAGCAAATACCTTGTTGCCTGTGAGTGCTGGGGCCGATTTGTTCCAGTCCCTCACCCGGAGCTGCGGTACGTGAGCGCAGCAAATGGGGCAAAGTTCAGTCCCTCGCCCCGAGCTCGCTGGCGCTCGCTGCGCTGCTCCCTCCCGCCAAATGCGATCCAGCTGCCGCCTCGGCAGAGCTGGATCACCGTTTCTCCTCCTGAGCCTGTTTATTAAGGTGTATGCTGTTAATATTCTAAGTTGTTATTATTTTAGAAACATTATTACATGCTAAAGCTGGCTGCCAGGACAACTGACAGCTTTGGTTTTGCTGCTGCTGGAGAGGCCGGGAAGAGTTTCGAGCAAGTAGGAGGAATCAGCTGTTGGAGGAAAACCTGTTCCATGGATAAATGGGGGATTGCATTCTCCTGAGTCAGCACAGACTTGAGTGAGCAGTGTTCATAAGCACTAAATTAACTTTTCTTTTTAAAAGCGCATGTGCAATATTTTTTTTAATTATCACTGGCAATATGTATACTGTTTCTTTTGCAACTTGGCAATTTGTTTTACATTTTAATTCTTTTTTTCTTCAGACTTTTAAATTAGTACTAGAATTCCTATCCCATGCTACAAAACCCCACTTCCTTAGACCATCAGATCTTTTATTTGTTTTCTGCAAATTACATGGCTTATATTTCACTAGAGCAAATGACAGGGTTATCTGGAGTAGGCAACTTAAGTGCTCCACTTCTGTGAGCATAATTCATGACAGGATCTGTGCCACTTGCGTGTGTAGTCCAAGCTAGGCCTGTAATGCTAGGGGTTTGTATTGTTTCAGTTGCAGAAGCATCTTTTCAGCAACACGTATTGGAGCATCTCTTATTATGCAGTCTCCCTAAATGTTTTATAGGTTTCCCGAGGCTTGGTAACTACGATCTACTGATCTACCAGCAAAACCCATTATTATTTACCTTAGAGATACTCTTAGAGGATTGACAGAATGGTGTAGTTTCATCTTGCTGACAATTCTTGGATGAAACTGTTTTCAATTTACTCCTCTGTACTGTGTCCATTACGTTGTAGTCAAGCATGACCAATTCATAAAAGATGTAGGATAACAGATAATCATCTTAGATGAGCTAACCTGTCATCATCATGAGTCTCATCTCCCTTAATAACTTAATGCCTTAACAGATGAAAGTCCCAGATCAGGGAACCTCAAATTAATAATTGGCTCAAATGGAATAGAAAAGATACAAGTGAAAGCACGTAAACGCTACTAGTCAACTGAGGGTAAATACATCTTCTATTCTGATGTTCAGTCTGTGATTTGAGACTAGACTGACCACTGAAAAGTGACCTCTGAAGATGGGCAGGATAGACTGTGTTCAGCTAATACATTCCTGGGGCAGCCTTTCACAGCCTTTAAAATGACTGTGAATGTTTCTCTGCCACTGTGGATGGAGGTATAAACCAAGAAGTATCAAAGTTATAATCGCAGCTTTAAGGCACTATATTAATTTCATCTGTCAGGTCCTCGGTTTTCTCTTATTAAGTAGTGTATGTTTTAAAGGGAGTTTAAAACTAGCATTTTTTAACAGCAAATGCAGATTAGAGGAACCAAAAGATTTGATCTAATGAATAGAGCAGAGAATTGGAAAGAGGAAAGAGATGGCTTGTAATGTTTGACACATACCCTTTGCCTGTCTTAAACAGATTATAAATTATGTTATTTATTGCCTCTGACTTATGTGGGACAGATTGCTTTTTAGGGGAGGACTAGATATACGTGCCAAGGTAGATGTGATAATAGTAGTCTCTTTCTGCTTTACTAAGTTAAACAGACTCAGGATGTGCAGGGTAAAGAACCAAAAACCTGAGTTAGCATGTGCTAGTATCTCAAATGTGTACATAGTGGCAACTTACTTGCTAACAAGTTATTGTTGCATATACAGGTTTCAAAATGTTTTGAAAATATATTCTCCATACAGCAGTTGTAAGGAAAATAAAACTTGAAGAACTGAAGATCTTCATGCCCATTACTGGGCACGTTTTGTTACTTCTGAGTGGCTGACTTGCAGGAAAACAAAACAAAAAACTTCTAGTTAAGAGACAGTGCACAAAAATTTACAAGGTTTTTCATTTGAGAATCAAAAGTAGGTTTTCTTCTTTTATAGGTTTTCTCCTTTTATTATTCATTATGCTCTACTTTACATTTGTTCTGGGAAAACAGAGTTAAGGTGTTGGAGACTACTCTAGAGGGCAAATGGCAGACGAGACTTCAGCACCCTCAATGAAAGTGCAGTGCTTTTAGTTGCAGAAGATAACACCCCATTGGTACCAGGTGCTCCAGAAGCTCTTGTTCTGGGCTGCTACAAGGTTCTTCAGCATACAAAATTTCAAGAAAAGAAAGTCAGTACCTGTCAATCAGCTGATCCCAAATGGAAGATTCATCGAGAACAGGGGTTTCTGAAAACATGTCTGCTGAGCAAAACGTTCAGAAAATCCCAACACACACATTAGGGGGAAGACAGAGAAAGTAGATTTCAAATGTAAATCTGTTGGAACCAGAAATTCATTTGCATTCTGGAATCTGGAAGTTTGTGGGGTTCTTTTGTTTTGGAGAGGGGGTTAGGGCATTTTTTCAGTAAGTATGGTATATGCTAATTATGTGCAATGTGTAAGTATCTTTGAAGATGATAAATACGAAATGAATGTGGTATTTATATTTGTTAGGAAGCAGTCTGTGCCAACACACCTGAAAGAGACTCCTGGCTTTACCAGGTATGGCTAAAAAAATACCCTTCTCTTCTAAAATCACTGTCTCGTCAACAGAATCTGATGAAGCTAATTTTTTAAATGGGGGATTTTTTTTGTGTGAAATTATTTGATGCTCGAGAGAACAGCCATAAAATTGTCTTTGATTCCTTTGACTGAGAAAAGAGGGAATGCAGTTTTGATAGTTAATTGAAATTAACTTTTGAGTCTGAATGAAGGTGGTGGTGTGCATTTGGGTTTTTTTTTTGTTTTCTTTCACAGAGTAAACTGCAGTTGTATTCAGAAGTAGAAATTACCAGTATTGTTTTTAACTTTAGATCTGCTACTTTTACCACATGAAGTTTCTGTGATACATTTTAGGGGACAGCCCTTGGCAATGCTGCACATGATAGATGATGAGTCCTATGGTGCTATAACAGTGCTCAGAATGCAGTTGAGCCAAAATAATTATTTTTTTAAGATCTTACATTAATCACAGAAGTTCTTAAGGCTTTTGTTTACAGTTGCTGGTTAATTTTGTTGTGTGATAAGCTGTTGTAGCCGTCTAATTTGAGTAAGGTTTTGTTTAATTTCTGTTGGTATTGTGGTGATTCAGCTTTGCCCAAATACAGAATTCTTTAGCAGAAGAATCCTGCTTCAATCTTCAGTATGATTTCTAATTAGAATTTTTTTTTTCCTCCAGTGTTACTTGGATTTTTACATTAACCTTTTAAAAGGTAGTTTTGAAGACAGTCATTTTTCATTGTAAGGTAAAAGTGAGGACTGATAGCTGAGATACACAAAATGATGTTAGGAGCCCTGCTGTCTGGCTGACGTGCTAGAGTATCACCAGAGTTGGTGTTACAAGAGATCTAATTTCTTGCATAATAGTGGTCAAGTAGCTACATCCATGAACAGCCTACAATTCTATGAACAATCCATTGCAGGTTTTGCACTGTTCTCTATCATCAGTCATGGAGGTGTGATGGGGGGTGGGGGGGTTATGTTCTGGTTAAATTTTGCACCCGATTTCTGTCCTGTTTAATAAATCTTCTATCTGGTAATTTTCCCACAATGATAAAACCAGCTCTAGTGGTCTTGATTGATCTCAGTTGCCTTCCCTGTGGCTTCTAGACATCACTCAAACCAACAGCTCGATTTGTTAACTTGCACCAGCCTCAAAATAATTCCAGTTCAGATGAAAAACAGTATTACTGTTACTTTTGGGTATTTATATGCTGTGTCAGTGCTGAGGAATTCCAGAAGGCCATCACATAACTAAGTGGGCAAAAGCGCGGTAGGCGAATGTCAGCATAGGTAAACATAGGTTTTTAAACATAAGTTTTTTCCAGTAAGGAAAAAATTATACTAAACCATGCTTGTGTGATGCTGAACTCGGAACTGAGGGTTGCAACTTGGAAGAGAGGTCTTGTGGTTGTCATTGACAGTTCTCCAGAATCATTGTCTGCAATGTGGAGCAGCAGCAGCCAAAAAATGCCAGAAAACCATGGGCAGTGCCTTTTGGCATCATCAGAAAAAGGTACTGAGGACAAGAAAAAGGTGTCATTTTGTCTATATTTAAAACACTGGTGTGCCCACCACATTTTGAGCACTGGGTGCAGTTTTTGTGTCCACGTCTTAAGAAAGTATAGTTAGTACCCTTAGTTTGGGGAAGGTACAGAGAAGGGCAACCCTCAATCCAAGGGGATGGTATCACTGTCTTGTGTGGAGTTGTGTCATTTAAAAGGCTTGATTTAGAAGATGAGAGGCTGAGAGGGGCAACATGATCAATGTTTACAAAATCATGAAGTTGGTGGGTAAGGTGAATGCCGAACTCTTGTTGACAGAAACCCTGCAGTACCAGAATTACAGGACTCTTGATGAAACTGGTTGGGAATCGGTTTAAGACAGATTAAAGAAAGTATTTGTTTACATAGCAGGTAGTGAATTTATGCAACTTGCATCCAGAGGATGTTTTGAAAACAGGCTGTGTAGGCAGGTTCAAAACAGGGTTAGAAGAGTTCATGGTCAGCAGGTAGAGTGTGAGGGGAGTGGACCACAGAACATGGTTTATGGGTTCGCTCTAAATAGTACCTTTTCTGCCCTGTTGGAGACACATTCTGGACTAGATGAACCATTGGTCTGACCTACCTGGGCATTTCTTACATTCCTGAGCTCTCAAGCTTAGTGGGATCTTTTTGTCATTCACTCAAAATTATGTTCTCATTCATGGCAGGGTTAGATGGGAGGCATGAAGCTTCTCTATTTTTTTCTTGTTCAGTAAGCTGCAACTCCAAGGGACACCCTTGATCTACTTGCTTAAATTCATCAGTACTGCAAGCTGAGATGGCTGTTGCTTCATGGTAAGCTGGAAAAAATTTCCTTCTTTCTAGCCAGGAAAAAAATACTGGGAAGTCCATCTGGGAATGTGATTCATCTGGGTCACACTCATAATTTTTCTTTCAGATTACAAGGAGAGGTTTGGGATAGTGCTCAGCTAGTAGTGATAAGATTTTATTCAAACTTAGCTGCCTTCAGTTTGTGGTGGTAAGCAGGTACACTGCTGTTTATGCAACAAGACTCCAAACACACTTTTTATCAATTCATCAGTGTGACATACTACTTAGTATTTGGTATGTCCCAGGGTGCTTTGAGAAATGAAAGTTCTTCATCCCCTGCCTCATCTCAAAGTTACAAACGCTGCATATTGATGTAAATAAGTGGGTGGACTTTGCTCATGAGCAAGAGTAAAACCCGCAGCTAGAAGGCATTGAATTACAATCTGAAAATGTGAGCAGTTCTTTTGTTAGTCTAGGGTAGTATATTACACAATTTTCAAGTAAATGTGTTTTTTTTTAAATCCTCACAAAGTTAACTTCAGTATAGCAGTGGCTTGTAGGGTGGTAACCACTGGTAACTGGAAGACAGTGAACCTAGGGCTGTTAGTGGTTTTCTTTGTTGTATTTTTAGAATTAATTTGGGTGGAAATCATCTAAAAGACAGATTAATAAAAAGAACTTGGAGGTTTTTGCATAATTTTAAGACTGGAGAGGCTGCAAGGCTGAAAAATAGCAATTTGAACAAATGCTAAAAATGGCATAATAAGAAAAATAGAAAAATTGGTGAGGGCATTCCTTTCAAAAGTGGTGGGGTTTTGTTTTATTTTTAACTTCAGTTTTAACTTCAGTTTCTTACAAGAGAAATAAATGTCCCATTTTTAATGTAACATTCTGCAATGTATTTTATCCTACAGGAAAACTTCATTAATGAAAAGAGCTAGGTTGTATCTAAATCTGGACACAGTCGAGCTTCATCTTAGTTTAGTCAAGCTGCTCTAGAATCTGTCACTAAGAAGGCTATGCTAGCAATAGTTATTGTTCATGTGGATATATCCATCTGAATTTTTCTTGCTGGGGCATGGTTGTCTTGGAATAGCACTGAGTATGAGCCCTGTAAGAGCTTGTCCTGCTTTCTTCCTGCCTTCCCTGTCCCCTCTTTCTGTAACGCTGCAGTGAAATTTGATAGCTCAGAGTGTAAATTAATCCTAAATTATATGATAGTCTTTCCTTGAAAGAGACCATAAATCTTAGCAATACACTTCTACTTCTTAGAATACAGAAAAAGAGCCTCTGTTCAGGGGGTGGCAGAGTTGATTTTTTTTTTTTTTTTTTTAAGTACTTAATAGAAGTGTATAAAGTAAAGTTTGCTCAATAACTTTAGAACCAACCAAACAGGAAAAAGCCCCAGCTTTTCTTCTTTATTTATCATCTTCATTATTAAATAATGAAATACTTATATAAAAAATGTCAATATTTACTATTTTGTGAACAATCTTTAATATTTACTGTTTGAGGCAGCTCTGTACTTTTTTTGTTCATTTTTGAGAATGTCTAGTGTTTTCACGCAATGCAATGAAAATACTCTTAAATGTTGATAATGTATTTAGTGATCAAAATAATCTTTTAATTTGCATTAAACGAGTTTGTTGAGGTGATGTAAAGGCCATTCTTGGTGGGTGGAAAAAAAGCACTAGAAGAATACAAACAGAGAGGTTGGTAACATGATGAGCACTGACGCTGGAAACTTGAGCTTAGAATTACTAGGGTTTTGGCTGGTTTGGTTCCGGTTGCAGCATGCAACAGGGAAAAACAGATGTGACTTCTTTTTGGTCCCTAGAAATTGTCAGCTGTAAAGAGTGAAGGAGGTGGGGGGAATGAAGTCTTCCTCAAACCTGTTTTTTTATGGAAGGCCACAGCGTATGGCTCCTTATTAGATTGCTTTGCTGGTCCATTAGGAGCCCTACCACTCCTTGAAATATTATATTGCTACAGTTTGGTCCATGCAGGGACAGGGTCCTGGTGATGGCCAGCCAACCTCTGAGGGTAACGTGGAGCCCACCTCTGTAGCACAGGGAAGTGTGCGGAGGCCCACCTGATCCTGTGTATTGCATACAAGTACTCGGGGATAAGCGTCAACATTTTTTGATCAAGGGGAGCTGAAAGTACGTGTCTTAGTATGCTGAGAGAGCATTTAACAAATGCAGCGTAAGATGAGGTGCAGGATGCTGAGTTTGTCTCTGTGGCTAAGTAAAGCTGTAAACTTGCATGCCAGCAGTGGTGAATTCAGTGCTCTCAATATCCATTGAAGTGGCCTTGCTACTTAAAGCATAGGTATTACTCTTCTGCAGATGGATGCTTACAGATAATATTACAGCCTGATCACTACTGAAGGAAGAGAGCTAGAGCTCACAGCCTAGGAAACAGTAGCAACTCTATTCAGTTTCTCTGTTTCTGTGGAAGTTGGGTTTTATTTCCAACTATATTTGTAGAGCAGGAACTGAAATCCAATCCAGCTTTCTAATATATATGTATTCCTATTGGCAGCTGGATTTGAAGCTTTGCTTGGTTATTTAGCTTTGAGAGGCTGGCAAAAGCTGTCCGAAATACTCTTCTATAATAATGAGGTAACTGACCGTAACGTAGCATGTCAGGAAGGCTTCTTGGGCAGCTGCATCCTACAAGCAGCTAGAGGCATAGGAGAGGCAGTGGAAAACATGCAGCTCCAAACCAGCCAGAAAGAGGGGACAGACAGATCTACCATCCCCAGCTGCTGCTGCAGGCTGCAGTACATTACCATGAACAGAAAAGATGCAGCTTGACTGTATTGAATGTCAAATGAGCCTGTCAAAAAGGGAGAAAACCATTTGATAAGCTGTATTCTGAGTTCTGGCTAGTGCAGCGATGGCAGTTACATTTGAGGTTAGAATAGAGGAATTCTTCTAATAAAAAGATGAAGTGCTGAAGGCTACAAGCCTCTGTAGGCTGGATACCTGTCCTCTCCCTGTTGCAGGTTAGTTGTGCTGCAGAATGTCAAACATCATGGTATTCCCATGGCAGCCTCACTAATCCAGCTGCCGCAGTTAAGAGAGACCGTAGCTCGGTCACATGCAGGGATTACTGAAGTTACTAGCTAGAGTCTTGCCATTGATAATTTGCACAGTCAGGTTCTCATCCCTGAAGTTCTGTGAGCAGAAAATTCCTTCTGTTACTCTTGGAGAAATATGTGAAGTATCCACGTAATCTCCTCAGCCTCTCTGTTCCCACAAGTCACGGGGTGCTTTGACAGGCATGGTTGTCCTTTCCTGGGTATTCTGCAATATCATATTCATTATAAGAAGGCTGAAGTCATCTTGTATAGTTTCAAAGTTAACTTTAACACCTCCTTGGAAGTTATCTCAAACTGTGAGATTTGTGGCTTTTTATATTTAGCTCAAATTGCCTGCTATAATTGGCATTTAGACTAGTTATAGAAGGATAGCTGGCTCCCCATGAAATGCGCTTGTATTTCATGTAACTTAAAAACATGCATCTGTCGTCTTGTCATCTCAAAATCTGCTTTGCAGGGTAAGATTTATTGGCATAACTCTTCAATTTACTTCCTTTACTTCCTTACTTGAGTAAAAATGAGATCAGGCTGTCCCTGCATCTTCTTACTTGGCTACATGTTTGTCTTGACACACCACCTCACCCCCCCGCCCCCCCCCCCATGGTGCTCAGCTTGGCTTCTAACTTTAGTTTCACATAAACAACCAGCAGTGAAACCTGGAGGTATTGGTTTTCATTGAAGCTCTGCTGAAAGAGACACACACAGCTGTGCTGCAGAGTACACCCTTACGCTGTGCTGTGGTGGCGTGTTGACTTGATGTAGTCTTTTCTCCAACATACCATATTTTCTAATTATAGAAGAAAGCAATGTAATTACATAGTTGCTTGACTTTGACTTTTTAAGAAAAATTAAAATATCTGTATGGTTGTGATATTTTATATTGGTAGTCGTTCTCAATGCTTTGTTAGGGCCTTTGGATGGTATGGAAAGAAAAATTAAGTTGAATTGCTTCAAGATACTCTGAATAGTGTGAAAACAAAATACAGTGAAAGTTAGATGTATCTGTTGTCCACCCCCCCCCAAATGTTTTTTATTACCTTGCAGTACAGTTGCACTATCTTAAGGTTAGTTGTAGTCTTTCCAAAATTACAAAAATAGATACATCTAGAATGATGGCTCCCAAATGATGTGCAGGGACATGCAGAAGATCCAGCAGGCTGTTAGATATGCTTTGAAATATGAAGTAATTATAGCTGTCTCTCTGAAGTGTTGCATTCAGTTTATAAGCACACTCATGGAAGTATATTGGCAAATGCATGTAGGTATATCATGGAACAGTTAATGGATGGAGGAGAATGCTGGGAAGAAGTACTGCTCAGGAGAGTTAAGATACATGGGTGTCAGGTACTTATCTGGTATGAATCTTATTTGATGCTTTGTTTCATAGTGACATGAACTCATGTTATTTCCTCTTAGTATAACTTTGAGCTCTTATCTTCATGCAAATGTTTGCATGTTTGTGGTAACTAGAAAAGTTGCAGTATAATGATCATATTAGTGACATGTATGATACTCTTGCTTGTTCCTTATTATGGTGGTTACTATAAATATCTTGCTGTACATGAAACAGAATTAACACCATCTTTTTTTAAAAAAGTTAAATCTCCCTCATTTGATGATTACGGACTGTATTAGAAAACACGATGCTATGGGTTTCTAATATTCATGTAATTCTTCCTTTGGAAGAGTGATCTGGCTTAGTTACACTCTGTTCACATGATCTTTGTTCAGCTGTAGCACAGAAATAATTGTTAGTGCATACCAAAACATATAGGAGGTGCAGCAAGGTTTCTGAATTTGATTTGCTACAGCTGCTCTGCAGTGGTTAATATGTCCGGATGTTTACCAGCTGCCGAAGTGTGCGTATAGGGACATACGCACACGCACCCCAGTTTAACTTGGTATTGTAGCCTAGGGCTTAGTGCCTGTCTTGTGGTTTGAACCCGAGGATCTGCTTTTTCCAAAAGAAAGGTATACATGAAATGATGGAAGAAAAATGTGAAGCAGAGGACTTGTTACAGTTGTTGTTCTGCACTGTGAATAGAACATGTTTAGTAATGGCCTTTCAAAATTATAATCAGTATTTTTCACAAATGATAATATAATTAAAAACTAAGTAATCCATTCCAGTATTTTTGACTTCCCACCACCCAACTGATAAGTTTAAAAATAAAGTAGCTGCTGCACAAGGAGCTGCACGTTGTGGAGCACGGAGTACAGTTAGTTTCCCAAACTGGAAAGGGGCCAAATCCACAGAAGGTGAAGAGAGGCTGGTGGGGCCTCTCTGCTGTAACTTAATCCAAAGAACAGATAAATTCTTTTCAAAGTCAAAGCAAGTAATGAGTTCCCTCCTGGTATACCAGTGTTATACCAATTTAAAAATGGCTGCTGTTTTCATGTCGTCTTTACAGCCTGTAAGATGGAGGGGCTTGAATTTTTTTTTTTTAATGTATGTAGTCACTAGATTTAACTTTTTCTATTTTATTTTATGTTGGCATATATGGGTACTAACTAACACTTTATTTCATCTTCACAGAAACAATCGCCACCAACTGCAGAGAATGGTTTAAAACTATAGGAAGGTCAAATACTGCTTGTTAACATAGTTTGATTTTAGTATTGTGTATGCCAGGGCCTCTTTTAAGCTTTTTCTGTGATAAAGGTTAAAATCATGTAAAGTAAAAGTCAAGTTATTTTCTCACAAGAGACCTGAGCCTCTTTAGAAGCTATCTTTTTATTAAGTTAGAGTAAAAACGATAGAGAGTAATTAAAATCAACAAAACTAACTAGAAACATTATTTGCAACTCAATTAGTTGCTAGCAGCAGCTTGTTTTGTAGGGTGGTAGCTGAGATACCATTTTGCAACTACAGGTAATTTTGGAATACATGGGAAAGAAAATCATCAATTCTTGTTGACTTCAGGTAGGTTTGCAAACAGTGAATTGGTATTATTTATGAAATGTCTGAAATCTCAGCTGCAAGTTCTGTGTGGATTTATTTATGAGAGTCTGCAGATGTACAGAAGATTGTATCTGTGGGTTTGTAACCACGTCTGTTTTCCCCTTTTGAGGAAACCTAGCTTCTTGTCTAACCTACCTTGTTGTGGATACTGCTGTAGTGCAGGTTACGGAATTGTATTTGTGACAGATGAAGGCGAAAGGTAGGCTAGCTCAAAGTACTTAATATATTTGGAAGCACTGTTGATCACACAAAGACTGTCCCTCAACTGTTAAGTGACTTTAGTATTTGTTTTATCTCTCA
Source organism: Buteo buteo (assembly GCF_964188355.1). Classification (NCBI taxonomy): domain Eukaryota; kingdom Metazoa; phylum Chordata; class Aves; order Accipitriformes; family Accipitridae; genus Buteo; species Buteo buteo. The sequence continues at coordinate 19,596,832 of NC_134177.1, forward strand.
AAAGGTTAGACTGTAAGCTGCTTCAGGACAAGAGTCATGAGAGCTTTGAAAGCTTCCAGATCATCATCTGTTTCGGGTGCATTATTTTCTAATGATTGATAAATCTGTGCACATAATCTTTACCCTCTAGTTGGTACTGACATGGAAGATGACACGTACTGTAGACATTTGAAGGAAATGCTGAAATAAATCATGCTTTATGCTAACCTATATGAACGAAGAAAGAGTGCTTGGATATGTTGTGTGTGTATATGTATATACTTACATGTATCAGTCTGAGTGTGTGTGTACAGAAAGAGGGGAAGAGAGATAAAAACTGTTCTGTGGCAAATGAAGGCAAAAAGTGGGCTAGCTCAAGTCAAACCACACATGTATAAATGATTGCAATATCAAGGTTGCTTGGGTGGTGGTACGGGTAATCTGTGCAGTAGAGTGAAGCATGCCTTTTTCTGCCTGTCACCTGACAGCACTAACCTTTCTAGTTGCTGTACCCTTTGAAAAGTGCCCTACCTACCCAGACTGCAGACTGAAGTTTAATTTGCATAATATTGCAGGAAATGCAATGTTTTAAAACTTCTGTGGTTTTGTCCTTTATTCAGGCACAACGTGTTTTATTTGTATGGAGAATATTTTAAAGAGTGGATGCTTTAGAAATATAAACAATTGGAAAAGTAAAATGCAGCTGTTTTCTATTACTACTTAATATTATGCTCATCTGTGGCCTCTAAGTAACAGGTACTTGTTTACATATTACAGAATATGGATAATAATTTTATAAACATTGTTTGTAGTTGCATATTAGTTTCCTAAATAAAAGAAAAGCAATATTGGCTTATAGAAATACTTGCACTAAGGCAGTCATTGAAGTCAAAAGAAGCAGCTGGTATACAAAGATGAGAGCGGGAGGAGTTTGTGCTTTATGGACTGCCCTTCCCATAGCTCAGGTACTGTGTCTATGCTCAAATTTGTTTCTACTAATGGCTTTTTGCTTACTAAATTTAGGGTTTGTTGTAAATGAAGATTGCAGCATTGTTTTCCTGTAACTGAGTCTGATTTGTAAACCCTTAAGTAAAGGGGGTTCTTTAAACCTTTTAAAGCAAAATGTCAGTAGATATCTATGTTGTTCCCTGGTTTAACGACTGCATCTAAATTGCAACTGTGGGATGTTTCCAAAACCCTGTTCTCCTTTCTTCCGTTAATTTTGTGATCTCACTTTCAGTGAAGCATGGCTTTGTTAGTGAAGTGGCTTAATATTTTCTGGGTTTTATATACATCGTATTACTGAAGTGGCCAGTTCAACATTTAAAATATACAGCTTTGAAATCTTACACATGTCTAAATATATTATTACTTTTTGTTGTCATAAGATTGCTCTGACTGAAACAACAGTGCAGAAAAAATTGGTTGTTTACTCCTCTCTTGAATGTTTAAGCTGAGAATAATATACCAGCAGCAAGGAGGCATCTGAGCACAGAAAAGGAAGTAAGAGTCTGGAAGCATGTGTGGACGTATTCTTAAGCCCATAGGGAAGACATTTGACAAGTAAAAATAGTAGCAAAAGAAGCAGTTTTGTGGTTTTTTTTTTAATAAAAAGATGTGTTTACAGTTATGCAATGATTGTGCTAGCAAAAATCCGATTGTCTAAGATGAGCTAGCTTTAAAATAACCATTATGTTGTGCCCTATAAGGAAGTTCAGGGCGTTTTATCCAAGTTGCTTATTCTTCTGAAAATGGATATTACAAGAAGATTTTCACTTAAGTCATGTGAATGTCTGTATTGTCTATATTTTGGATGGTAAAATAGAAGAACATCTAATTTGCTCATTTTTTGACAACTTTCAGTGCTTAAGGCTGGAATTTCTCATGGTTGTTACCAGTCCCCTCCAGCTGAAATTCATTGGAAAGCTTTATCTAAAAGAATTTAACCATCCTCAATAAGGTGAGAACAGTATTCCTTTTTCATCCCTTCCAACCAATATGTTAGACAGCTCTGATGTTTTGCAGATTTTGAAGTGACCTTGACGTTTGGAAGGAAGTAATCACTACATTTCAGGTGTTGTAATTGTTTGAAAGCCATGCTTTGTTATGTCAATAAGTAACTGAAAAATGCCAAGTTGCATTTACAGTAGAACTTGTTATACCTTTCAGTTATTATTTCTAAAAGCTGTGTCTCCCACTGTGTGTGCTTCCACAGACCTTGATGCATCTTTTCCTATCAACTAGGGCTTTCAGCTAGAAGAGAATCACAGACAAAAAGGAAAGTTTGAAGGGTTGTTTTACCTTGCTGAAATACCAGGACTCGTGAGTTATAGAAAGTGTTTGTATTTCATCATATTGTCTCTGTAGAACAAGATGCCTACAGACACTGCAGAAACTCTGACATTTCATTGTCGTGATTCTTAATTAAAATTAAAAATTGCATTGAGCATTATGCATAGTTGGTAATGAGCAATGAAGTTAAGTTTGAAAAGTTTAAAGTAATGTTTTTAAAGAGAGATGAATATGCAATTATTGAGACTGGAGAAAATGTAATAAAAACCAATCATTACCAATAGAGGATGTATTTATCTGTAGAAAATAAGTGTTCTTTGTTTTTCCCTTCTCCTTCCAAGATGATTCTTATTTCTAAGAGTCCTTGGAATTTGAACTGGGAATCATAAGTTGTGTTTGACAATATGGAGGTTTTGGGTTGGGTGTTTGTTTGGTTTTGTTTTTTTACTGAGACAGGGAGCTGTCCTGGTTTTGGAGGTTTTGGGGTTTTCCAGCAATGCAGTTGAACTTTTTTTTTCATGCTACTATAGCCTACTTTAGCTCCTTTTTGCATATATGCAAACTCATAGGCAGTGGTGTTGTACTCTTACATTTTGTACAATGCATGTGATAAGTAGAAAACTCATGTTGCAGAAAAGTGTGATAAGCACTATACCTTCTGATAAAGTTCTAAACTGCAATATACATATATTTTCAATATGACAACATAGTTGCAAAGTTGTTTTCTTTTGTTCCTTATGTGATGTAAAGTGATGAAATGTACCTTCAAAAAACCTTCTTAATAATATGAAAAATCTGCTGTTATTGGAAAACAGATGGACAAAATAATGTAGACTGAGATCTCTTTGGTTGCCATGCTGTGTGTGGTGTGTTGGGTTTTTTTTCCCAAAAGGCCATGAAAATGGAAGTTTTATAACAAAAATACTAGCTTTATCTTAATTAAAGCCTTCATTTAAGAGAACTGGACCTAAAATCATACTTAGAGTATTTTTTGGATCTGGCATGAAGATACAGATGGAAAGCAGAAGTCAAGATACTTTCTGCCATTCTTCATATGTTGTTCTTACTGTAGCAAGGACACTCAAGAGTCCCTACCACTGGAGCTGCAGGGAGTTTCCAAACAGATAGAAGAACTTAAAAAACAAATGCGATATCCTGTTGGATAAGGATGCAGGGAGAATTTCATATAGATAGCTTCCGAAAGCAGAAAAGGTTTTAAAAGGGACTGCACTGTAAAACTTCCTTACTGTGGAGCATTGGCTTTGGAAGTAACTTAGTATTAGGTGTCATCAATTGCATAGCTGCTTGGTTGCAGTCTTATTGTGGTTTGGATTACCTTTATAACAAAGATCAGAGTGACAACAACTTTCTTGAAAATTGCAGTGTGGCTTGTCACAACTGGTGATTTTATTTATTTATTTACTTATTTTATTATTTCCCTCTGCTTTTCAAGCTGCCTTCTCCCATCTCAGGAATATGTTGATCTGCACTTGCTCCTTTAAGTATAATGCAGACTTCTGGTTTTTAAGTTATAAGGCTAAATGGAGCATCACCCTCCTTGTTTGACCTTCTACATGTGATACACAATCCATTAAATCTCATGTAATATTTAAGAATTTAATGCATTCTTTGCATAACATAACAGTAATAGTACTAACAAAACACTGCTGCAAGCAAAACTGCTTACACAGACGATCTGTGAGCAGTGGAACTAATGAAGCCCTGTTTCCTATAGATTTGTCTTAGAAATATTAACTGGCCCTTTTGTGCCTGCAGTACACCCTCTGCCCCTTTTCCTCTGCAGTATCTGCCAGACAGTGCTGGGTCTGTTGAGGAGAAGGGAGTGGGGTCTAATGGTGGGTGCTGACCAGCCTGCTGTCTGCGGCACACACGGGTTAAAACTGTGCCTCAGAAAAGGAATCCTTTACTCAGCCATAGATTTTTACAAAACATACAGCAGTGTGGTGGGTTGACCCTGGCTGGAGGCCAGTGCCCACCAAAGCCACTCTATCACTCCTTCTCTTCTCAGCTGGACAGGGGAGAGAAAATATAACAAAGGGCTTGTGGGTCGAGGTAAGGACAGGAGAGATCACTCACCAATTACCATCATGGGCAAAACAGACTCAACTTGGGGAAAATTAACTCAATTTATTACCAATCAACCAGAGTAAGGTAATGAGAAATAAAACCAAATCTCAGAACATCTTCCCTCCACCCCTCCCTTCTTCCTGGCACAGCTTCACTCCTGGATTCTCAACCCCCCGCCAGCGGTGCAGGGGGATGGGGAATGAGGTTAACGGTCAGTTCATCACACGTTGTCTCTGCCACTTCATCTTCCTCAGGGGCAGGACTCATCACACTCTTCCCCTGCTCCAACATGGGTTCTTCCCATGGGCTGCAGTTCTTCACAAACTGCTCCAGCGTGGGTCCCTCCCACAGCGTGCAGTCCTTCAGGAGCACGCTGCTCCAGTGTGGGTCCCCCACGGGGTCACAAGTCCTGCCAGAAAACCTGCTCCAGCGTGGGCTCCTCTCTCCACAGGGCCACGGGTCCTGCCAGGAGCCTGCTCCAGCGCGGGCTTCCCACGGGGTCACAGCCTCCTTCGGGCATCCCCCTGCTCCGGCGTGGGGTCCTCCCCGGGCTGCAGGTGGAGATCTGCTCCACCGTGGACCTCCCTGGGCTGCAGGGGGACAGCCTGCCTCACCAGGGTCTTCCCACGGGCTGCAGGGGAATCTCTGCTCCAGCGCCTGGAGCATCTCCTCCCCCTCCTTCTTCACTGACCTGGGGGTCTGCAGGGCTGTTTCTCTCACATGTTCTCACTCCTCTCTCTGGCTGCAGTTTCTGTGCCTGCTGCAAATTTTTTTTTTCCCCTTCTTAAATCTGTTATCCCAGAAGCGCACACTACCACCGTCGCTGATAGGCTCGGCCTTGGCCAGCGGTGGGTCTGTCTTGGAGCCAGCTGGCATTCGCTCTGTCAGACATAGGGGAAGCTTCCAGCAGCTTCTCACAGAAGCCACCCCTGTAACCTGCCCTGCTACCAAAACCTTGCCACACAAACCCAATACAAGTAGCTTAGTGTATCTGAAACTTTACGTCTTTGCAAAGTTAAACTGAATTTTACATCCTGTTTAGAAGGTCTGCTCTCTATTCTACCAATTACATCAGCTCCATTTCTTCAGGAAACCAGACCAAAGAAACCAGTGCAAGCTAAGGTTTCTTGATTATGGCACAACGTATTTTGTCGTCTTGGTGACTGTGTTACTTGTGCTGTCCATACCCTCCTTTCCTCTCCTGTCACTTCATTGTCTTTGGGTTTTGTGCTGACTGTATTTCTGCTTTGCAGCAGATGAATGTCTTTGCCCCTTAACTGGCTTATGTTTAGCTGCAACTTGGGCAATCCACTGAGCAGTTGCTCTGAAGGAAAAGAAAATATTTATGTGCCTAGGATAGTTATTTTCAGGGTATTTTAGTCAATGGCTTTTTTGTGGCATGGCTGAACTGTAACAGACTTCAGTAGTGGGATACATAGTTGTTAGAAGACTTGGTGGTGAAAAGAGGCACAAGGTAATGTCTGACGGTAATTTGCCTTGAGGACCTTTACTTCTGTATGCCAAAGTTTGTCCTTTTTCCTAATTGTGCTTCCTTCTCTTTCTAGCGCATTTTAGTTTTTGAAGTGCTAAATGCCAAAAGTATGCCTAGTTTTGGACATCAAGGAAACTATGGTCCATCATCAACACTAATTTAAACAGTACTGTAGTCAGTAAGACTAGCAGTTTCAATAACTACTTGTCAGATACTATTTTGTGAAACCATTTCTAAAACCATTGTTGATGCTTAACTAGTATAATATTAAACTTCGTGTTTCAGGAAGAGACCTTGTTCTGTGTGTGTTTTGAGTAACTTTTTGAATGAAGTTGATATTAAAGGATGATTAATTTATTTGGGGGAGAGGTTTAAATGTAGCATCAATTACTTCTGTAATCACTGAGACTATCAGCAGTCCAAGATAGTTAAAGAATTCCTCTCCTGGTTGAGAAAACTGGGTGGCCAATGGTACAAGTTCATGTCGTAGGTTATGAGAACATGGAGAACTTTTCATTTTATGAGATTATATAGTGCGGTCATACAGTGTAAGAAGGTTGAATTTTTACATATTTTGCCAAGGTTAATGTTTTGTGGATGTTTTCAATCATTGATTAACCCAGACATCTTAATGAGATGTGACATCATATACAGATCCTTTGGTGTGCATGCTAAGCCTTTAATCTGTAGTGCTATATGCTTTTAATTTTCAATTGACTTATACTAATGGCTTTTAAAGAGTTATCCTTAATACTAGGTTCGACAACTGATGGAAGATTTATGTGTCATGATAATACAGTATCTATCATCTAGTGAGATTCTTACTGATGCTGTTGTGAACAACTTTCATTAAATGGGAAAAATTTCTACTTGGCATGTTTTTTTAAAAGAATTTAAGTATTACTGAATTAAAATGTCTGACTGCAAATTCTGAGATGAGAAAAACTTTCACCTATTTTGACTTTTGCTTGTGTAATTATACAGTTTCATAATGCTAGATTGTTGTTAAAATTATATCGGATAATTAACGTGACTGTTGATTTGTTTCCCATTTGAAATCACGGCAACTGAACAAGTGAAGGTTAGTCCATTTAAGCTGTTAGTAACTTTAAAATATAATATTGGCTGTCATTCAGGCTTTTAGGATTTCACTGAATGAAACTCTAAAGAAACAGCAGTAAAAGACTTGGTTTGTCTGATTGGTCTTTATAATTTGGATTTAATTCACAGCTGTATCCACGTAGTGCTCCCCCCTCCTGGAGAGCCTGCCAGGTGCTGCTTCCTCTGTCCATATACTTAAAACTTGAGATAGCTCCATTGTTTTGAATCAGTATTATGTTTCCTTTGTGCTCTTTCATCACCCTATATTTACTATTTTCTTGTCACTATGGTTTCTGGAAATAAATTGGATTACAATTATTTTGAAAACCTAATCTATATACAGACAAATATTTTGGTGTTTAAATGGTACAATGAATAGTTTAGCCATGAACCATCTCGGAGCTCATTAAAGTGCTCAGCATTGTTTTTGAAGTTAATCCCATCACAGTCCAGAGTATCTTGATTGCTAAATCAGTGGGAGTAGAATGGTAGAGCTCTTGCTCTACCAGTAAAGGCTTATTTTCTTATGTTGGAATTTTGTGTCTTTTTCCAGCTAAAAAATCTATTTGCATGTAGAGTTCACTTGATTTTATAAATCTGTTTTGATGTGGAATAATGCTTGGCAATATATACAGTCACAAAATTCTCACATGTTATTTATTTTCTTAAGCATTGATACTTTTGCCCCCACCCTCATGCATATGCATTCTCACAGTTTAAGACCATGTAGTAAGAAATTAATATTACCCACAGATAACATATTCTTCTTCAGTTTGTAGGCAGTGTTCAGGGAATGAAGCATTTTTTCAGTTCTTTTTGTTCTCATCAACCTATGGTTGGCCTAATATTTTACTGATAGCACCTTGTCCAGACGCTGCCCTGCATCTGTCATCATGTGGGCGCTGTCCAGACACTTATCACCCTGCTGTCTGGCCCTGGGCACAGTCTGAACTCTTCTGTCAGGTAGCAGTTCTCATCTCACAGTCAAGACACTGAGATGCGGGAAGATTAAGGCTCAAACCTAATTCCCTAGATGTTATAGTGATTGTGTTTGAGACATCATGACTTCCTCCTCCTCACAAGAAAATTTTGTGTAGAAAATAGATGGGACATATGTTTTACTTGTTTTGCGTGAGACCAAGACAAAGTAACTTGAGTAATAGCAAATCAAACCAAGAAGCAGAGTTAGATTTCAGGTCTTTCTGCATCCAGTTGTGTGCTTGTCCACGTGCCTCTAGGTTGTATATACCCCAACCACAGCACTTCATTGTTGAAGAGCTTTTGAGCATGGCTGATGCTTTGGATTTCAGTTGTCAGCTTAAGTGTCAAACGATTTTGAACATCAGATTTGAAGTGCTGGGAAGAGGAAAATGCCATACGACTCCAGCTAAAGTTTTGCAATTTATGGCAGAGAGGTCAGGTCAAATGAGTGCCAATTACTAGAAACTAGAAATAAATTGTGAATGTATGTGGATGTACATGAAAATACATTCTTACTGAAACAAATTTATGTCAGATGTTGTAGACTTGTAAGATTTGTTATTGTCTTGGTCTACAAAGGAGAAAACAATGGGTCGAAGCAGTTAATGTCACTCATTTGATGTCAGACTGATGATGGTATCTTGGTGAAAAGCTAAGTCTGTGGTTAAATAATTGTTTTCTAGTCCAGCTTCAAGTTGTAACAAAATTTACTGTTGCTTTTTGCCTTTTACCAAAGGCCTTCTCCTTTTACTTTATTAAAGCACTACCTTGGCACTGGTGAGGCCGCGCCTCGAGTCCTGTGTTCAGTTTTGGGCCCCTCACTACAGGAAAGACATGGAGGTGCTGGAGTGTGTCCAGAGAAGGGCAACCCAGTTGGTGAGGGGCCTGGAGCGCAAGTCTTAGGAGGAGCGGCTGAGGGGAGACCTTATCACTCTCTACAACTACCTGAAAGGGGGTTGTAGTGAGGTGGGTGCTGGTCTCTTCTGTCAGGTGGCTGCAGATAGGACGAGAGGCAATGGCCTCAAGTTGAGCCAGGGGAGATTTAAGTTGGATATTAGGAAAAATTTCTTTACTTAAAGGGTTTGTCAGACATCGGAATAGGCTGCCCAGGGAAGTGGTTGAGTCACCATCCCTGGAGGTATTCAAAAAGTGTGTAGACAAGGTACTCCAGAATGTGGTTTAGTGGGCATGGTTGACGGTTGGACTCAATGATCTTGAAGGTCTTTTCCAGCCTAAGTGATTCTATGATTCTAATTTGTTTTCAACTGTTATTTCTGCTGTATGGTACAGTTTTTGTATTAAGGCATAGCAAACAGTGTCAAAATAATGAATGCTTTGCTTCTACCTTGGCTTTCCAAACTACTTCTTACAATTTTGTCAACTTTATGACATTTCATTTCTTCTTATCCCTTCCTCTGTTTTCTTGGCGTGTTTTTCAGAATGTGTTTTCCAGCACCTCCTTATTATCCTTTTTTGATACTTAATGCGCTGTTGTTGGGAATTAAGGAAGTGTTTTATCCAAAAGTACTGCAGAACTTCCTTCCCATGCTGCCGCCAGAAGTGCTGCAGACTAGCTACTTAATTTGCACTGGGAAAATTTCAAAGGAAGGTCAGCTAGCCAGGTTATGCCCCTGCAGGGCTTCTGTATGTCTTCCTTTTAAATGCCATTTTTCTTACGTCTGTTCTACTTTTTTCCCCTTACCTTGTCCATTGGGAGGAAAATGGCTCCAGCGAAGCCGAATGGTGTGAATCCTTGCTTTAAGGTGGAACTCTCACAATTTAGCATGTATCACGAGAATACTTTCAAGGTAGTTGAGACTATTTACGTATGTTAAAAAACCATGTCAAAGAAAAGTAAATCTGGCAGAAAATAAGCATTGTAAAGTTGGGTCTGGAAAGCACAGGAGAAAGTGGCAACGTTTGGCTGCAGGAATGGGGAACCAGACCACAAAGCCAGAAAGGCATGTGAACTACAAACTTACAGAAGGATAATGAAAATGAAAATTCAGCAGCTTAGATCTATTCTGATTATGTGGTAGCTACACTGGGTGTTATGTGTTGCTGAGCTCCACTGCTGATGTAATTTAGTTGATATAATATGAGCACAGCTTCAGTGCACTCAAGTTTGGTCAAATTTAATTGTGTACGTTTAAATTGTTAACAAGCTAAGGGTGTGTGAGTGCATCTAAAGGCACACAGGTCATCTGCTTCCCCATAGGGAGAGCAGTTGTAATGATTCCCAGCATTGGTGAGTTTTATTGAATTCCAAACTACCATAAATGTAATTTAAAAAAAAAAAAAATTGTGCTAAGAAAACTCCTTTAAGAAACAAATTGCGTAATGAAGTTGTGTTTCTGGATTCCCTATGTGTTTGATAAAGATAAATACTGAGCAGTGTTTCCCTCTTTCAAGGATACAGCCATACAAAGTACACTTCACTGTTGCTTTATTGAACTGAGTGTGGGTTATTGGGTCGTCAGGGGAAGCGTGAATGCCCCAAATTCTTCAGGGTTAGACTCTGAAAATGCAGTGAACTGAACAGTACAAATTCCAAAATAATTAATGACCCGGGTTGTTGAATTTGCAAGTTTCTTTGGATCTTAAAATCAGAAGCAATGTTGTCCTGTGAAGGCTGAAGCTATTAACTAGATGATACACATTTAGGTTTTGATATCCCTTCTCATTATTGCAGTCTCGGGGATGGGAGAAGACCCTGAGCCAGCAGTGGGTTTATCTGAGGGATATCAAACACAAACAATGCTGCCAAGAGTATTAGAGAAGCATTATGAGAAGATTTGGGATGAACTTGGAGTATTGATCTCATGAGATCCTGCATTCCCGGGCTTCATAATAACATCATTATTTTCAGTCCTGAAAACAAAGGAATTTCTTTTCCTGTAAGCTGGACCTAACCTGTAGGTGATTACTCAGCTGGACTACTAGTAAAGGAAGGGGAAAGATGCACACTGTCAGTCCTTACAAAATTGGAAGAAACAAACATGAGAATCCCAGTTATAATGTAGCACTTTTTAATGAGAGATACTCTTCCCATATTTTCCATTTAATAAAAAACAAACAAAAATCTTTGGGCTGCATCTTGGGTTTTTATAACTTGCAGCTGTTGGACAGTTGTTTTGCTTTATCGCTTAGTTGTACCAATGCAAGAAAATTGTAGAATTTCTTTACAAAACAGACTATTGAATTTAAGCTCTTTCTTTCTAGGCTTAGTCATATCTTGTTTCTTGTAGTCTTCAAGAAAAACAAGAACTCAGTAACTTTTTTTTCCAAAATTGAAAGATGAAATATTTAATCAGAAATCCAGTACTTGGGTCAAGTACCCCCTAACTGCTGCTGATTTTGTGTAATAGAGCAGGAGATCCCCTAAATATATTTCTACATACAAACTTGGTGAATTCCTTTTTCGAGTATCTTTTTTTTATACCAGTGCAGAGAGCTGGCTTGTTTCTTCCTCTTTACAGGTGGAAACTGGAAATGGGCAAATCTGACCTCCAGCAGTGTCACTCTCCTATGCTAGATGCTTGGGGCAGACAGTCCTTGGCTTCCTGTCTGTAGCAGCAGCCTTTCTTGCTGACCTCAGTGATGGGTTTAGTTTTGTCTTGAGAGAGTTTAAATCAGGTTGACATACTGTGAAGTTGAAAACAAACATACGAATTCTTTGCTGGGTAGCAGCTCATCCGAAGAATGCATGTGGTTTAGTTTGTGTTTTCTCACTGTACTTACACCCCAGGAAATGAGTTCTTAAATGTAAGAACCTGATTCTGCTCATCATCTTATTTTAAAAGTCTCTTAGTTTTTTGTTTTTTTTTCTCACCACCTCTTTCTGGGGAAAAGAGGAAGATCTTCCTCTGTGGTGAGGATGACATTTTTCAGTGCTATACATGAAACGAGTGAATTCTGTCTGAACTCATAGCAGAAAGACTGTACCATCTATTACTGGTCCTTACGTTCCCCCATCAGAGAACGATTACCTGTACGAACAAGAAAAAGGGGATGAAAACATCAAATCCAGTTACTCGCCCTGATAGGAAAGGACTTGGTGAAACCGAATCCTCAGTAATTCCCCACTTACGACTGAAATAGGCATTTTGGGGTACAGTGAAGAAAAGCTTATCTAGGCTTATTAAATGTAGATTATAGCCTGTCAAGTTAAATAGCAACGTTGTAATTACTTTGTTTAGTTCTATATTGAACTGCTTTTGTTAGTACTTAGGCTGCAATTAACATACTAGAGCAACCATTGTTTCTTCTTGCATTCCTTTACTCTTTCAACGGTCCATGTGAGGTGGGGGAAACTACACCGTATTTTTATCTCTTTGAAAAGAAGCTATTTGAGCCAGTTTAAATTTTGGTGGATGTTTTTAATTTATCTGAATGGGGTACTTCCCATATCTGTGCACACGTTAGTAATGCCAAGATGTAAACAGACACTACTTAGGATCATCAGTACAGTGAACACAAAAACATGTGGATAAATTCAGCTTTTAAGTAGGTGTGCACCATTTCATTATAATCAGGTGATGACTCATGCAAATGTCACCAAGACAAGAGCTGTAAAAGAGTTTTTCAGGACTACTTAATGTGTTTACGTTGTGTCACATTTCTAGAGACCTTTGGTTATACCTGCCCAGACAAAGGGTGCCCAGGCTGCATGCAGACCTCGACGTGTGAAATTCTGCACAAGTCTGCTGTGTGTTTTCATAATGGCTATCTTTTTATTTTGAGCTTTTGATCCTGAGCTTTCTTTTCTTTTTTCTTTTTTTTTTTTTAACTAGGTAGATGTATTCATTATGCTGTAAATCACTGTCTAATCTACCCAGAATAGGATACTCTATGTGATTAATCCTAAAGTAAATAACAAGTGCATTTACTTTTAAAACCTTTTATTTATAACTAATAACTTTGGCAGGGAGTCTTCAACCAGTCCTTGTTGCTTATTGTTTCAGTTGAGATGCTGGTGGGATAGGTACAGATTTAGAGAATACATTTGGTTTAGCAAGGTTGATGGCAGAGTTGGGAAATGATCCCCCTTCTGTAGGTCTGGAAAAATCTGCATTTTCTTCAGTCAGGAGTCATCTTCTCATTGACGTGGCTCTATTAGCTGTAGAGTTGTTTCCTAAACAAATGTCCAGCTAACACTGGAAAGGTGTCACAGTATACTAAGCAGATCTGATGTTTGGGGGCTGCATTTTGCCCTGGCGTATTAATCAGTGACAAAGTAGTTGCATTTATTTGCTGAAATGATCATGGAGCTTAAACAGCAACTCTGCATAATTTTATTTGTTTTGAAATGAAATGACCTTTTGGAAGGGCATTTCTGTTGGCATATTAGGGGCAAGACAAATTATTGGCCCTTAATAGCAAATAAAAGCTTAAAATGGCTACTGGAAAGTCTTTTGCTTGAAGATCACTTGAGTTTTCACTTCTCATTTCTTTTAATATATTTGTTCCTCCTTGGTTACGTTTCAAAGAGAATGGGTTGTAAGGAAGGAGTAAGGATTACACTTTAAATGTATTTTAACAACACATCTATTTTAAATATGAAAATTCTGTTAACTTCAGGAAAGATATATTATTAAATTGTCTAGACAATCTGCTCTTAGGGAGTTCAAATTTTAAGTACTCTTTGCCTTCTCCAGCTCCCCGATAATGGAAATAAAATGAAGTATCAACTTATTTTTAGTTACTGGATTTAAGAATGGGACTTCAGTTGTAATAGGAACTACAGCTAACTGTGTTGTATCCAGCCTGGACTAAAAGATTTGAGAAGAAAGCATTGCCAGCTGGAACGTGTGTGAGTGTTATCTGCGTGTGTGTTGTAACAGATGTTGAGCAGAGACTACTTGTCAAGGGTACCTTGTAGTAACTTTTAAAGATACTTGTTTGTTTCAGTACATTTTTCTTGCATCACTAATTTTTTCCATAAATTCAACCACAAGCTGCATTATTGGGGACTCCAGCTGAAACTTGTGGTGAGTAGGAAATAGATTAAACACAGGTTTTCCCTTTTCTCTGGTTGCCAACAGTGATGTCAGTAGTTTTAATGATCCTTACCTCAGCTCGCTGCTGTCGTAGCACTCTCTATTAAAATGCTTGTCTTCTGCACTGTTTTTATATGTTGTTAAGGAAATGCTGATGGCTGTTGATAAGAAACAATGAGGTATCCAGCCGATGACTTCAATTCTGAATAAGGTACTTCTGTCTTGAAACATACTGCTAAAATGGAGGATGGGGCTTTGGGCTGTAAGTTATGCACAAACTAGAATTCCCTGGATCCAAGGCCTTATGGGTTGACTATTTCCAGTGACCTTGGAGGAGCAGTTTTGCCCTCAGAATGGCTGTTTTCTAGGCATCTTTGTGCATTCAGACAGAACAGGCAACACTGTCCTGTAATAGTAGCACGGGTTGTCATTCTCAGTTACACAATTTTTGTTTTGTGGAAGGAGATTTGTCAGAGGAGTTGGGGATATGAAAACAAATGATTGCAATCAATAATTTCAGTCTGTATTAAAGAGTCTAATTTTTTTTTCCTTCACAAGATCAGAAGAAAACAAAAGCTACTGATATTTTATCAAAGGTTGACAGTCAGATTTCCATGTTGTACTGCTGAAGATCCTGGAGGTGTAATTACAAGCTTGAAACTGCTCCATGCCCCAGTGTCCTGTCATACCCGCAGCTGAATTTTGTATGAAATGCAGCCTGTACCAGTTTGTGTCCTACATGATTCTGGCTCTTAATCCTAAATCTCAAACTCTTGGATATTTCAGCCTGCCTTTTACACATGTGCAGGACTTGAATATGGGTTTCCTCAGTATTATTTTCTTAGTGAATTCCTCTAGGAAGTGTTTTGTTTTTCAAATAGACTTGTTACTCTCTTTCTTCCTTTGGTCTTCTGACTTCTGAATCCAGGAATGAATGCCTGCTAGTATCGTTTGCGATGACTTCTTGGCCATATTGATTGAATTGGATTGGGCAGGCCATTTTGTTCAATATATGATGTATTCGAGTTTAGATGGCCTGAATACTAGTGAAGAGGTATAATACTTGGCCCTGATACTGCAAATTATTATTTATGTACTTAAAATCTCTTAGCAGAATAAGGTCTAGTGACATAGAAAAGCTGTTACTTGCTTTCCTTCTGCTTGCCCTGTCTGTGCAGGGCAGGTCGGGCTGTGGGGCCCTGCTGATGGGCACCCAACTGTTCCTCTGGCCCTGCTGCACAGGAGCTGGGTGTGAAACACCTGCCTCAGATATGCAGCACGCAGATCACACACACTTTGCTCCTCCGTTTAAATGAAGCCATTTCTCCTTTGTTGCTCGTCTTTATTAATAAAGTGTGGCATTACTGGCTAATTTTAGGTCCAACATAGTTGAAGGGCTGCAAAGCTATGTGAAGCTGTATATAGATATTTGGGTAGGAACATTCCAGTAGATCGTAATGCGAGTGCAGAAGAAAGTTGAAAGTAAATAAGAGATCTGTGAGATAATTCTCCAGGGAGTTTTCACAGCATACCACACATCATTTGCAGGGATAGGCTTTCCTTTCACTTGAAGGACCACACAAAGTAAATTCTGTTTCTTGGGCAATTAAAGAATATAGGACAGGAGGTCTTTTCAGTTTTTTTTACTTCAGCGTGTCTATGGGAAGCCTTTATTTGTACTGA
The DNA here is from genome assembly GCF_964188355.1 of Buteo buteo. Classification (NCBI taxonomy): domain Eukaryota; kingdom Metazoa; phylum Chordata; class Aves; order Accipitriformes; family Accipitridae; genus Buteo; species Buteo buteo. Next base: position 19,612,447 of record NC_134177.1, read on the forward strand.
GGAAAATGCACTGTTTACCTATCTTTTCAGGAGCGTAGTTAATATCGAATATAGAAATAGACACACTTTTATGTAAAATCTGAGTCTTGCTTCATCAGATTTTGGGTGAAACTCCTGAAATGTAAATGATGGCAGCCCTCTAACCCCAGTTAAAACAAAAATAGTATTCATTTCACTGGTGCGTTCTTCAGTCCCCAGTGGGCACGGCTGCATGTGACTGTAGTGTGAAGAGAGGAGGACGGGACTGCGGTCAGCGGTGGCTCGAGGATCGCATGCCTGTGCGGGCAGCGGGGCTGACACCGGCGGCTGGCGGGAGGCAGGCGCTGTGCGTGCGTGCAGCCGGCCGTTGCGGCAGGGCCTTGGGTGCAGCGGGGAGGCACCCCACGGTGTCCTGGCGGGCGGCCTCAACCCTGCGTCCTCCAGTGGGAACGCCACTCCCCGCAGGGGGCTGAAGCGTCTGCCGCAGGGTTGCCGGCAGAGCACAAGGCAGATCGGCACCCAGAGCGCCCTACTGCGTGCTACATTGCCTGTGACCGGAGCCCTCGCACTGGTGACCTGCCTCTGTGAAATCAGCTGAAAAGCAGAGTTGAGAGGACTTGTTGACAGACGCAGTTGCACTGTGTGCCAGATCAGGGAGCCTGGAGCCAAGAGATGAGGAGGACTGGTGGCGGCACAGGGTCAAAAGCAGCTTCTGACATTCATTCCCCAGTAAACCTGTGCTGTGCGTTATTAGGGTTGCAGGACCTTGTTGTGCACCCAGTACTCTCTCAGAGAGAGAAGCAGAATGTAGATTAAATTTATGGACTTTAGCAGGATTTGCTGGATACAATTTTTTTGGTAACTTGTAGGTCAATAGAGAATGGTAACGCTGCACCCCTAGTGCTCTGTTCTTTGGTCATCCTTCTCATGCAAGCCGTAGCATTTGCAGGTGGGCAGGAAGCCCTACAAGGAGGCCCGATATCTAATGAATCTTTCTTGTAATGGGTAAAAACACCACCAGCAGGCTAATGGTTTGAGCTTTTCTCTCGTCACAGGAGCTTGTCAGAGTTAATCAGTATGGACATTTAAATTGTTTCTGCTTAGGTGAATCTTTTGCAAGTTTTAAATGTATTTCTGACTGCTTTGACTTTTATTGCCAACATCTGTTTTAAATGCTTTTGGGATTCAGATGCTTGAGTACAGTTCAACTGTGTATGCCATAATTTTTCAAGGTGCTAACATTTTCTGTTTGTATGATAACTCTTTTAAAGAAGGAAAAAAAAAAAGGAGGGGGAGGGAAATAATCACAGAAAAGCTTTTAAAAGTGCCCATGATGCTAATTTTCTTTCTCTTTCAATTTCAGAATGATGACCTATACAACCTCAGCAAATCCTTCTTTTAACTCATGGGTATCAAGACTATAAATGTTTCATGCTATCACAACTAGGACCTCACCTCCTCTTCCTCCTCCTCTTCCTCTGTAAATGGGTACGATGCATCCAGTTCAGTTTGTTTACTTTACACAAACCTCAGGAGTTAGTTGACTGAGCTGCACATCCTGTGTTGTGCCAAGCAGAAGCACTGTGACACCTGGACAATTAGTCTCTCTTACTTCATCCTCTACCATAAGGACTTAGCTGGCCACGATGAACTGATGTGCCCACCACTATGTCATGGTGAGAATGGGTATTTTACTAGCACATTTACACAACTTCATTTGCTGCTGAAAACCTGTATGACAAATCATCATTGTAAATTATTACATACAAAACTTAATGTTGGTTGAAGAGTATTAAATATTTAACATAGGTTTTGATTTATACATGTACTTTTTTAATTAAAATGTAACTTTTCCTACAGCACATCTTTTTTGATGTGGAACTGAGGTATACTATATTCTGTTGTAAACAGAGTGGGAAACCTGCTTAAAACAAGGCTTCTAAGAATAGAGTAGGGTACTATTCTTGTTTTAAGATTGTAATTCAGAAAATAATATAATATGAGTCATTGGTCCCTGGGCCTTGATTGTACAGTCATATTTACTGATACTATCAGTTGTAAGATAACCCTGATGTTGAGTTGAGTTCTTTCCAAAAGAAAAATAATTTTGTACTCCTTGTAAAATAATAGTCTGTATTAACTACAATGAAGACAAACATTACTGTACATGGTATTTACAAGTGTCAACTTGAATTCATCAATTGCACAGGAACTGACAAAAAATCAGAAAAAAGAAATCAAAGTCTTCCATTGTATATATTGTAAAGAAAAAAAAAACCAACCAACAGAAAACCACAAAACAAATTGAAAACAAAAAAAAAGGGTGAACTTTTCAAATTGACTCTTTCCCTGGAATGAAAATGTGGGTGTTTGTAAATTCTGGAAATCTCTTTCTATATGTAATAAACTAGATACTGTTTTATCTGCTGTAGTGTTTTTTGGGGTTTTTTGTTTTCTTGGTAAGCTGTCTCAAATATCTCAAATTGTCCCACCAGGTTTCTTTGATGTTTCCATTGTGTGTAATTGAGAATGGCTGTGGATCACCATAGCTTAAGAATAAAGTCAAGTGTAATTAGGTGTAGTAGGGAGTATGCTTCCTTGAATTATTTCACTAAAGCTCTTGTTTCAGTTTTCTGGAGAATCTTCAGGATACAGCCCTCTTTCCACTGAAGTCGGTGGAAGAGTTTACAGCAAGTGAAATCACTGGAAGCCATAGCAAGACTTCAGTATAAAATTTAAAAAGAACAGCCTGGGTGATTGTCCGGAAATCAGTGCAAGAGGAAGGATGAGGAAGAATTCTTCTGTGAGTCTCCTGTGCTCCACTCTGGTTCTGTGCAGATGGAAATTCTTTTGTGCATAGCATTTGCAGAGCCTTAATTCTTTTTGGGACTGAGATCATGGATTTCCATATAAAACATTGTTGAAGGGAAAATTGAACTTGAAGCCATGTCAGGTCTGTGTTGGTCCCTCCTCCTGCTTCTGCGAAGCAGCTCCACGGACCTGTGCACATTCAACAGGATTCTTATTATCAGCAAAAGGCAAGCACTCAGCACCAGCTCTCCCTGCAGGAAGGCTGTCAAACTCTCAAAGAAGGGGTTTCTTTCCCCTGAGATGTTTATGATGTCTGGGGTTAGGCAGTGGTTAATGCAATGTTCTCCTCTGACTGCAGTATAGATGAAGGGGCCATTGCACAGCTATTTTTCACCTCTTCTTTTGCTGGAGGCTTACCATTCCCTTAGATCTGCTGTTATTACTGCACATATATAACCACTTTGACCCTGTCAAGTCAAAATACTCACTTAAGAAAGGACTTGCAGCTTACGAATACTTAAATCATTCCAGATCACTGGGAACAATTGCATGAGTGGTGATGCTGGCAGTTTTGAGGATGTTGTTGCATGGTGAGGTGGCAGCCTGGCAATGGCCTGCAAATTCCCAGGGTGCTGCCTTTGGAAATCTTGGCCTTTGCTGACAGAGCAGTCTCCTCTGAAAGAGGCCGATACCAATCAGTAAAAAGACATGAGGCTTTGCTGCTTTTTTCATGTAGGAAGAGGTAGGTCAATCTGCAGTAGCTTGCCTATTACTTTTGGTAAGCATTGGTGTATATTTTTCCAAAGAACCATTAATAGCTAAGGCGGCAGCACTTGCTTTAAAAAGAAAGCCACATGCATCAGACCAGTATTTCAATTTGCAAGTTACCCATTTTCATTTTATCTTAAGATCCTTCTTTTTTTTTCTTTTTTTTTTTTTTAAATGGGCTCTAGTTGCAATGAAAACTTGCATATGTTCTGAGGTAAAAACATAAGAACAACTCACCCCCAACCCCTTTGCTTGCAGCCTTCTCCAGCTTAATGAATTAACATAAATGTTCACTGTGTTGATTTGGTTCCTAAATATTAGCCCATGTTGATGTTAAAGTGCCTTGGATAGAACAGTATTTTATGGCTGTTGTGCTTTGTATTGTTTCAGATAATTTGCATGCTCTACCAATTACTGAAATAATAGGTTTGTAGGTACTGGAAGCTACTGTTAAGTTCTAAAAGGCACTAGTGGGTACATTTAATCCTTGTAGAAGTGTTTCACAGTGATACATCTATGGGCAAATTTTGTTCATAAAATATGAATTTTAAAAAATCGTAGGAATTGGCAGTGGGAGGGGGAGGATAGTGCTGATCTGATGGGATTCCATTCTTGTTAATAGTAACGTATGGCCAGAGAAACAGCTTGTTAATGATGTTAGCATGCTTTTTTTTGTTGTTGTTGTTATTTTTTCCTAGTAAAATTAAACATGCCTCTTTAGCGAATGTTTTGAAAAGGCTTTTGAAGCAGAATGCATTCATAACCAAACCTGGAACTCTTGATTCTTTTCTTGCATAGGTTTTTATTCTTATAAATTCTTCTAAATAGGCCATTATGAACCAAACCCTTTAAAATTAAAGCATAAATGCCTCAAAAATATGGTACTATACTATCTCATCCTTTCATGAATTCTTTTGTTCTGTCTGCCCCAGAACAGATTATAATTTCTTTAAGTTTGAAAATGAGCAAATGGGATCAGTCCTATATCAGCTAGGAAAACTCAGATGCTCAGGAATTTATTTTGCTTTGAATTTTTTTCAAGTGGAAGTTTCTGGTTATTATTTGAGTTCCTTTCTGGCTCCATTACTGGGACAGCTTCAGTTTTCAAAAACCCTACTGAATGGATTTATTGGTGCTGTTGGTTGAAAATGAGTGGGGTTGAAAAAACCATTTGAAGCAGTCTCCAGGAGCACAAGCAACACTTACACACTTGGGTTTTTGCAAGGATTGCTGTGTTCAAGCTGAATTTGATGCTGAGTTGACATGTATGTTGTGGAACTCTGAATAAATTTTTGTCCTTCTAGTCTTTGATATTAACCTCTTTAATTAGTATTTAAAATGTCATATGTCTCCTGTAGTGTTCATTAATTTTTTTACAGCAAAAGTACAAATTCAGACAGCAAAAAAGAAACTCAGGCCACGTTTATAAGCATATTCTAGTGCTGTAGCCTTACTTTCAGCATATTTAAGAACTAAGCATCCGTGTCCATCTTGCTACCAGCTGACTTTTAGCTGATGCTATTATTCATGCTCTCTACTACACTCAAGGGGTGTGTAATGAGTAGTATGTGCTTAAATGGGTCCTATCAACTTAGCGTGTGCAGTATTTCAGTTACATAGCTCTACTCTGCAGCAACAGATTAATGCAGCAATATGAACAGCTTTCACATTTGCTTTTGAAATGATTAGCTGAAGCTAGTACTTGATAGCAGCTTAAGTACAACATGTCAACTGTTAATTGAATCAGTCTGGATAGATGTTTGAGTGCTTTGTTCTGCAGCTGAATTCACCTAAGCTAGCTTAGTTTAAAGAAGCAATACTGAAAATAATGAAGTTAGGGTGAATCTTTTGCCTGTCTCTTGTGTGACCTCCAACCCGTCTTTGGGAGCAGCTGATGGTTTCCTGTTTTTTTCAGCCTGCAAGCCTTGAGGCTAGTTCACTGGTGTAAAGTGACGTATTCACTCTTGTCCAGGTCACCTTGTATTTGCCTGCTTATTAGTAATTTCATGAAGCTGTGGCTTTGAAGATACTGTAAATAAGTTGTTTGTGAACTTACAGATGCCCATATGAAATTCTTCAGGCTGTAGGGTGGAGAATGGAAAAGAGTGGAAGTTGAAAAAAATTCAGGACTTTCAGTTTGTAGAAAAGCTCTTTCTTTTTTGTCTTTGTACCTCTAAGGTGATAGTATTCTCAAAAAAGATGAAATGAGGAATATGAGATGGGGAGGACCATGATCTTCCATACTTGCTGCTTTCCAAATGGGTGTTCTGAATGTTTATGTATAAGAGGAAAAGGTGGAGGCTAATCAATGACTACTTGAGAAAGCAGGCATTACTCTAACTTCTGTATTTAAATACTTTCAGGGTGGAAGTTTTGTATTCTACATTTGGACTAGCAGTAATGGGATAATCAAACGTTAGCGTATGCCTGCAGTGGGTGGGCTCAGATGTTACAGCTCAAGAACTCTGCATCTGTACTGTAAGACGGAGTAAAGCTGGCTGCATGGCCTCTCAGGGCTGGGGGGGGGTGAACTCAAACACCTTGTGCCTTGTGAAGCTCGCTGGGAACATGTTTTCTGTAAAAGGTTCTGTGCCATTCTGAAATCCTGATCTGAATTGGTAGATGGCTTGAAAATTGGTACATTGCATTACCCAAGGGCCATGGAAAAGTAATTGCTGAGAAATTCCCCTAACACCACGCAACCTATAGAAAAGCTCTGTTTGGTGGGTATGCCTCTGGCTGGAAGGATCCCTAAAACTCCGATTTCTGCTGTATTAGGATACTTGACATTTATATTTGGAGATGGACAGCAAGAGAATAAAATAAAAACTAAATGCCTTCTGTAGATTAAACCAATTAAATACATCTTGGAGAAATCAGATGTAGGCAGATAAACTATATTGAACCAGAGCAACAGGAAGAAGAGTTATTCTGTGTCATGGCTTGAAAAGAATGGTTCTCTTTTTCAATTACTCTTAGGCCCTGCTTCTATCTATAGAAATCAAAGCATGGATTTAGAGGAAAGAGACCTGACTAGAGAATTCGCCTACTATGTTTGTAGAGAGTAGTGTGTTGCAAAGAAAAACCATTAAAGCAGCAATGCTGCTACAGAATTGATTGCAAAATTAAAAATACCAGATAATGTCTTTAATATTTGTGCCAGTCATTTTTGAAAAGGAAAGGTTCTGCCTTGCGCCTCTGTCCCTGTCTGACTATCCAAGGGCTTGTGGCATTACAGTATATTGTATGCGGCAGTCCCAACCTCTGCCTTTCTTTTATACTTTCACTTTTTAATTTCAAAATCAGTCTGGTGTTTGATGTCGTGATTGAACCTTCCTGGTGTGGAAGCAGAGCTGAAAGTCCCCTCCTGCTCTGCATGGCTGTGGTGTACCGGGCCTGGCGGGAGGAACCTTTCTGAGGGGCCCTGCTGTTGAACTAGAAAGGGATAGCTCCTGTCTCTTGTTCTTGTTTGGGGTTTTTTGTTTTAATAACTACTTATTTATTAGACTGAATAAAATGTCAGTTATGCTGTGAGTTGTTTCTTGTGAATAAATACAGTAAAGTTGAAATGTCAGGGGGCTTCTCCTCAGTTTATTGTGGACAATGGTACTGACCTGTTAAGTTTCCTCACTGCAGTGGTAGTGCTCTGTTTTTCCACTTTTTTTGAACATTAACTGAAAGAAGAAATCACAATTATAACAATCTATCAATTTACTGTTTCGCCTTCAGCTGGTGAATTTAGAATAGCATTTCATTTTTCTTTAAACTATTGTTCGGCAATTTGATTAAGGCAGGAGTTTGCAAAAAAAATTTCTCGCCCATCCTGATTCTGCAATCAGCTGAGGTGGGTGCAAGGCAAACTTGTCATTGTTTTTTTCCTCAGGCTATATATTCTGAAATCAACAACAGGTTGTTGGCTTTTGTTTTTAAAAGGCTGATGGAAATAAGGTGAGTGTCCAGTTCCTGTGGTCACAGTCTCAATCCAAAATGTGGATTGAGTCCGTGAAGGGCCAAAAAGTGGTTATTTGTCCTTTAAATACAGATATGACTAACTTCAGAGAAAAAAGGGTGTCCTCTAACAACCTTTAGATACTCCTGTGGTTTCAATAACTAGAATTTGATTATCTTTTCTCCAGAGCAGCCTGAAGGCCCTGTGTACTGAATCTGCATGCTTGTACCTCCTCAGAGGAGAAAGTCATTGCTGTCCTGCCCAGCCTGCCATTTTACCACAACATCTGGCTTTCTTCAGCTACATGGTAATCTAGCTCATACTGTTAGTGTGCAGTGTGCCTTTATCAGTAGCATGTTTTGCATTAATTTCAGCTTCTTCATAGTGCGTCTGTGACTGCTGTAATGCAGATGGTGGGGTTCTTGCCAGCTTTCCTTAGTCATTTAGGCCATCTTCTTCATCCACACCATCGGTGCCACCTCAGTGGGATCCCACAGGAAAAAGGTAAGCTGAAATTCTCTTTCCTAAATCTGCCAGGAAACAATTTGCCTGGGCTTCTTCCTTGTCAGGCTTTCTCTGTGTGAAGTGGCCTGGTAATCTGTTGGCTCATCACCAGTCTCCCAGTCATGTGGCTAATCCTGAGGGTTGTCATCTGAGGTGAGAGATAAGGAGAAGGGTCTCCTTACATGTATGTGAAAGATCAAGAGACTTGCCTGCTGTGTTACTTTTAAAATTAGAGCTAACAATGGGACATGAGTGAGCTGTTTGTTCTTACCTCTTCTAAAACATTGTAGGAACGTGGATAAATCATTTAATATTATTGCCTTAGTTTTGTGTATGCAAAAGGAAAATGATTTTTACTTTCACTGAGTTGTTAGGAGGATTAAGTAAAGAATAAGTACTCGACTCCTGCATTGTTGGGCAACATTGAAAAGCTTGTAAAGAAACTACCTAAACTTTGTTGTTGCAGAACAGTAGTGCTATCCCGCCCTTCTTATATCTAGATTTCAGTGTCTCCTTCAGTGCTTCCTCTGTTCTTTTTAATGTCATCTTGCTCAGTCAGGAAACTTGGTTGCTGAAAGGTTTTGGTCTGTAGTCCAGCAGTCCCTTCCACTCTTGAGTTTCGTTATAACTGTTGCACAGTCAAGGTGTTCTCACCAGAAGATAAGTGTTTTAAGCCAGGTCTGCAGTTCTCAAAAAACCTTCTCTCTTATCTATTAATGCGAGTTGCACTTGATCCTGACTCTGGAGACCACTGCTGCTCAGGAAGACCAACGCAATGCCTGCTGAAGATTCATTAAAGTGATCTTTACTAAGCAAAGCCTATAAATGAAATACAGAAGCTTAAAGCAAGTATATTCTTAAATTACGAATGACTCTATACATGTATGTAAGTGCCTTGGGGTGTCTGTGTTTGTTTTTCCAGCAGTTTCATTGTGAAAGCTAGGAGGTCTATGAAATTAAGATCTTCAAAGCTTCCCTGAAGATACGATGCTCTTCTCCACTAATGTCTTGACTTTGTGCCCTGTCAAAACAGAAGCCTCTTTTAGTCACAGTGAGCTAGTTGTCTTCCTCCTCTTAATACCTCTTCCCATGGACGCTTCAAAGAGGGAGCTTCTTACTATTGAGCTCCTCATGCCTTCCTGAAACTATTTTTCTTTGCTTTCCTCTTTTCTGTGAAGCACTTTTAGCACCGGAATGTTCTTTGGCCACTATATGCTGACTTTGGGGACTGTGCTGGCTTAGTGAAACCATGCCCTCCACACAGCTGCTGCTACTGCACTACCACAACATGCCAGCAAAACTTTCTAGAGATGTACTGTAAGCAGTATCACTGAATTGACTTGGACTTAAATGACCCAAGAATATGGGAAGGTGTGAAATCCTTAACTTGAAATTGCCACTGAAGGCAGTGGATCCTGAAACTACAGCCTCTCCAATTTTATTGTGAGTAGATGGACTTGTAGCATTACATTTTTGGGGGAAATAAGACTGGTTTTCCACATTACAGAATTATTTTGGTTTTAAAAGGCCCTGTCCTCTCTGGTATCTTCAGCTGGAAATGATGGCCTCATGGAATACTGGGTTGTTTTACCTGGTTGAGTAATTTTGTTCCTGACTAGGTATGTGGAATGATTTCACTTGAAATAAGGCCTCCAAAATAAAAAGTGAACTCACTTTTTTTTTTTAAACATAATTCAGTAAATACAATTTAGAACATGATTACACAGGTAACAACACTACTCAAAAGGTGGAACCTTCCAGTGTGAGACAACAACCTATTAAACTTATTCTGGGTTTAGAAGAAGAGAAGCAAGAAAGTAGAAGACTTAATGTCTCAGAGAACACGCTATTCTTTTTGATGGAATCCAAAACGAACTCAGTGTTTGGATCAGAGTCTCTTTCGCACAGTGTATGTTACACACCTTGATAGGTGGCAGTGCCTGAAATTGTTTCCTAATAAGACTTCCATTATTGTAAAATAATCGCGTATCCTTGCTAAGCAAATAACATTGTCATAACTGTGATGTGGGTTTGTCAGTCCATTTTCTTAACAGTGTTGTTATTTAAGTAGGATGTTTGTCATATGTAACAGTAATATAAATTGATGCTGAATAGATTAGATCTTTTAAGGAGAGCTGTGATCAACATCTCTAAGAATTTAATGGCTTTTGGGGGTGTTTTTTGTTTGCTTGGGGTTGTTTTTGCTGCTTATTACATTTGTGTGTATGCAGAATAGAAACCACTTTCAGAAGTTTGTCAGTGAAGAATCAATATTTGATTGCATCGCAATAGACATTCAGATAGGTGCTGTCTAATAAATTCATATTTGATCTTTTTGTAGACACTTCAAGTGTCACTTTCCAGCAATCAGCAGCTCTTCTAGTGCCAGTGATCGCCAGAAGTTATTTTGGGAAATTACAGGAAGTACATGCTTAGTCTGAAAATAGTTAAGGCTAATTCTTAAAAAGAGGAGTTAAGCCATGAATGACTTACAATTCACATAGATAACTGTCATTATAATACTTCCCTAAAAAATATTTCAATAGCTATAATGAGAAGGAAACAAGAAATGAAACTCAAAGGAAATAAATTACAAGTCCAAAGTGCTCAAATTCTCCTTTGTTGTCTTTGCATGTTTTGTTGTTTTCAGTCTTTCTGCATGTTCTTTATTGAAGCAAACTTTACCCAGCAAACAAGAGTCGGATTCCTCATGCCTATCATTTGCATTCCTTGGTTTCTTCTCTGTTGTTTTCTAAAATTGACAAAGATAAATTTAGATTGACTTTCTTTGATTCAACAGCCTTAGTGTTCTAGTCTAATTCCACCTTTAGTATACCTATTTGGTGCTATTGCAGTACTGTAGTATCTCTAAGTATAACACTATGCATTTTCTTTTATTATGAAGGAAAATAAATCAAAACCAATTGTGAGAACTCTTAAGGCCATGCCTTCAGAAACAGATTTAACCTCCTGTGCTACTTCACAGGAAGTGAAAGGTCAGGAGAGTTAAAACAGGAGTGCTGATTTTGCTGCAGTAAAATACAATGCTTCCATGTGATCATAATTTTAAATTACTTCTCCAACTTTCACTGCCAAAATTAATCAGGGTAATGTATGGCAGAGTGAACTGAAATACACAATAACAATAAGGTATCCTGACTTCCTAAGACAGGGAAAAAAAAAAGTTCATTTCTGAGAGGGAGCTGAATTAACAGAAGATAATTCTCTACCATACGAAGTAGTCCATAAGAAATTAGTGTGTTGTTTTGTGTTGTGTTTTGTTTAAATAGTGAGGCTTAAAGTGAGGCTGCTTAAAGGAGGAGGGAGTTCAGTGTCATAAGGATTCTTTGTTTGGGGGTGAGGGGAAAAAGATTGTGGTTCCCTGCCAGGTTTTTTATATGATAATGGGAACTGTACACACATTGGTGTGGGAATATGCTGTGCACAGGCTTCCATAAACCAACATCACGAGGCGCACAGCAAATAAAGACATTCCAGATTATAATTATTGTTTGGTCAATCCACTGTTTTAGAGCCAGTTTAGAGAATAGAGGTAACCCTTCCTCACACCAGCAAAATTTGAAGGAGCTGAAAGCTAGGTGATAGGCTCAAGCGTGGACACATGGTTATGCAGGGAAGCAGTGGGTTAAAAAACATAGCCAACAAAGATTGGAAAAAGCCTAACAAAATCCACAATTGTGATCTTTGCCCATGGAAACAGCATGATCGAAGTGGAGCCTGAATGCTGAACTTAACCCCGCTCACACCAGAGGGATGATCCTCTCCTGACTGGCCTTATCTGATCTCCCTTCAGCAGCAGTGACCTCAGGAGCAAGGTGCACCATGTCATCGGAGGGCTCAGCCGGCGGTCTCTGCCATCTGTGACCGTGCTGTTGGCCCTCCCCGTGGAGCATGCATGCTTGCAAGGGTGATGTGACGGGTCTGCTGCCGAGGCCTAGGCAGTGGCTGCACCCAACGCTGCTCTAGTGGGAAACCGTCCGAGTGCTATTCATCACTCATCCCTGATGCATGGACTTCGGGGCCACCTTTCAGGTGTACAGTGGTAACGTACCTGATTAAAACAAATGGGAATTTGGCTGCAAGCTTCTGAATGCCTGCCTTGGTCACAGTAGCAGGCAGAACATGTCATGACTAAGTAAATTCCTGCAGCCCACACAGTCAAAGTGGTCCTCCTTCAGTTTTATAATTTATTAATATGTTGCTGGCAATAAACATAGGGCTTCTGTGCTCCAGGCAGTGTTTAAAACTCTATCTTGCTCTTGTTTCACTGCATAACAAAATCCCTGTCACAGATGGTAGCTAAGCTAGAGATAAAGTCTATAATGAATTGATGTTAATTTTTTTTAACATGTACAGTTAGATTTTTGTAAACATTTCTTTGTTCATACCTTCTTGTGTATAGAGTATCTTCACGTCCTCTGCACCTGCGTGGAAAGTCTGCCACTGCTCCTAGAGTGATGTGACCTAGATTTTAAAACAAAAACTGAACCCAGGAGGTTTTCAGCTGTAGGCTTACATTTTCACTGGAACTGAACTTTCCCAAAAGTACATTGGCCTTAATCAAGGTCTGGAACGGGTGAGCTGAGAAGGGAATTCTTGCAACTCAAGCCTGACTTTCAGATCCAGCTAGCATAATTATAGTTTAGCTACTGGCCAGTAGTACTGCTCTGGATAGCATCAAAGCATTCTTGTAAAACATTTTGAACTACTCCCAATGACCACTTCTGTGGTTGGTATATAGTAACTTCTGAGCACATACTCAACTGTGCCTTGTCCAAAGAGTTACGCAGTTTCTATATACAGACACCAGCACAGATCTGTGTGAATTACCCATCTACCAAAAACCTTGGTTGTAAAGACTGGATAACTTGACTACCCAGGCATTGTGGCGTCCATTGCATAACTGTACTTCAAATGCTCTCTGGAGTCCATGGCAGCTTCTCAGGCAGGATCTAGCATATTGACTAATGTATCCTGAATTGGCTGTACCAAAAGCTTTAGCAAATCAATGCCTACAGAAATGTAATTTTACTTTAATCAATTTTATTGTTAGAGTAAAAGAGGAAAAAGTAGATAAAAGCTTTAAGAGTACAGAAAGGAAAAATTTAATTTGTAGGAAGCTGGTTAATTTGGTTTTAAGATGTGTTTTTTCAGACCTTTGGTGGAGTGCAGCTTGTTTAAAGAAACTGACTTGCTGGAAGGAAAAGACAGCATCCATAGCAGTGTTGCTTCTCTGTGCAGAGGTTAGTGTAAATTAGTTGCTTTTATTTTCTTCTTTTTCTAAGAACCTAAAATACACTAAGGTTATTCAAAAGAAAATAGAAAGAAGGAAAAAGGGAATTAGGTGGAACTGTAGAAGATAAGGAAAGAGGAAATGGGAAAAGCATCAGGGATTGGCTGTGTCTAACAAGGTATGTGTGTATGGATATGAATGTATGTGTGTAAAACCAACAAATGCTCCAACAGCACTGACTGTAAGCTAACCAAAAGTCACAAGTCACCCTTGAAAACTCAGTTCTATTTTTATGCCGTAACAGCTTTAACATCTGTATTTAGTGGCATTTATTCATTGGTGAATTACATGAAGTGATGTTTTATGTATGGGGTTCAAGTTATGGCTTGCTTTATGCTGTAGTTGTGATGCACATGTTCTATGGGATGTATTTGAAGATGAATACCTGTTGGAGGAAATGTTGAATTATTTGTGTTTCAGAGTATGTTAAATATTCACCCAGGACTCAATTTGAGTAATAGACCTGTTTCTGTGAGGTGGGGTACAGTTCAGCAGTTTCTGTTGAATCAAGGTAAGTTTGGAATTATTTTCCTGCAGGTGATACCCATCCTAGATCTCTATCAGTATAAAAGAGCTCAGTATATGATTCTTGCTTCTATAGCAGGCTGCTTAGTAAGTTAGATAATCCTCTTCTATTGCTGTTTGATTTGAGGGATATCTGTTCTGGAAAAGATGAATACAGATAAATCTGCCTACCCATTTAGATGGTATCTGAAGAGTGTCTATGAAACTAAGAGGCCAAATATTTACATTTAACTGTAGTCATTGCATATTAATTCCTATTCCTATTTATAATACTATGTGCGATGAAACAAATCAAATAATGAAATTTCCTGTAGATGTATGTAAGATTATCATAGTTGTGAGTCAGCCTATTCTGATAACACTGTGAATCTCAGCATTCATTTTCAAATGGTCTCCTTTTCCTAGTTTTCTGTCAGCTTGCTGCTGCTATTCTTAACTCCTGAGCAGTCAGCATTTGGGTTGGAGGAAGATGAAAAGTAGGTATTTCATGTCTGTGTTTCTTATTGAGGACAGCTTAAAAGCTGGAGAGGTGCATCTGAACATTTGTGGGAAAAACTATGTGAATATAAATCAGAACTAAGCATTATTAATTTTGTATTTATTGTTTTTAAAAAAGGTGAGATTTTTATAAAGTAATTAGTAATTACTTTAATGCGACAGACATAGAAAGTATCTTTATTTTTTATTTTCAGCTTTTAGAATTGGCCTGATTTCTACAAGTGCAGGGCAATGGCAGATGCTGTCTTTCACGTTGGGCTCTGAGGTTATGGCGCATTTCTGAGAACCAAGCCATTTGCTGCTACTTCTGCATTTCTGAAACTAACTTCTTATGGTATTCAGGACTATAAAAAGTGATTTATATAATTCCCAGATATTGTGAATTATTTGCAAAAACCTCGTGTTTTCAGGAAAAATATTGCATCTTACAGCACCATTAAAGAGCAACAGACCTAAAAAAAGAAAAAAAAAAATCATGTTTGCGTGAGTGATCATGCATCATTTGGGGATTTAAATCTGTCTTTTTATTTTATTATGATTTGCAGTGCTTTTTCTGTTTTGTTCTGTTGAAAGGAGATAGTGCTGATAAAGAAATGCTCTCTTCTCCTCCTGCTTGGTGTGAACTCTTGCCTTTAAGTTAATAATCCACATATTTAAAAGCGTGCATCTGTCCACATACATGTGCATGCACATAAAAAACAATTTTTAAAAAGAGAGAGGGGAATGCTGTGAGAACCACCTCAATAACTTTACAAACTTAAGTCCTGACTGTTCTTAAGAGTTACGATCCTTCTGTTCTATGGTGAGCATTGTTGTAGGGTCATATTACTATTCTTTGTGCTGTATGTATTTCCTTGCCTTCTTGCAATAAAAAGAACCCCTGTTTTTCTTGTAGGCATTTCCAATTTGTAACAGATCAGCAACACAGTGTTTTTTCTTTGGCAGGGTGAGGCCATCAAGACCTATCCTTTATGGGACTTTCCAGGTGATTTACTAGCTATTACTTTTCCTTCATATCACAGCTGAAGTTTCATCAAAATAATTTGGAATGTACTGGGACCAAATAAATGGCATAGGCTAAAGTATCTATTTGCCAAGATAACCGCACTGAAACTTGCCAAACCAAACATTATTGTTAGAAACATGGCTTGACCGTAATGCCTATCTCTGAACTGGAGTGGGAATGGTTTCATGGGAAAAAGTTTGCTCAACAATATATGGGCTCATAGACCCTACATTTGGAGAAGAGACAGTATACCTAATTTAAATAAGTTTAAACTGCAGCCAGTACTGTGGTTTGTGGCTGATCTTTACTACTTGCTATCTTTTCAGATTTTTTTTTTTTTCTTTCTTTTAACTTGTTTCCCCCATTGCTGTTTTGGGGGACTCATTAGAGAAAGCAAACTGTATTTCCACCAAAGATTCTTCTTCCATTTTGTCTTTGAATTTTGTGACTGTAGGATGCCTTACAGAACATACGGCTGATTCTTGACCTTACAGTGTTTGGGTAGTTTAGCTTGAAGCATCATTGCAGTGTTTGAAGTTAGGAAAAAATAAAGGTTACATGATGAGATTATTGGAAAGGAAGGGGGAAGAGATGGACTGGATGTTGGTCTTATCAGCTTTGCATTCAGTACTTGAGTCATATTCCCAAATTTAGTAGCATCATCTAAGAACAGCTCATACCTTTTAAGTGGCTTAAAGGCTGAGGCTCTGAGAGGCAGTTTCCACACTTTTCATAATCTACCTGAAGTTTGTTAATAGAGTTATGTTGGTTATGGGTGGGAACAACAGAGCAGGGTAGATTTCTCAGCATCCAAACCTTGCCCAGCCCCACAGAGGAAAACCAGTAGAAGTTGATAAAGCCAGCTGCTAATTTAGTTGAAAAGTCTTTTCCCTTCATTTTTGTGAATGAAATGCTCAGGTGAGACAAGTGCTGTGAGGAGGATGGTGGCAGCAGGAAAGCCATGTGAACAGTTTGTCACCCAGGGACTGGACTGCAGTAGTGCAGAGGCAAAGCACCAGATCAACAGGATAAAAGGGGATTAAGTAATCAGGGTAAATTCCTTTTCCTGATAAACTCTGGAAACTTTGCTGCTGTTTCCCCTTGTTCTTTAGCAAGGAGAGCTATGGCTAAACTGCAATGCTGAGACTATGTCTCCCTTGTATGGAGTTTGTTCCAGTAGGTTCTGAAGAGGGAGAGGGGATGATGAAGCATTAGACTGCTGTGCTTTCAGCTGGCCTTTCCTTTCCCTTTCCCTTAAGCTTTTCTATCAAGGATCATCCAAATATATGCCATCTCGCCTCATGAATGTGTCTAGTGTTTCATTTTGTCCTTGGTTCAAATTCTCAGGTGGTTTGGGGGGGGGGGGGTGTGTTTGATTTTTTTCCAAGCATCAGTGCAACTCATGTTTTGTTCTTCCCATAGTTTCCATCACACTGACAAATTTTGACTATCCTTTCACCAGCTTTATTGTCACTTGTCTCTGTATTACAGTTTCTCAGCTTGTCATTTAATAACTGAAATACTAGGACATATAAGAACATGGGAAATTACATATATCACCCAGTTGTCATGTTTGGAATTGTAGCAGCTCTGTTGCACATGATACAGTTGTAAATTAAAATTTTCCATTGACCTGGAGCTTAGAAGGGTATTCTCAGTACAGTATTTGCGTAGTCAGTTTTGCTGCTCTTGATATATTTATATCTGGGGTTTTTTATATTCCTATTTCTTATTTCATTTTGCTGTTCCGAGTAAAAATGCTTTTCTTTGGCATGCCCTTCCCTTTATGGGAGGTGATGTTTGCAACCATTCTTGAGATTGGGTGAAAGGTTTTGATTGTAAACTGGCAAAGAGTATACAAAATCCTGCGTGTTTTATCTATGCAGGAAGCTATGAAAGTTGACTTTTCTTAATATCAAAGGAGAAAGGAGAAAATTATGTCATTTAAAAATGGCTGTATCTGAAACAATTCAGTCTAAGGAGGTTTTATGAGACCTGTCTTTGTAAATTCTGGGATTGATGTATTTGTCTCTTTAAAATCTAACTACAGTCAAGAGAAAAATTAAAGATTATGTAGTTTTGATAATGTTAAACAGAGCTATTTTTAGTAACTATAAAAGCTTGTCAAAAGCACCTGCTTTCCACCAGGGCTAGCACATTGAAGCCAATATGGGATTTGAATCCTACCCATTTTTGGGTTGTGACAGGCCCAAGATCTCTTTAAAAATTTTGAAATCTCAAACGCTTACTGATTTGCTTCAGACTTTACAGGTACGTTCTGCCTTGGCATAAGGTATTGAAATTTCAGACATGTTGGTGTTACTTCACTGAAGCTGAGACTGTATGTGTCAAAATCAGCTTTCGAAGGGAAGGACTGTTTCAGCCTTCACTACGGAGAGCCTATTGTCTCTTCAGAATAAAGTAATAGATATTTCAGAAGTGCTTTGAAGTTGTGCCAGCCTCCTCACAGAGCTGTGAAATCTGATACCTCTGCTTTTAAGCTGTTTGTGAAAGTACAAACTGTAGTACTTGTGGAATTCATTCACTGACTTCCAAACTTGAGTCTGGCCTGGGAATGGGAAGAAAGAGTTTAAGAAAAAGGGGAAAAAAAAGACTTCAGTAGTATGTGGCAGTTAACTGACAACTTTGGCATCTTTTCAGATTTGCGGCTTCATGCTTTCTAGAGATAAACTGTGACTTTTCCCTAAGGATTGGAGGATTTTATTTTCTTTTCCACCAAAGCTCTTAGGATTGTATGACTGTAGGAGCTAAGTGAAGTGCAGAACTACCAGCAAGGCGCCTGCCATGCTTTTAGTTAATTTAAGGTCGCAGAATGTTTCTTGCAGGTTGTTCCTATTTACATTAGTTTCTCAATATTTTCCATTTGTAAAACAGATAAATAGGATCTCTCTGTCCGTATTACCATGCTTTGTTGTGTTTCATCTGGGTTTGCCTGAAACCTTTTGTGTCGTTAACAGGTGAATTGAAGATTTTCTGTGGGCTCAGAGCATTCCTGTGCACCCTCTGTGACAGAGGATCTTGCGTAAAAGCAGAGAAGGAGCAACCCTGGGAGCAAGCGAATCTTCAAAGAGTCAAACTTTCTTATCCTTTCCGTTCTCATTAGAGCTCAAATGTGAGCAGGCAGCGAGGCCTCTGTTTCTGCTGTGCAGCCTGTTGCTTTTGTTTTATTTCAACAGAGTTGAAGGAAAGTATCCACTTAGCTTCTCTTGACTATGTGGTACATTCGAGTCATAACTTCAGTTTCACCCCAGCTCAAGTCTTGTCCAAATGCAGAAACCTTTAAGATGAGTATGGTGGTGTTTTTACTTGAACTGACTGGCTTGTCTGATCACATAGGCTATAGCTTGAGTTAACGCAGTTTGTCAGCTGCTAACACAGTTATTCTGTGCAGTAATCCAATCCCTCTGTGCAATGCAAGGGTTATTTTGCAGTGCGGCTGCTCTCGGCTAACAATCCCAAAGAGAGGGCAGGCAGTGAGAGATGAGCATGGCTTTCTACATTTGTGGGGGCGGGGGGTGGGGGAGATGGAAAAGGTGCATTTCTACTTGCTGAGGACTGATATGACAGATTTCGTGGGCACGTAGGGAGAAGTCAGAAAGCTCAGGCTAAAACTGAATTGCAACTGAAGGAAGAATAGCAAGGAAATACTGGAGTAATCAAGGTGGAGGAAAGTAGAAGTTTATTACTTAATGTGGAAATGAGCAAATAATAGGTGATCTATTTGATGTCTTTCTCCTTTCAACCACCACAGAAAAGGCGAATTATGACCAGACGCATAAAAGAATTAATTTTAATAAAAATAGGACTGAAAAGGAGCAGGTCAGGTGTACTTGATAGATAAGAGACATTATGCAAGTCAGCAGGACTTGATATGATATCCTGTAATGTGAAAAATTTGCAAATGCTAAGCTATCTGCCATTCTTTTTAAGAAATGTGGAGTCTCCTGATGATGTCAAGAAGGCAAATGCATTACCTATGTTTGAAAATGCAAGGGCAGCTGAGGGGAAGGCAGCCACTGAGAATTCAGAGAAAGCTAATGCTTATTCAGTATTGAAAATTAATAATGGCATAAATCATTAGATGATACTTTAAAAATCTTTCTGGTCCTTACAATTATGATAAATAAGTATCATGGTGTCACTATGTACTGGTGCTACTGGTCTAGAAGATTTGGTGGAACCTTTTTTCAAAGACAAGCTAGGACACAGTCCCACATGACATTCCTTCCTATAAGCAAATTAGTCTGGTTCTATCTATCATGAAAACGTGGTAAAGTGGGCACACAACTGACTGAGACATCCTGGGATGAACAGGCAAATGGGGATTTAGAATTTCTAATCTGAAGACTGCCCAGGGAGGTCATGATGACTTTGCTGCTGGAGTCTTTTAAAAACAGTGTAGATATATGGCACTTGATTGTGCCTCAGAGGTGGGATGTGCACTAGATGATTTCCTGTGATTCCTTCCACTTCTCTGTTCCCGTGACTCTGTGACATGAAGCTAACTAGGGAGATATTAACCCAAGTGCAAATAACTCAGGTTAACTGTGCACTGAAGACACAACCCTCAGCTTAATAGATGTCATTTTAAAACCTGGCTGGAAAAACGTGGTTTCATACGTGGTAATAATGTCCCGAGAGGACATCCCAAGATGAATGGTAGCTTCAAGAATGGTGCGGACTGATTGGAGAGGCTCCAAAGTGTGAATGATCAGACTACTAGGAAACAAACCTAGAAGGTGGACTGAAACAATTTGGATTGTGTAGAGAATAAAAGACCAGAGGAAATATTACAAGGGTCTTCAAATACAGAAAAGGCTGCTGTAAAGAAGAGCAGTATGTTGTTTGCAGAGAGTAAAAGCTCTGCAGTAGATGGAACAAGAATTAATAGAACTAAATTGCAGCAGAAAAGATTCAATGAATACATTAAAAAAAATAAATAAAGTGGGGGGGCAAAACCCCAACTATCCAAAACAGGGATAGCAATGCACTGGAAAAGATTGCTCAGGTGATTATGAAATCTGTGATGATCTTAAAGAGCAGGTTAAAGAAATACCTCTCAGAAAGGACATGGAGATAGTCATTCCTACTTTGGGACCTGGTATAGACTGGATGTCCTTTCAATGTCCCTATCTGATTTCTTTTAAAGATCTTCTTTCTCCTGAGGGGCAATGTTTTGCCTTGATACTTGAGGTACTTGGGGATTAAATTTGTTCATTTACTTTTCAAAATAGAATTGTTACTCTCTGTTCCTATTAAAATTGTCTGCCTAGCAAGTAGGGAAAGTAGCCAGGACTGCATCTAAGGTTTTCATCTTTCTGTTCCCTGTTTGTCTGTGACGAGGAATATGTGGAAGATAACCTGTTCACTACTCCATTGCAGCCAGCATTGCAGCTTGTTTATGGGAAGAAGGAGATGTTGTTTCTTCGCATGAGATACTAGAGCTGTGAACAGGTAGGTCATATTGAATATCCAGACATTGCAAATGAAACTATTGTATGCAGTTGTTGTGTATGTGGCTCCCTAATTAGCATTTGCAATGGTTCTTCAAATAACACTAGACTTGTGTTAATTGCACATATTTAGATTCTGTTGCAAGTAAAATAATCCCGTAGCTAGAGCTTATGTCTGAATTTTCTTTGTCTTTTGGGTACTAAGCTGTTGGAGAATTATGTAAATTTAAAAAAAAAAAAACTAAAACCAAAAACAAACCTGGATGCAAAATGTAGCTCATATTTAGGCAATGTCAGATAAGTTTTCTGAGGCTACATCTGTTAAAAACTACAAAATGATCTGTCATTTCTGTTTAGAAGTTCAGAAGGAAGCAGACAGTTTGGATCAGGCAACAGTCTGCAGTGATGTGTCCAAAACAAGAGCTTTTGTTCCAAACTGGGCTGACGTATGCCACCAAATATGCAAAGCATGCAAGGCCGTTTGTGGTGCTGCTGCAGATACCATCACCGGAAAGCTAAGCACCCAAATTCCTGTTGAAATAACATTGCAGTTAAGATGAAGGGAACCAAAATAAGGCAAATCCAAAGCAGAAGGGATGCCATTGCCTGCAAGTATGCTAATGTTTGATATAAAATTATCTCTGTTTTTCTTTGAAAACCATCATTTGTGGACCTCTTCCTCCAGCAAGTGCATTGGCTCAGGCAAGTAGCTGTGAAACCTTTCAGGGTCAAAGGGTTGAGGTTAGTTATGAGAAGGGGGTTAAGAATTTTTGAATCAGCTGGTGTGATTTCAGTGAAAAAACTACGAAGACTGCATCCTTTATGTCAGGAAATCATGTTTTTCCTGACATCATTTTCCAACTCAAACATAGCCATGTATGTGAAAGCTCTGTGTGTAAATATGTACGAATTGGAGGAGTTGTTGCACTGGCTTGTGAAAAGGCTCTACCAATTGCTCTGAGCAACTTTCATACCTGTTTCAGTGGTATTTTTGTAACACCACGACAATTAACAGTTAAGATTGCATTTATACTTTGAAGTAAAGTGGGGTTTATTTCTTGTTGTTAGGCATTAAAATAGTAGTTGAACATAACCAAAATAAGCACTGTTCTTAGGGAAAAAGCTTATCTTTCTGGAAAATTGTATGGAAATGTATTCATTCCTTTGGGAATTCAAAGAAGTTAAGAGTAACTTTCTTTAAATTTTACAAGTTCTGTGTAACACTTGAACTGTCAGGACATTTTAGTGCTTGAAGCTTTAGGCAGGCATAGATTGGAATCCACTCCAATAGGTTGACTACCTTGAAAATAATTTAAATGAACAAAATTTTTAACATAACACTCCGTTAGTAGTAGCTAAAGAATTAAAAAAAAAAAAACAAACCCAAACCCACAGAGCACCAAATCTGCCAAATGGCGCATCTGAACTCTGACACTTGGCAGTTTTGGAATTAGCTCCTTTGAGCAGCTGGTAGAGTTCATCTTCAGTAAAGCAAATATTTTGCAGAAGCAAGTTTATCTTTTACCTCAGAATTTGGGGCACAATAAGGAGCTGCATTTCGCAAGACCATGACTCAAGAGGCTGCTCGGTGTCAGGATTACCATCTGCTGATGTTTGTCAGTGTGCTGTAGGGGAGGTATTTTTCATCACCCATAGGGGTGAACTAAAGTAAATCTCTTCTGCTTGCTGTGGGTAACTTTTAAGAGCTAATAAGCACAACTAAGCACATCTGGAGAATAGGCGTTCATAGCTATTAAACACTATGGTCATGGCTGGTTATAAGCTCTTCTCCTGCTGGAGGGAGGCTAGAGGGGCCTTTGGCCTGACCCAAGCTGGCACTTCTGATGCTGGAAATCAAGAGTGTTAGGAAGTCCTGGTGCCTGGAGGTTACCTGAACCTGGGTGTCACAGAAGAAATGGCATGGAAAATACTGATTAATATGTAAAAACAGGCTGCTATTGCAGCAGCAGGGGCTGGCACCAGTGGTGAAATGGGAAGCAAAGCAGACTAAACTCACTCTGGAAAGATCGTTTGGTAAAGGTGATGATTTGGATCCCAACCTGCCTATTAACCTATCTAGAGGAGTCACTGCAGAGGATTCCCCCAGCCTCTGTTTTGATGAAGTAGTTAAGTGGTATAAAATCACAAATTCAACGCAACTGGCATTTTACTGTTTTTCATTCAAACAATTTTTCAATTATGCTTCTTTTTCCTTAAGCTCTTAATACAGGTATCAGATTAACAGATTTTCCAGCTTTTTAAAAGGAAACTGTGTGCTGATACTAAGCAAAAAATTTCAGGAAGAGGGACAATTTATGTCCAGTGTCTTTATCCTCCATCAATGACAAGTTGGATAGTAAAATCTTCTCTGTCTTTGCAGAACTGAGATTGTGTTTTAATGGATATGTCTAGTCAGAGCTAAAAGGAAATTTCACAATATATTTTTTTGTAGAGAAGACTCCCAATGCTAATGAGCAGCCGAATCTGTCTTGGGGAAACAGTTTGTTACTAAAAATAAATTGCAGCCTAACTGTAACTAAAATCAGATTGCAGAAACCAAGCTACTCTGATTCCTGATTTCTGCTGCAGAAGGAGATGAATCTATTACAAACAGCTCTGATTATTACATATTTTAAAATGTGCTAACTGAGCCTTGTTTTGAAATAAATCCACTTGTGAGCTTCTATCAAATACACTTACAGCATTCTCTGGAGGTTTTCTTTAGACTCTGCAAAGCCAGTGAGGACCCAGTTCATAGTTATGAGGCCAAAAGGAAAAACAGTGCACATGAGCTATTTATAGAATATGAAGCAAAACAATGTGATAAAGGGCAAATGAAAGCTTTCAACAAGAGGCTTCTTTTTGTTCCCAGTCACGTGGTCTTTCCATGCAATTTATTTTTTACTGTACAACTTAGCAGGGAAATTAAATCACTTGACAACATCCTTTTTCTGGTTAGAAAAGAACGTTTCAGTGTTTCTCTACCATTTATAATATGCTCACTTGTGGCTGTCACTGTTTGAGAGTTTTTGTTTGCAGAAGTTTCTGCAGGGGCCAGTACTCTTCTGGCAGGTGCCAGCAGAAGTGGTGACCAGAGGTTGCCTGAGGGAGCATTAGGTGTTCAATGTTGAAAACCACTCTGCTGCCCAGAACAACATGCAGAGTTTTTAGTCGTGAGCCCCAGGTATTTGGGACAACAGGACAAAGATCTATCTCATCTGAAACTTTGACATTTAAAGGCAGTAGTAGAAGCAAGTAAAGGGGAAGCCAATCTTTCTAATTGCTTTTGTGTCCCATCACCCACTGAATATAAATGTCCTTGTTCCCTGTTCCTGCCCTTTTGTTTTCAATGCAAAGAGTGAAGGACTTTTCTGTCCTGTGAGTTTATCAACCAAGCCTCATGCAGGTGTATTTTCAATATATTTCTTTCAGTCCTAGTTAGTTCCAGGTTAAGTATCTGTGCTCCATCTCCAGGGGAAAAAAAACCCCAACCTTGACCTGGGTGCCAGTTTGTGGCTTAGCCCCAACACTATTCAACTCTTTCAGAAATGTAGGAGTTGCCAATTTTTTGACACTCACTTAAATTAGATACTTTACTGCCTAAGTGTGATGTCTCCAAGAAAGGGAATGGTGCTGAGGAGAAATTACATGAACTGTGTCCCGGCAGTCCAGGCAGATAAAAATAAGTGGTGGCCTCTCAGATAGATTTCTTTTTGTTGTCTTTCCTTTTTCTTTGTGTCTGTGATAAAGTTTGAGGGAGGCTGAAAAAACTGGGTAGTTTATCTCCCAAATATAGAGAATAATGATGTCATTTCAGAATATTTTCACAGACAAGGTGATTTATGGCAGAGCCTTTTTTTTCTTGTACATTAGCGGCACGTTTACAGGTTCGCAGTGTGTTTGCTACCTGAGCTCCTCACCACTTCGGTAGATGGGGCCATCACCCAAACTGTCATGTCTCACCTTTGCCAGATTCCTCTTCAGTCCTGGGAGCTCATGTGTTTGCTTAAAAATATTAATACTTCACAGACTCAGTCTGCATTGTGACAAGTGAAAGAGTGGATAAAATATCAAGGCTTTAACACCTAGTGATGCTGTATGGGAGCTAAACACTGCAGCTAGGAATCTGGGTAGCAAGGATCAATGAATGTGATACATCTATCTGTATTCCCATATGTCAGTCTCTCAGACAATTTCACAGATTGCTAATGGGAACTAGGCTTTTCAGTAAAGCTTCTTCAGGGCCTTTACAGAGATGTGAATGTACTCCAGAACCTTGATGAGTGATAAGAGGAAACACTGAAAGACAAATTTCCACTGCTGCTTCTCAGACACATGAAACCATAAGTCAGGAGTCGCTCTGAGTTTAAAGAAATCAATGCTGGCATCCTCCCAGGATGCGAAGTCTTTTAAGACCTCTGTTTCATATGTGTGTGTATGTATGTATATACATATATAATGTTATTTTCACATATTCAGTGGAAATTTAATGGAGTTGCAGGAACAGAATGAAAGAGAACTAATTCTATATCCAGCACATAACCCAAACACTGCTGCTGTGTTGATCCCCAAGAGGAAGGCAGGGCAGTAACACAAAGCCAGAGTTGAGAAGTTGGGAGCTGCCAGAGAGAGCTTGGTCCAAAAAAATCCTCACCTTCTCTGCTCCTCTAGTGTTCTTGCTGGACACTAAAACTGGCCTAAAAAAATAAATAAAAAAATCACCAAGCAAAACTGGAAGAAAAAAGAAATTGGAAAGCATGGAGAAAAAAGAAAGAGTTGTTTTCAGCAATGTATTCTGTGGAAGATTTACTTTACTGGGCAAAAATTAAAATGGTGATTTTGAAATTCTGAGGTATGCTGTGACGGCTTGTTGCGGTTGTTCAGGTACGTCGTGCTCCCATTTCTCTCCACACCTTGAACTTCCCAGTCAGACTTATGACTTCTCTGGTGGGACATTGCCTTTCCATCCAACAGCCACACAGAGATGAAGCAGAGGAGCAAGTAGCTAATTTCATGGATGGTTGCAGAGTGTGCCCAGCTCTGTTTAAGGTGGGAAGGTGTTCCCACTCTGTCATGCCCTGTGCAAAAGCAGCAGGGCCTGGGCACCCCATTTGCAAGAGGTGGTGGCAGGTGTGCAGAGTGTGGGTCTTTGGAGCTGCCTGTGTTTGGCTTTGCTTCCCTCAGATAGGTGTTTCTGAGCATGGTATGAAGTCTTAGCTCATCTGTTCCTGTCTACTGTGGCATTGCTGATATTTTTTTACTTGTAGTTGTTTGTGCATGAAGCCAGTACAGCTCTCCTCCTGAGTTAGGCTATGACCAGAGCTACAGTCAGTAGGTTATAGGTGGAAAACCAAAACAAACGCCCACATGCTAGTTCCCTTAGCAACAACCTGGAGCAAGGGTGAGTCCAAGAGAAGGGCTTTAAAGCTGTGGTGTTGGAGCACCAGTGGACACAAATCTGCCTCACCACACTGCCTGTCTCAGCCTGAAGACTCATCTCTTGCTAGGATGGAGCAGGCTGATCCCATTCATTACTGTCATCTTCAAACATAAACCTGCTGGAACAGATAGCTCTTCACAAAGCCATCCCATACTCCCGCTATGTGCTAACAAACAAGACTGTGCTTGTAAGAGTACACCATAAAATGGCAGTGTGGGTTTTTTTAATTTATTTATTTTTTAAAAAAAAGATGATCAAGAGGGACAAGAGACACAGGACACTGGCTTAAGGGTATTCACGTCACAAGACTTTTTGATGAAGAGAACGTGCAGCTGACTGCATATGCTATTCCAGAAAAATAAACACCACTTGTAAATGTCTAGCCCTCTTGCTATCTCTGAAGAATTTCTGCCAGCTAATGTAAGTAGCTAAGGAAGAGTTTGGAAAGCTGTCGTCCCTAGACTGCCACCCTTGTGTGTTGGGGGTGAAATGGAGCAGCCTGCAAAATCCAGGGCAGGGGAGGATAAGCAGAGGGGACTTCCCTGGTCCCAGTTGTGCTGGATCATGCGTTGTAAGCCGCATGTCCTACTGCAGTACACACAAGCAGTGTCTGTGCAGGCACCCAGTTTACAGTAAAGACTGATAGGATGAACCTTAATAGGCACAGACCTGTTTTAAGAGGTTGCTGAAATTATCTCTGAAAATATGGGACTACATCACATGCTCTTAAGTGCTCTCAGCTGTCTCAAACTGGCTTTTGTCCTGACACCCAGCTGCAGGGTAGTCCTTTGGCATAGCTGAGGGGGGGCTGTGTACCTGGCAGAGGAGGGGGCTGGCTGGAAGGGCACCCAGTGCACAGATATTTAGCTGAGCTTTCAGCCCTAGGAACTCTTTGGACTTGCTATGAAGTAAAGCAGCCTTTACTGAGAGAGACTTCTGTGGCACAAAGGCAGCACTAGGACTGGGAGACTGCCAGATCTGCAAGTTTAATAGACATGTTTTGAAGCAAGCATTGATTTGTCAAGTATTATGTAAAGTGATAGGTCTCTTTCCTGAAGAGTGGCTGAGGCTTCAGAACAAAGTATTGTGCCTTTTATTTATTTCTTTTTCCTTTGCTGTTACTGTTAAAAAGACAACTGCAAGAAGAGTTTTAGTTTTGCTGTAAGAATGCATCTACTTCTGCCCCTCATTCCTCATCTGAAGTCAATGAAGTGAAAGTTCAGGTAGTTATCCAGGTGTGCTTACCTAGTTTCAGGTCTAAGAGTTTCCAAAATACACTAGAATTGCTGGCTTTGGACTTCAGCCACAGACCTATGTGATTCTGATACAACATGTCTGATTCTTTGCATTGTTACCTCCTTTTTCAGTGCTTTGCTTATACTGCAATAAGATTGAATTAATCTTAAGTGTATCAAAAGTCATACATGAGCACACATACAGGTCTGTATGTACATAGAAACAGGGAGATAGGAAATACACTATGATACTTACAGTGCTTAATATCTATATATTTGCATAACAAAATCCAGCCTATTCTGTTTCCATTTTTACACAGACTTGTCTGATTGCTCAATCCAAAGCCTCATCCTACACTCAGTTACTGCTGAGGCAAGCCAGCAGGCAGGAGGCGAGCTGAATTGTGTTTGGTTAGTCCCCATACAAGTTGTTCTTTCCTTCTTTTCACTGTTTGCTTCTTGTTCTTCCTTTTTTGCTTGTTTTCTTTTTTCTGATAGTGGGGGTTTTTTGTCATTGTTTCAGATTATGAGCTCCTTGGGTCAGGAGGTTCTTCACCTACATGTTTACATTGCACCTAGTAGTATTGGGCTCTGATCCCAAATTTGGGTCTGTGTGCTACTGCAATATAAATAATAATGTTGCTGCTTTGGCCTGCAGTCAGGTTGGAATCACTGCAGCTCTACTATGCTTGTGGGCACTACCCATCGCAAGACTGTTTTTTTAATTTTTCCCTGAAAGTTATGGTATGTAAGGTACAAATAACCCCCAGCACAGCAAAATAATAAATAGCAACAGCATAGCAAAACCTTTCAGCTGTGCCAATGGTGAAAACGTTTTCTTGTAAGAGTGCAAATGTGCTGTAAGCACTTCTTGGTTTGTTAGACATCTTGGGATGTGTAAATATAACTAATCTCATCTAGGTTATCATAAAGGGAGTTTATTGGTGAGTCTGAGGTCAGAAACCCCCTAAGGCTCAAAGGACAAGGGAAACAGGTGCTTTCCCGGAGCCTTAGATATTATGCTACAATTAGTTTCTTCCTTTCCTTTGGGCTTAATAATATACTAAAGTTGGTGTATTATAGCTATGGTAACATTTATAACAAGAAAATACGCAAATACAGCAGCAACATAATTTTTCCAGGTTGCTTAGCAAGTAAATGGTTGTGTACAGAATGGCCTTCAATCCTATGAATATCTTCCTGTCAGAGACAGCTCGTGTTATTTATGACGGTAATAAAACTGCTGATTATTATTGGACAAATTTCTCAGACATGAAAAAAAACTTCAGACATTTTACTTTCAAATCTTTTAGTATGTAACAAGAGGTTTGGGGTTTCAGAAGTTTAGTCCCTGAGGATAAACAAATAAAGTTGTAAAGAGCACACCTTGCTAATATGATTGCTCCTTATTAGCATAATAGTTTTCAAATAAACAACCTGCTAATGTCTCTAATAAGCAATTACTCTATGATGAAAACTGCAAATGGAGCCCACTGGTGGGTAACAGATAACAGTAAAATCTGTCAATAAAACAAATATTGTTCTGCCTGAACAGCTCTCTTCTTTACTCCAAGAGAAGAACAGAGCTGCCTAGGTATTTTTATAGGCTGATATTTGACAGCCAGACATGTTACAGCACTGCTCTTCTCATATGTTGCTATGATGTTATGTGGTGTCTTTACTCTTTACAATGTAAGTGTTACAACAAAATAAGGCAGAGTTCTTTACTTAGTTGGAAGCTACCTACTTTGAGTACTTGAGTCAAATAAAACCACAGTAGAATGAGAGTTTGCCCAAGAGTAGTGGTTTGCCAGATTATTAGGGTTTTCTTTCTTTCATAAACTGAAGATCATAATTAAAAACTTGGAGTCCATCCTATCTCTGAAACATGGAAATGAATGGAAATTGTGTCTCAGCATTTTTTTCTTCCTGCTCTTCTAAAACATAAAAATCATTTACAGTGGCAAAAAAGTGTTAAATATATGCAACAATCTCACTTTCCCAAACATTGAAAAGTGTTTTTCAAGCATAGTTGACAAACTATTTTCAAAACATTTGCAGATGTAATTTACATACTTGCCTGGTTGCTTTACCATCGATTAGAAAGCCATGTTGTGCTTGCTTTAGTCTCTGTATTTCTGCAGTCATTTTTCCCAAATAATTTTGCATATGTTCTCTTAGTTTTTGGGAAATAAGGATATGGAATATGAGAGGGTCACAAATCCCCAGACCTGGTCCTTTCCGAATTCTGTGGTGAGTAATAGGTTTTTATTTTATATATAGCTTTGTAGAAAAGGGATCATTTGAAGGAAAGTCTTGAGCCATTCTTATCTTTGTTCCACTTCTGGACTGACATCGTGATACAAAAATGCAAGGAATGTACAGTAAAGCCTGGTGTGGGAAGAAGATCTTGGCAGAGGGATGATTAATGGTGTCTAAAAGAGGGAAAACAGTTATGTAATAAATACAGCCCATGAGATTTAAACTGAAGAAACCCATCACAGGTGCAGACTGTAAACAGGTCCCAGAGGAAAGAATATTGGTCTTTTAAAGGTGGACTCTGTAAACAAACAGATGAGGCATAGGAAATATCCTTTCATATAAATTTTTATGGTACAAATCAGTACGTGGAGCACGTAAGCACCATAAGTGTTTATAAACTCAAAGAACATCCGTACTGTAGTAAAGCAGCCCAAATAGTGCTGCGGTGTAAATTTATATAGCGTGGGGAAGATGTGTGGTCTGATGGCTCAGTTCGTTTTTTTGATTTTCGCAAATGACATGATTTCTGCCTCTCTGGTTTTGTTTTGTTCCATTTAGCTGCTCTCAGCTACATAATTGTTCTTTTAGCTTGTAAATATTATGGTCAACCTCCAGCAAAGTTTAGATGAGGCCAATCAAATGTAAACAAGTGTGTCTGTGCCAACCATGTGAGTAAGCAAAGCCTTCTCTTGTGATATTTCCTCCCCCTTTTCCTAACTCCCCTGGGACTGCAAGAGCTTTTCAGAGCCTGCCATGGTAGCACACAGCCTAGAGTTCAGTTTAACTGCCTGTCTGGGGTCTTTTTTCTTTTTTCTTTTTTCTTTTTTCTTTTTTCTTTTTTCTTTTTTCTTTTTTCTTTTTTCTTTTTTCTTTTTTCTTTTTTCTTTTTTCTTTTTTCTTTTTTTCTTTTTTCTTTTTTCTTTTTTCTTTTCTTTCTGGTATTTGATTTAGGAATTATGCAGTGAAATGAGAACGATGGACCAGAATAACTTCTGGGGAGTGTCCTCGCATCTGTCCGTGCTTCTGTCCCTGGCCCAGAGATCACTGTCTGCACACTCAGCACAAAGTTAACACGGGTGTAACATGCAGTGCCGAGAGGTCCAGAAGGGTTGAGGATGAGTACCGACTCCTTATTAGCTGTGGCCTCACACAATGTTGCAATGCTGTGGCAGGACATGGTGGTGTTGCAACGATGCTGTGCAATGATCTCAGACCCTCTGCTTGGCTGTGCTGGGACTGCAGTGTTCCAGCGGGGCTCAAGCTAGCCTGTGCTGCTTTGCACTGCAGCAGATAGGAAGGCCAGCAGCACCGCAGGTCCTGTGGCTTGGCAGCACTGTCAGAGCTGTTACGGTGCAAGGTCACAAGTGCTCTTATGCTAGAGTCACTAAACCCACTGCTTGAAAGCCTTTGAATTAAAAAGGTATACATGGCATACATTTTACCCTTGAATATTATCTTTGAGTAAAGGGGTTTCACTCCACGTTGCTCTACTCTTTCAGCACAAATTCAGCCAACCATATTAGCAGCACACTAATCCACTGTCACTCTGTACAGCCCCCAGCCTACAGGGCATACTGTCAACACAGTAAAAGAATCCCATGGGCTTTCTGCTGCGTAAATGCAAACACAAACATGCAGGTAGGTTTTCCCTGCACGCAAGCTCCTCCCTGTTGCTTTGGAGCCCCTTGCTGTTGTGCACTTAATCCAGGTACTGCCCGCTCCCCTGCACACAGCCTTTCCTGGTCTCATGGCCTTGCCTTCCCGCCCCAGCTTTGTGTCTTCCAAGTGCCTGAATCCTGCTGCTTTTTGCAGCTGTAGCAGTTCAACACTAGTGGCAACCTTATGTCCCACACCTCATCCTCCCGTAAGCAGTGAGCTCTATTTTGTGGCTGTTGGGTCACGATTTGTGTGATTGGAGACAAGTTAACCTTCAAGGAAAAGAACCCACCAAAGTAATCATTGCAATGCTATTGATCTCCTGGGAACAGAGCCTGGGAGGTGTCTGACATTTTGCATTATTATCTATGGGAGAGGAAGGAGCTGGGCTGTTTTTTCCCACAAGAAACGTATCTATTTTTGAGTGCAAAGTACTTTCTTTGCCATGGGACCCAAAACAGTTTTCATACACTGACTCACGGTCTCTGGAGGCTTTTTCCCTGAGCTTAGGAGGCAAATGCTTTAGTGATTTGCAGCTGGAAAAGTGACAGCCCAATTACCTAAAACTGTTAATTAAGGGTAAAGATGTCACCTGTTTACAGCTGTCTTGGCTTTGAAGAACCAAACAGTTTCCACCAGCCCTGTTCCTCTGTGTTTACATATAGAGTTGCTGTAGATGTGATCATAATAGCTATCGGGTGAGAATCTGAAACTAATGTATCAACAGCATATGATTTATTCTGTAAATAGAGTTCTTGTGCAGAAAGCCAAAATATGATTTCATGCTTTCCTGTTTCTCTTTAAGGTGCTTTTTCCTTTTTTTTCCTTTTTCTTTTTTTGTCATCTTATGGTATAAAAATCATTCATTAGCTATTTGCTATTAAACTTGTCCAATAGCCTATTTACTTAATTATGGATAAATGCTTACTGATGAATCTTTCCTTCCTAAAAGACAATCTCTCCAAGGCCTAGGCAGAAACTACAGGAAATGTATTCGGGCAGTGTTCAAGTTGCATCTCTTCTTTTGGTGTATGGTAGAGCCAGTGTGGGTCAGTTTGCTTCCATGTGCTTTGCTTTTTTTTTTATTTTTGAAAGATGAGGAATGTCTACAGTCAGCATTCATGGTCCAAATAGCTGAAAACTCTTTTCTGTATTTTTGGAGGGTCTGATGGTTGGATCCCAGTCTGACTTGTCCCTATGGAAGGAAGGGACTAGGTGGCAAATGTACTCTGGGAGCTGCCACTGTGCATGCAGCCTAGGAGTTGTGGCAGGTGTGGGACACTGGCAGTTGGGACCAGGCATCTAAGCATGCTTTTCTGTTTCATTCACAGATTACATAGGGACTGCTTATAACCTTTAGACAAAGCCTTTCCAAATAAAAATGTTTTACCAGAGGAACAAAATAGCAAGGAATGGGATATAACAATATTTAGAATTCCTCCACATTGCAAAATCTGTGCAATAAACTTTGAATGAGTCATCACCAAATGTGTATAGTAGCACTTCTTCATATTTGGAGTTGTTCTTAAATCTGTATACCTAATCAGCTCTTTTAAACTATGCTCCAGGCATACTGAAGTGGAAAGAAATATTAAAAAGATGCTGCAGAGATCAAGTCTTTTGGCATTTTTGATAAATGCACTGCTTTTGGTCTTGTTGGGGGGGGGGTCCTTAGTTTGAATTGTCTGTCTTAATGCAGCTTACAAGTTATTGACAGTAAAGGAGATTGCAAAATGACATGTTACCATGGAATATTTTTACTGTTAATATATAATAAAGAGGTAACCCTCATTAATCCAAAAGTCAAAATGCAACTTCAGATTTCTTATTTAGAAGATGATATCTTAATTGAGCTCCACCTGGGAGATGACTGGGTAAAGTTCATGTGATATTTTTGCATAAGGTGTGGCTGTCAGGGGCAGTTGGTTGCTTTAGAACATAGCAAAGAATGTCAGTGCACTGAAACCATTTTTGCTGCCTGTTGACCAAAGCCCAAGTTTTCTGTTGGCTTTCTAGAGCTTGGCTTGTCTGAGGCTGTCTGCCACAGTATGGTAGAGGGTCCATGAGCTTATGTGCCTCTAGGCACACAGGCAAGCAGATCTAAAGGACAGTGCACTGGGGTGGGGTCCTAGCTGTATGTTGTACCGTATGTTATGAAACATCTGAGAGCTCCTTGCACCACCTTTCTTACACTGGTGGGCAGGGTATGGGCACCAATGGTCTGAAATGCTAAGTGTGGACAAAACTGGCAGTCAGTACCTTGTGTCTTTACTGAAGTAGCATTTTATCCCAATCTGTTTGTGAAGTAACAACTACTGTATGCAAAGGACCTAATGTGGCTGATGATGTGCTTTGTCCTCCTATTCTTTTGAATCAGCCTCATGTGCAGAATCTTTGCTCAAACTCCTTCTTACTGATGTTTCACGCTTTCTGCTTTCCATTATTTGCCAATTACTAAAAGGAGGTCTCATAACTAATGCAGCATTAAGAGTAGATCTTAAAACAATCAGTAGTTTCTGCAGCTCTTTCTATTCTCCCTGCTTTTGTAGCTTATTATAAAAGTGTCAATCTCTCACTGCTATCTAACAAACAAACTTCTGCCCTGGATCCATTTCCTCTTGGGCAGTTTGCCAGGAATAACAACTTTAACTTCAGCTCTCAGCTTAAGAAGTTTCACTTCACTGAGTAGAGTTCAAGTACAGTCTATTACCCTGACTAAGTGATAGAGGAGTCCTTTGATGTTTGCTTCTTGAGTGGCTCACACAAGCCAGGGCTTCCTGTAGGAAAAAGAACTGCAGCTAAAGGAAATACTTGATTGATCAGGTAGCCTCTTCCTCTCACTCTTATTTGAGAGTGCTTGAGTGCCCAATGACAGAATCATGCAGAGATATACAGAGATACTTGGTACATGCTCCACCAGCAGAAGTCGCGTACAGTTTGATGATGTTGCTTAGTTTATCAGGTGAGGGAGCAATCCTGCTCCTTCCACCTTCCTGTCCCCCACTGCTTTCTCCCACTGCTTTTCCTGCAGCAGCTCGGATGCACCACTACGGCTTGCTCAGCCTGCTTAGCTTGTGAGACTTAACAACTGAATTTAGGTTTTCTGCCATGCCAATGAGCTGAACTGGATAATTAGTGGGGCTCCTGCCACAGGAGGGGCTGGGCTGCACAGGTGGCATCCAGACTGGGAGGCACAGGGGAGGGGGGAATAACAGCATGGGGGAACTGGAGTCCTCCATCTGCACCTGCCAGCCAGCAGGTCAGCTTGGCTGTGTCACTGACCCATGGACTGCGAGGGTCCTCCAGAGCCCTTTAACCTTCAGCTGAGTCCTACTCCAAACTCTTCTGGAAGATACTGTTTTCCTCCTATGATCACCAGGGGCTAAGTTCACTTCATCACTTATGCTGTTTCAGTGCTGTGTTTTGTCTCTCTATAACAAGGCATAGTGATGCTTTGTTCCCAGTGATTCTGACATGGAAGTTGGGGGAAGAGGTAGAAGTTGGCTAGAGTATATAGAGGAAAAATAGGGAATGTGTATTGAAAAGGTGATCAGAGCATAGGGACCAGCTAGGAACATGGAGGAAAGGGAAGAGGTACCAGCAAACCTTGCATTGTGTAAGTTGTTTCAAGATACCCACTGTTCTTTGGTTAGTGGTCAGGAACTGCTGTGCTTGTGAGCTTGTGTATTTAAAAGCTCCTTCTGTTAGCTTGTCACTCACAGGTAATTGTTTTTTCTGGGCAAATGTATGTTCATGAAAACTCTGACTCTCCTTGATCTTTATAACTGTGGCCACAATGCATGTGGTGAGTACAGCATTGCTTTCTTGTCCATGCTGGAGCTCCTGGGCACAGCAGTGACTCGCAGAACTCTCCCCTTTAACCAAGGGGACAGCTGAGCAGTTTGTGAGTAGCACTGCAGTGTCAGAAGTAGCTGTGCTAATAGTTCAGTATTACTGGCAGGAGAGGTCCTACTCCTCTTCTTAGCTCCTGCCTTACAATTCTGCTATTTCCCTTGAGTTGGATGTGTTGGGCGCCTGTCAGATGATTATTGAGCTGATTGAACTCACTAACCCAAAAGAAAACTATCCCCATGTAACATTGTCACCATTGGCTGAAGGAGGGCATGAGGAGGTTTGGAGGAAAACAGCCTTAATTTTGCAATTAGATGTTGCAATACCTGTGGATATTGCATGTTCCGCAGTGTTGCAAGAGAGTCCCTTGAGCAGAACTCATTGAATTTGGTTTGTAAAAGCTTCTCTTAAGTATAGGCATTGGACGTTGTGAAATTACCCATTATTCAGTGCATGCAAAGTAACAAGATATTTCCTAACTATTTTATTACAACTTATTTTGCATTGTGTAGAAGTGGCTTTTCCTTCAGCCATATCCATGCCCCAGTTCTGGAACAATTTCAATCCAGAACACTCTGGCTTTCCTGAGCTCCTTTGTTGTATAGTTAAACACTTCAATAAGGTCTAATTATCTGTAGAAATGCACATGTTGGAGACCTCAGTGTTTTCTCCCTTTGTGGCTCTGATGTAGGAGGCAGTTTCAGAGTACCCTCGGGATGACTGAATAAACCTGGAAATTGTCTTTTTTCCCCAAGTGATCTGCTGTTGCTATCCGCCTTTCAAGATCTAGACTCCCCCCACAGAGAACTTCTGAAACTTTTTGCAGTTAGCCGCAAGAGTGTGTCCTGCATAGTGGACGCTGACATTTTCCAATCAGCAATGTTATTTTTAAGCTCTGCCACGTCATCAGCTAGTCATGTATCTTACTGCTTCACAGACCCTGTGGCCTGCTTGTGTCTGCAGACAAAGCTAGCACAGGTTAGGGAGAGGGTAATTCCTCCTTTTCTGCCTGCTCCTTCCCTTCTTAAATCCTAGAGGTCTATTTCTAGCTAGGAGTGGGGGCTGATTTTGAAAGGGCAGGTGACTATATGTGACTGTACATGACAATGCCTTCTTGAATGCAGACAGCTCTGCTGGGTCCCTTCCTCTACTATCTTGCTTCTCTGAATCTCTCCTGTAACCCATGGTGCTTCTTCTTCCCCCAGTGGGACTTTCAGCTCTAGAAGTGCTGTCAGTTTTCTTGGGAATTATTTCAAAAGGAATTATGATTTTCCTGTTGTACACCCAAGATGTGCTTTCTTTGAAAACCCCATGCACTACACCTCATGTGGGCTGCAGAGGTCATTTTTTTGCGCTTTGGTACTCTTCCTGCCTTCCCATAGAAACACTGTTCATCAGCTAGTTCAACACTTGCGCATTCCTTTTCTTGTCCTAGAGGTCAATGCTACTTGTTTCTCTGTCTGAGGATGGATAAAGTGATGGTCCCTTGCTAAACAGAAACATATTTTTCCCCTCAAGATTTTTGCGTTTATCCAACTTGTTTCTTGAAGAAAGACAAAAATGCCAGAAACAGAGATGTAAGCTGAAGCAATTTGTTTGTCTGACTGCAGGCTCACCCTTACTTCAAAGTACAGTAAGGTTGTGTGGTCAGATTGTCAGGTGCACGTCCTGAGTGTGAGGAAATGAAGTTTACAATAACTGCAAATGGATAAGCTTTTAAAAAAGTTGAATTGGCCAAGTCTCAATCACGTTTCTCTTGGTTCTACTCATCAAAAATCATGTTTTTACTTTCTCATGAACTCTTTTCTGGATGAAACGTTAGAATACATGTCGTTATGCTCATCCTATGTAGGTAATAAATATTGCAGGACTCCTCTGGAAAAAGTAAGTGATAAAATTCTGGTATCTTTGCCAAGATGCTAATTTTTGCATTCAATGAAACACTTTCCAAGGTGGTGGAAAACAGAGTTTCTGGTTAGTAGAAAACTTTATTGTTGGTGATTTTCAATTTGGTTTTGGACCTCAATATTTAGGATCATCAGCTTTGAAGCGGGAATCCAGGCTGGGTCCTGGCTCAACTGGCTTCTGACCTGGGGAAGGTTTGGAACAAGGTATTTCAAATAAACAGCATTTTCTTTTCATAAATTCTGACAATTTAAGATGTCTAATACTTCATACTTCTGGTCAATTGGATTTGTTGTGCAAAAGAACCAGAGTCTGTCCCATCTGCCTGGAAACCTTGTATTTTCCCTGGGTGTGGGCAGGGAGACACAGGAGCAGGCACCTCAACATCCCCTCCGGAAAGTCACCTCTGCACAGGCTGTGGTATTTCCCCTTGCAGCTGCAAGGCTGAAAGTGTAGCTTTTGTGGCTGACTGCAGCTCTGATGGTAAATGTAAAATATACCAACTATTTACAAGGAGAAACAAAGCAGCCCTACAGCAATAGGACTTCTAACTGCCAGCATTTAACTGTGAATTTACTTCCATAGTAACTGGGATAAGGCCTTAGGGGAAAAAAAAACCCCAACAAACCATGACAAGGAACATGGCAAAATATGAAGCCCCATTTGGCAGCAAAGCTGGTGAGGGGCCTGGAGCATAAGTCTTATGAGGAGCGGCGGAGGGAGCTGGGGCTGTTTAGTCTGGAGAAGAGGAGGCTGAGGAGAGACCTTATCGCTCTCTACAACTACCTGAAGGGGGGTTGTAGTGAGGTGGGTGCTGGTCTCTTCTGTCAGGTGGCTGCAGATAGGACGAGAGGAAATGGCCTGTTCTTTAGTAGCAACTGCTCTCTTCCCACAGCTGGCAGTGAGGGAGCAGACGTGAAGACAGCCTGAAGTTTCTTTGTACCCATGATTGATTTCTTCTGCTAGCAAAGGACACATAAGAAATTCCTGCCCCAACAGATTGTTCCTGTCCCGAAGTTTTTAGCTGGCATCATGTCACAGAGCCAGTACATACTCTACCCCTCAAGCAGTTGTATCCCTCTAAGTATCCCTGTGGTCCCTGGCATGGTGAGCTGCAGCATTGTGGCTGCTGGCGGCGTAGCCATCAGCAAAAATGCACACTCACGGTACACCTTGGGCAGCAACGTAGCCCGAGGGCATGTAGCCTTCTCATCCATTGGCCACGTAGCACTGCACAACCTGTGTTGCTCTTGTTCATTGTTCTTGCAGGTAATCGCAGTCAGTATGCTGAAGGGTTGGATGTGTTTCTTTAATGAGAGGAAAGAAGACTATGGTAGAATCACTTGGTTGAAAAAGGCCCATATGCAAGGAACAACAGAGGGAGGAGAAGCACAGCCCTGGCACTTCTCAACCGAGAATGAAAGAGGAAAATGATAGGTCCTTTTTAGGAAGGCTGCTTTTTAGAAAGGCTTTGCTGCTTTCTTATGAGTCACTCCCACTCAGCTGGAGGGCCTCGTGTTGTCTTTTGCCCAGGACAGGAGTAAATCAAACCACCTACCATGGAAATTGTAGGCCTCACCAGCCAATGTCCATTGAGTTCAGCTTTGGGAACTTCACGTTTATTGTGCCAGAGGCTCAGTGTGCCTTTCTCTGTATGTGCTGCTGGTAAAGGCATTACTTGCGAATTAGTTTTGACCCTTTCTGGCTTTTTGGTTTTTACTTTTGTGGAAAAACACCCCTCCTAAAACTTTGGAGAGAGGATGGAAGAGAGGGAAAACTGAATGCAATAGATATTTTTACATCATTATTGAACTGTTCGGATGAGAGAGAGAATCCTGAAAGTTCTCTGATGATTTGAAACATTTTCATTTCTTTGGAAAAGCCCTTGCAGAAGTGTTTTCTGGGTTTTTTTGGCTGGCACTCCCCAGCAGCTGTTGCCAGCTTTCTTACAGGTCTGGTAGAAAGCTGATAGACTCTGGGTGCTGCAGGACTGTGTGTTCCTTGATGTATTTTGTCTCTGTGACAGTGCCCAGTCCTCATTTCAAGTTTTAGAAGTCTGCACAAAGATGAAGGCTTGAGCATCACACTGCGCAAGTGCAAATGAAAACCACCTTTGTTTGACCCCCTAATGCCCATAGTTTTTGCTAATAAAGATTCACTGTGTAACTCCCTATTACAAGTGGCAGTTGGAGACCAGGAATAAAATCAGTTATCCAATGCTTGAAATATCCGTTTAGCTGCTGGGAGCCACCATTTGATCTTGAGCAGGATACTTAGATGTGTTCATTTTTAAGTGTCAGGTAGTTCAATGACTTCACTTAGCATTTGCATTTTATGGGGGTACATGTAACCTGAAGAACAAAAGGGTAGTTTGCTATTTCCTGTAAACATTTTTATATAAAAGTGTCACATGAAAGGCTGTTAGATGAAAAAAATACTGTATTGTTGAGTGCCTGGAAAAAATCACTTAGGCATTATTTTAATCCTTGGCAGAAACTATTCCAATGTATACTGTTTAAGAAATCTAGAACACCGTTCCTGAAATTACTTTCTTAGGACTCTGTGTACAGAGCCAACTACAGGGAATCTGTATGGACGAGTAGATAGAAGCTGTCCCCTTTGGGAGAGTAAGACCATGGAAGGGTGCAGAAGGATTCTGACCATTTTACCTGGAATTTAATTCAGACCATGTTGGGTTAGCAGTGGTATAAGCCTGTAACCAAAGCAAGTAAGCCTAAAGGTCGACAGTCGTTAGGTGATTTTCCTTATACCGCAACAATATGCATTGACAGAGAATTCTCTCTCTCCTTATCACGCTCTTTAGATTGGTTGCAAGGTGTTAAACATGCCACTTTTCTAGGGCTTTCATCTTTATGGGAACAGTGTTATGCTGGTCTCCTTGTGTAATTATGGTTATGTCTGGGAAAAAAAGAAGAGCAGAGAAAGAAAGAGCCTGGAAAAGCCTGAAGATACCCAAATGAGACAAGCGAAAACACATTTTGGGAGGATGAGGTGTAAATCAAAGATCTTGGGAATATTCAACAGCAAATTTTGTCCTTTCAGGTGACAAAAAGATTTTGGTTATTAATTTTGTGTTTAATCTTGTATCCCACCACAGAAATAAAAGTTGAAGGAGCAATCTCTTGCCTGACAACAGAATCAGATTGAGAATTTTGAGCCTTCATACATCCCTAGTGGAAAGTAAGTGCCGGTAAGAAACAAAAACATCCCTTTAATAGGGAAATTGGTGGCACAGGTCATCATCTATTTTGACAAGTCATTTTCTCTTGTGTCATTTGTTGTTTTTGCTGTTATCTGTCGGAGTGATCAAGGAGGCTGATATGTCATTGGAGAACAGGAGAGAGGTCGCACATGAAGCATGTCTTCTGTCCTGCTTTTAATTGAACCTTCCCTGCTGGTTTTCCAGGCTGGTGGCTTTTCTGCACAGAATTAGCTGCAGGCAGCGCCTTCAGAGAAGCCAGGTTAGCGTGACAGCTTGGCTAGAGCAAAAGTCTTGAAAGATGACCAGAGAACTGAAAACATTGATGGGGAAGAATTTTTGATAATGGTGGATGAAAAACAGATACATATAAATAGAGGAAGGCAGCCATAAAACGTCAGTAAAACGCATAATGGAGGAAGACAGGACGCAGTCTTTCAGTGTTTAGGATAGTCTTTCAGTGTGTAAAGGACCTTCTTTATACAGGTGGCAGTTCTAGACACATGAGCTGGTCTCATGCAGCTAGATACTTTTCCCAGGAAACCTTTAAACTATTTAAATGCCCTATTTTTATTTTTGTGGTGCTTTTCACAGCTTCTTATTTAAAGATCTCAGGCAGCCTGCGAGTGGTGGTATTAAGGAAATATGAAGTGTCTGACAAAATGGCCAAACAGCATGACTATATTGTGTTTATTGAGATATACCTGTCCCAGTCTGTTTTTAATTCAAGAATATTTAGTTACCAGTTGCTATAGAGAAGACATGCAGGTCTGAGGAGAAATCAGCATCTTTTCTACCTCCTGATGCCATTGTCCCCGAGGGAGGAGGGAGAGAATACAGAGCCCCTTATTTCAAATATCTGTCTCCTGGGGCAGTCGTCTCCAAGAATTTTCAAGTCATGTCATTTATCTCTATAACCCTGGTTTCACTTTTTCCTTGAGTTGTCATTGAATAATGATGGCTAATTCTTATTTACTATTTCTAATTTGTAGCTCTTTAAGTGCTTTACAGTGAAGGTCAGGATGGCTCTTATTTTACAGTAAGGAAGGTGAGGTCCAAAGAGGCAAAATAGCCTTGACCCTGTCATCCTATTCATTCTGGCCCCTCTGCTGTACCTGAA
Source organism: Buteo buteo (assembly GCF_964188355.1). Classification (NCBI taxonomy): domain Eukaryota; kingdom Metazoa; phylum Chordata; class Aves; order Accipitriformes; family Accipitridae; genus Buteo; species Buteo buteo. Next base: position 19,653,965 of record NC_134177.1, read on the forward strand.
TGGAAGTTTCTGCTAGGAAGTCTTCAGAGGCTGTTTGCCCACCATACCAGAGGAATTGGGGAGAAAGGCTCCTCACCCCTTCTCTCCTACTCATCAGAAGTAGCCACCTGACATGTTGCAAATTGTGGTGTTTTTGGAGGCAAGTCAGGTTACATGTTGTCCGTATAAATTTTCAGATAAAAGGGATGTTGAAAAAGGTAAACATGTTTAAGAGGAGAACTGGCCCCCCGGGGATACTTCCTCTGCTGTACTTTTCTTAAATGGTGGTATAGCGAAATGCTATGGGACACTTATTTCTGTGTATGGGAGAAGTTATATGACTTGAAGTTGTATGATATTGAATTGTCTGGGCTAAACAACATACAGCGACTTAAAGCATTCTCTTTGGTCTCTGTGTATTTCCAGCATTTAAAGTTTCTTTCTTTCTGCTTTTTTTTTTTTTTGGTGTTCTTTTATTTGTTGTGGTTTTGCTTGCTTTCCTGGTGTGTCCCTGAGCCTTCAGGAGGGATGAGAAGCAGTGCCATCTTCAGACCTTTATTGGTAGCCAGAAGTAGCAAACCAGAAGTAGCCAAGCAGAAGGAGTGTTAACTATCCAGTGCAGAATCATTCCTGTGTTTGAAATTTATTTTTATATAACGTGGGCAAGAAAAAGCTGTTAAAAGCCGTGTAGAAGGTGCATTAAATCATCAGTACGATACTGAAGTCAACTACATGGCTGGGTTGTCAGGAGCTTGAGTCGCTGTCGTATGCTCTTACAGTGGACAACTTGCTCGATGGAAACTTGATCTGAGCCCTGTCCTGACGCCCATGCTTTGCTGCAGTGACTACATCTAGATTGCAGTTCTTCCCTAGTAATTGGAGAACTGCTTTTTCTGGGGTTCCTTCCTGATGCAGGAGTATCATGTCCTGGTGGCTGTGGCCCACTGCACTCAGTCCCTTTGTGGACTGTGTTCAGTGCTTGGCCAAGGAGAGGCTGTGATACTTCCTTGTCAATCCCTCACCTGAGAAAGTAAAGGAGGAACCATTAGTCCTGGCTGTAGGAAAAGCCACAGAGATTTTAGGCCAGGTTGTTTTTTTATTCCTGTGGTGTTGTATTTTGTGCTGTACCATTCAGGACAGAGCCAAAGTCATACAGGCAGGCGGGTGAAAGCAGTTCTAAGCTTTTCCCTGTCACAGCAACTTGTCAGGGAATCTCTAATAGCTATTTTTGTTCTCGCATCAGTTGAGTCAAATCCATTCCATTCAAAATTACTGCCTTGACATTTGAACCTTTCAGGCAGACTGCCGGTGGCAGCACCTTATTTTTCTGTTGGAAAAGGAGAAAAAAAAATCGTTGACACGTAATTAATGGAACCAGATAGAATTTGAAATCTGAATGACACCCATTATTGAATAATGAGCTTCAAATCCTTTAACACTTTAACATAGCAATGCTATGGGAGGATTCAGAGAGGACAGTAACTTGTTTTGTTTGAGCACTGATCTTGTACGTAGACAAATGCTCATGAGAGTTGTTCCGTTAAAGACATACCTCTACAGAGCAGACAAAATCTTGGACCAAAATGGCAAAACAGAGTGGGTAGAAGCGAGCTTAGGCAGCAGTAAGTCACCAAACACATCATGTGAAATCAGAGCAAACACTTAAAAATCACCTACTTCTGTTTGCTTGCACTGCAATGAGCCCTGTGCGGATGCTGCCCATGTGGCTATCCAGGCACAGGAAATCCTGTGCACTCTGGGTGCTGGGCAGGCTGTGTGCAGGGAAAGTGAGTATGGAGCAATATGCTGTGCATTCTGCGTGTTGCGCTTACGCCAGCCTTACAGCTGTCAGGTAGATAACGTGTGGGATGTGTGGGGTCTATGACCCATGTGCTGTGCCTAATCACATTAGCAGAAGGAGAGGGAGAAGAAGATGAAAATCTTATTTTGCCACCTTCAACTTGCTGAATTCCTGCCTGGGTGTCTGTGTTTAATTTTTTTAGAACCAGTAGTAGAGTTCTAGACAGGTGGACTCTGTCTTGCATCTACTTGTATGAAGTATCCATCCACAAATGTGTTTCTGTCTGTATAACCATTGTCTCTCAGAATACAAAATACTACTAATGCATAGCTTCTAATTGAATACTAAGCTATAATTAATCATTCTTTTCAATTAAGGGGGAGCTTCAATGCCGTAAGATCTCAGAATATTGAAAGTAATTAATTGTAGATTAAACTAGAAGTCAAATCAGGCTTAACAAAACAAAATTCAAATTTGAGGAAATGGTTTTATGCTGTAAGGGATAAGATTTACATGGGGTAAATGGTTATAATTATAATTTGAATTGTCTTTTTATCAGTCCCAAAATATCAAGTTTCTCTATTACATGAAACCTAGATAAGTTTTGAAGGCATTTTATATAGTACTATGGGGTTCAGAGAAGATAGGTAGGGGGTGTCAGTCTGACACTGGATAGAAATGTAGGTTAGCTGAAATTCTAGGGCAGCTCAGAGATGTTTTAAGAAAGTGTGATTCTAATGTTTTTAAGAAGATAAGAGAGGAAAAACACATGTTAGCCTGTTTTAATAAGACAGTCTGCAAAGATTTTGACATCAGTTTTTAGTGGTAACTGAAAGCTGAAGGGTTTGGAGAAATTGCTGTTACAGAGCTGTCTCTGTGGGTAGAGTCAGCGGAATGTTCTTTAATGCTCCAGAAGTTCAAAGATTTGCTCCAGTTAGGCGCCCTGCAATTCAGAAAACTATTCTTATCTCTGGACAAATTCCCTTGCCTGAATGCAAGCTTGCCGCATGTTCTGTTGCTTTGACTCATTCCTGATCTGAATCAGCTCCTACTCAAGCTCCTGTGTTGCTTGAAGAATCTCTCTGTGGTCTGGCCTTACAGGTTGCTACCATGTATCAGGTGCACTCAGGGACTTTCCTCAGCCTTAGAAAGGTACAAAATCTGTTGAGTGCCTCTGCCTGTGAGGAAGCCTGTCAGCAAGCAAGATTTGGAGACAACTCAGTTAAGTGTTACTGAGTCTGCTGAGACACAACTGTGTGTTCCACAGAATATCAGCAAAGGGATCACCCCACACCTTTTGGGAAAGAAATGGCTGAGTGATTATATGTATCCAGGTGGACCTGTCTCTGGGAAATGTGATTTGATTTATGCTGTTGAGAAAAGTCAGGTTCCAAGACAGTTTTATCAGTGTACTTATAATAATTCTATGATAGCTGTCACCCCTGACATAATCTACCTACTCTCGTTCTTGGATCTCATTTTTGCAGGTACCTTGAAGACCAAGAAATTAGAGCCCAATTCAACACACTGGGACATAGCACAATGCAGTGAGCTAGTCTCACAGAACATTTGAGTATCCCACATGTCCTGCGGACAGATCAGTACAAAGCTGGTTAGAGAAGTCTTTATGCACCTCAACTGTTGCAGTTTGTGTCAACTGATGCAAGAGGCAAAGGAAAGCAGCTAAAATGTGAAAGAATTAATTCACTTGTAGAAACAACTTCCGGAAGAGTCTAATAGTAAGAACTTTTACTACAGTCTTGCTTTAATACCTGACATGTTAAGTTAAAAATGCACATTGTTTTCCACATCTTTTTTTGTATAGGTATGTAGCTTCCAATTGAAATGGTTTTATATCTGATGCAACCTCTTAATGGGAACAGGTTTTCTTCTAAAAAGAGAACAGGGTGAAAATATCTAAAACAGTGCCTCATCACTTAAAACAATGATATGGTAGCTCCATGTGCTTCCTGCAATTGTATATGACGTGCCCATGCTAATACTGCAAATGTCTTGGGTAGTATAGAAATACTACTGGTCTTTAAGAAGTGTGTCACCAATGAAGTGTACATTAGACAGCTGTGTTGTGTTCTGACATTAAGTATTTCAGTTTAATTTTTTTATCCGGTCAGTTGTGGTATTCTGATGGGACTGGAGAAGATAAGGTTACAGGAAGAGGCTGATATGAGAAAACCTTACGTGCTACGTTAGATTGAGTGGGTCAAATGCATGACATTGTATATAGATAAAGAAGTCTATTCTTGTTTGTTAGCAGTTACTTTTATTATGGAGCAGAGGAAAAGTTAGTGCTGCTTCATCCCTGTTTCAATCCAGTAGAAGTCCATTCCTCATCTAAGCTTTAGTGATTGTTTATTCAATCTGACATGATGTCTTTGGGAAGAATGACATAAAAGAAACGTCTGGAGGGGAAAATGCTGCTTGACCTCACAGGCTTGTCGCCCCTTAAGTTTCTCTTAACCTCCAGTTTTCTGTTTTGTCACTATATCCTTTAATCCCTTCTCTCTCCATAAAAGTGCCAAGATGTCTCCAAGCCACTTAGACTGCAGTACTTGTTTCCATGTTCTTACTTGGCAACTAATTCCATGAGTTCATTATTCTGACCCTGAGTGAAATAGTTTGAATTTCCGGTATACACAATTATTTTAGGTTATGACTTCTGACTTTTGAACCCCTCACCAGAATGCACCATTTAAATGTCTTCATCAGCTCTGAGTGCTGTTACCGGGTCAATTCAGTGTCAATATCTCTCTAACAGCATTATGCTAGTCAGAATTTCTTCCTGCATCTTCCCTTGGAACAAATGCAGCAAAATCTGGGATATTCTGTTCAGAGGGCATGATCCTTCCACTATTATTCATGTTATCCAGGAATCATGGAATTGTTTACAGCATATGAGACAGTTAGGTGCTTTATGAAAAGTAAAACTGGGCTCAGTAACTAATAGTCCTTCTTGTGTATTTCAACCCCTCCGCAACTGTGCTGGACTGCATTCTGATCTCATCTGCAGCAATACAAATAGTAAGTAGCACAAGCAATTTTAGTATGACATCTGAGTGCAAAAAGAGGTATAACTTGAGAAAGCATTCAGCACTCTGGTATTCCCCATCTGCAGTCATTCCTCTGTGTAGTAAAAATATTCTATATGCATTTTGTTTTCAGTGTTTAAAACATCTACAATAATAATAATAATAATAATAAAAAGATAGCAGATATTAAATATCTGGTCACTGCACATGGAAACAGATTGTCTGATTTATATTATTCTTTCTTTCACACATTCTGCTCTGTAGCTATAGGAAGTAATATGATATTAAAGAGTGATTTTCCTTCCTGTTGCTTCATCCATTTATTGTATTGATATTGTCAAGTACTCCTGTAAAATAAACTAGCAGCCCAAACCCACTTAATTCAGCCAAACGTTAGTCTACCAGTATATATCTTTAGTGAAGACTGATTTGGTGGAAGGGAGTTTAATTGAGGGTGCAAAATGGACATACTGATGGACTCCCAGCTGGAACTGTTTTGAAGTTTGTGTAAAAGCCGATAATAATCTCCTAAAATGCACTCTCAGCCAAAAAAGAGCAGAAAAGGGCTTACACCACTGAAGTGGTATTTACTATTTTTTATTTCCTTCCTTAGCTTACTATCAGCCATGGGAATTTACAAGCTTTCCAACAAGGCTGAAGAAATCCAGGAAACCACAATGACAGATCCACTTGAAAAGACCGTTTCATGAGAGTGAGTTGAGGAAACACAAAATATTTTTTATCAGTGGCTGAAGATGTCTATTAGAAACATAACTAATAATACAAAATTCAGTGTAATAAAAGGAGTGTTTTTCATGTACAGCTGGCAGACATTTGTTTGCATCAATATTTTTTTTCGCATGAAAGCCACTATAAGCAATCCAGTTCTCTCAGAAATGAGTATGAGGTTACAAATTTTGGGCACATTCTTTAAATAAGCAACCTGTTATTCTCTTTAAATGTTAATATATAAACAAGAGATCTGCTAAGAAAAATCTCTATGTTTTTGTGAGGTTTTTTGACTACGCAAATATCAATAAATGTTGTGTAAAAAGTTAGATTGTATGAACAACATACAGTGTTGATCAGTATAAGAAAAAAACGCCTTGTTTTGAATTTGTTGGGCTTGAAAATTCTTGCTTCTATTTTGGCCAGAAATGAGAGGTACGATGAGGAAGGAAGCCTTTCTAGAAGTATGTTAGTAGCCGTCAGCCAGAACCAGAAAGTGCAGAGGCACACAAAAATAAGCAGGGAAAAAAAAGGTAAGAAATTCCTTGCAGACCTCAAAGAAACAAGTACAAAATAAAATAAAACCCCTTGGCTTGGTGCTATTACTCTTTATTGTTCCAATTTTTGAGGAAGACTTGTATCCCAAGTTCTTTTTCTTCCCTAGGACAAATTCAGAGAGCAGACTTTAAGAACTCCTACTCAGATGATTTTGAGAGAACTTCTGACTGATAACTTCAAAGGGAACAGAATAGTTAGCCCCACAATACCTTGTATTTGAAATATACGGCCACCCGGAGGAATCAGTGTTTGCCTCTGCTGTGCCCCTCTTTGGGTGGTATTTGTTACATCTCCCACTACTTTGAAGGAATTTTTAATATTGGGTTAAGCTGTGCTTCTCCTCTGAGAAGTGATAACCAGTATCTCTCATCTTTGTATTGTAAACTTGGTGGTTTTCATGACAGGGACATTTCTGCTACTTATTAATTCTATAGGAACTGTTCAGAGCCTCTTTGAGAAGGAGTGTGGTATTCAGTGCCATTTTGTGCAACTTCCACAGAACTGTGCACAAAGTCTCACCCAGTTACACAAGTGTTGGCCTGAGACTGCTTGCGTGTTACGGAGACCATAGCATGCAGGTGTTGAGGCACTCGACTGCCACATTTCTGACGGGATGTGGTATGCTGGGAAGAGAGAATCAGACATCGTGTATGAAGGGGCTTCACAGTGATGTGTGAAAGGACTTGGTTGAACAGTCTTGTGCATACGTGCCCATCACCTAACCAGGTGGTTAGTTAGAAGTGCCTTAGCAGAAACTGCCCATGTTGACCCTCCAACTTTTTCTGCTCCAGAGACCTCCCTATCCTCACCTCACAGTATTCCTTCATCTGCACCAGAAACTCAAAGCTCTTCTCTGCCCCTTTCCTACTGTTCATCTTCCCACAACCGTTCTCATCCTGGTGGGCCGGGGAGGGAGTGGAGTACACTGTGTTACTCCTTTGCCTTGGGCTCAGAGCCAGTTCAGAAGAACAATTTGTGCATGTATTGAGACTGGGCAGTAGGGGAGTTCTGGACAAGCAAAATCGTCTTCTCCCTTCCATTTCTAGACAAAATTCTGGGGCAGAAAACCTGGCGGTATTGTAGTCTGGTGCAGAGATGTAATCAGTGTCTTTATTTGTCCCACAAACTATTATTATGGGTTGAGATGGAGAAAGAAATTTGCCAGAGTGATTCTCAGATCCCAAGCTGAGCTTCCAAAGCAAGCAAAATAAAATAAAATGAGCACAATTTATGTGGAAATCGGTAAGATACAAACAGTGTGGAATCTCAAGTGTAATACTAGTGGGAATAGCCAAACTATTGTAGTTAGTGAGGTACTGCTGTATATCTGAGCATGTGGATTTTAGATTGCTTCTGGAAAATGCTCTTTGTCAGCTATGCTTTACTTTTTTCATGCTTTGCTGAGTCCTCTGCTTAGTCTACTTTAGTCTCATGAATGGAAGTTTCCTTGACTGCTGCCTGCAGGTGACAACAGTATCACACAAAAACAACATAGGGGCAGTGACGCCCATCTCAAGTGTGTGTTTTTGGAGTACAGCTTCATTTAGAACAAGGTTTTGTTGCAAATGAAGGCGTATGGGCCCACACTCTCCAAACTATTAGCTGGCTTTTTCAAGAGGCTTTTTTTGCTGGATTCCACAGCATGGTTTCTAGTACGTTCAACACCAAGAGCTATTAATTTAATAGGATTGAGATTGTTTCCCATAACACAGTGCTCCACTGCTTCCTTGTAAAAAATAATCATGTGGGTTTTTTGTAGGTTACGTGCAGTCCTCAGGATTTTGTAATTTCATTGGAAGATGCCTACAATTATCAACTAACTTCAGGCTTAATTAGCTTATTAGCTTGTCTTGTAACTCTGCCTGCCCTTTAAAGTTTCAGCTTTTTTCCAAATGTTGCCCAGAGCGTCATTTTGTACTTATTTCAATTTTGTGGATGCTTGGTGATGAATTCTTCTTGGTTTTGAATCTAGTTTAAATAACTGTGCCTATATAGAACCTAATTTGCTCTGTATAAAATATTGTACTGGCACCAATGCAAACAGAGCTGAAATGGCTAGCAGGCCACAGCATAATAAATCAGAATGATTAGTCATCCTCCTGGGACGCAGATGAGTCAGCTCAGGTCAAGACACTTCTGGGAAAACTAGATAGCTGGTAAATGTATTACCAGCTGACTATCAAAGTCCCTCTGCCATACCAGGAAATATCCCTGACTTGAGCAATTCTTCCCTTCCTGCAATGACAGAAGCAAACCAACTGCTTAGCAACTCGTTCTCCTTCCTTCTATTCCTTGCTACCAGTTTTGGCAAGCCAAACAAATTGTTTCTCCATGACATTCTCTGCATTTGTGGGCTAAAACCAAAGCTTTTTATTAGATGAAATACTATCTGCAATGTAACATGCAGCCTTTTTTTCTTCTAGTAGACAAGAGGCAGGGTTATCTTATGGTCTTTTAAAATTTACTTCTTTAATCATGTTTTACTCTCTTCTCAGGTGAGGTCCAGATTGTCATTTCAGAATAAAGCGGGAGCATTTTCTTTTACTGCACCACATTCTACCATGATGTGCAGAATTAAAGCCTGTGCTCCCACCTGAGTAAAGATTACATAGTTTGCTCCAATATTGGGATGTGAAACCAAAAACCCATCTGTTCTCATCAATATCTCTTCTTGTTCATACTGGTAGTTAAGGGGAGACTTGAAATGCCCTGTTGGGGCTGAGCACTGCTGCCTCAAGGTAAAGGTGTTTCTTAATCTGAGCTGGAAACATCCACAGCTCCTTTTTATTTTGATAGGCAGAGCTGATCAGCAGACCCACAAGGCCCTTTGCCTGTTTATTTTGTTTTTATAAGTAACAAGTCTCCAAATAAAACATAAACTCTTTCTATCTTCACCTTTTTCATATCATCTTAATTCAGAAGTCTCTAGATATGCCACAAACAGGGATGGCCTTGTTGATTTGTTCATGACCTCACCAGGTATGAATTTACTAGGGAGTCTGTTAGTTCCCTCTTCTCCCTCCCTTCCATCTGCCTGTGCCTATTAGCAGTTCTCAGCATGTCAGCCAGGACCTGTTGGACATCATGGCTGGATCCAGGTCTGATCTAATCATTCACCTCTGTCATTCATGCTGCTGATGCTTTGGGCCATAACCTCATTCCAATGTGCTCTCTTTATCTTGCATGTACCTGTGTGTCAGAGGTGTAGTACCAGAGATTTGGGACAAACAGAGCCCATGGGAGTGGAACTGTCTGGAAATGTTCCAGTGATGCCAAGGTCTACAAACACAGATCTGTTGAGGCTGAAATGTTTGGAATTACATGCATTTTTGCTGAATTGCTGCAGCTTTGCTAAAGAATATAATCTTGCATCTGGCTGTCTTGGGAACGTGATCTCAATGCCTCTTGGAGCCTCAGATCTCAGGCTGACCGATAGTGGCGTGCCCTGTATCAGGAGACTTTGGGAACTCAGCAGAGGAGCAGCCTATCTAGGGGACGTGCTCTGGAAGGTGGGTTTCTTGTGTTTGGTGCTGTTTCCAGCTTTAGAGCTGTAGATCTCAGAGGTTCCAGATACTCAGCCTCACATATGTGAGTATATTCTTTGGCAAAGCCCTGTACAGTGCCAAAACAAGGAATTGAACACCTTTCAATTCCTATAGTGTATGACCTTCTTTGTATTTGCTTCTTCAGATTCCACCAGGACAGACATTTATATGAAGAGTAATTGTGACAACAGAATTTTACCAGTGAATCTATATATTTCAGAATTTGTGTTCTGTGAGCCATATCAGTCTTAAGTTTGATTTTGAATGAAAGGCTCATTTAACTTACCAACACAATAAGTGATGCACCCATCTTCTCTTACAGTGAAGGAGGTGCAGCTGAAGACACATATCTGACATTAATTTTTATTTTTTGCTGTTTGTGATGTAGACCTATATGGTCTTTCATGGTACATCTGAGAATTTTGCAATGTGTGGACAACTTGCAGACACGAAAAACCCCCAATCAGATGATTTAGTTAGATCTAGTCTGTACGTGCCAGTGATGTTCAGATAATAAATAACTGTGCAAATAGATAAAATTATCTAAACAATGCATATATATTTGTATACATAGCCCCTCATTGCTGTTTTGGTCACTTGCCTACCTTCGCCAGAACTGCACTTTCTAAACCTATGAAAAACTTGAATTAGTTTCAGAAGAGAAAAAAGGTTTTCTCACAAAAGAGTTTGATTATTCCACTCTGGTAGACATCAAGAAGGATTTGATATTGCTGGGTTAGATAAGTGTGATTCTTAGGTTTTTCTGAGTGATCTTTTTGAAGCTAAATTTTTAGAGAGCTTGGAGATGGGCACTTTAGAAACCTTAAGGTAAGATATATGTCTTGTGGCCTGTCCAAGGCTGTGTTTCCTAGGCTGGATGGGATTCTAAGCCTTCAGACAGATAAATCATGCATATGGCTTCTGGGAGATTCAGATGTTAAACTGATTCTCTCCTGATGATAAAGCTCAGTTAAGTATCCCTTACAGATTTTAAAATGCAAGCCTCAGTCCTACAGTATAAGGCACATCGATTCACTGGCTTCAGCTAAGGATTTACTTGAAAACAGGTGTCCTCTAGCACATAACACATGGCAGGACTGAACAGATTCTCCCTTATTTTTGTTTCTGTGAAGCTCTTACCTGAGAACAGGGAAAACTGGTGTTATAGCCATATGGATACTGTTCTCAGTGGCATAAAAATCCTAGTGGTCTACAGAAATTGAATCTGACTGGTACTTTTGTCTGACTAAACAGATCTAGTTATCACCTACTGTCACTGTTTTTTTCTATTGTTGCAGTTGTGAATGGGATGTTAGAAATATAGGCAATAATGTCAATGCCACAGAGTATATGTCTGGAATTAGAATGCTGTCTTGGCACTGTGGATTTTAATTTGTAACATGGATCTTAACTCTAAAAAATCCAGGTAGAAGTATGCTTCTGGCTTCCCACATCTCTTTTGGACTCATTTCTTGCAAACAGAACTGCTTTATTAGAAGTGTCTTCCACAGAGAACTCTTTGTAGGATTAGGACTGTAAGCAAGCTGTGACAGAAATGCCAGCTGTGACATAGGATTGCATGTCAGTGCTTTGGGAAGATGGCGAAAGAGCCTAGTTACTGTGCAGCACTTCTCATTCACACATTTTGAGGACTTCAGTGTCATTTTACAGTGATATCCCAAGGTTACTCAGCAGATAAGTGACACAGCTGGGAATGAAGCCCAGGTGTCCTGAGCCCCAGTCCACTGCTCCAGCCATCCTGCCTCCAAAGAAGCAGTGTTTGCAATGAGCTGTAGGAAATGCCTGATTTGCCTGTGTTTCACCCCAGGAATGGAATGCTAGGTCAGCAGTATTTATTTTCTTATCTTGATCCCCCTAATTTTTACTTTTTAAAAAGCTCACTCTGTGACGGAGCCTCTTGCAAACTCAAAACATGTTGCTAGCAGAGCTTGGAAAATTTCTTGCAAGTTATTGATGCTTGTAAAATGGTGATTCCCAAACTTTGCCTGTGGAGCTTGGAAAATGGTGGTGGGAGGAACCCACCTGGCAGCATGTCAGCTGCGGTCCTGTGTCCTGCTCCGATCCCACCAATGACTGGATTAGAGAGTAAAGCACGTCTGGTCCTGCCTCTGCCCTGCGACGGATTTCATCCCATTGTCCTTGCTCTGAAGCCAATGTCTTCAGAAATACAAACTCGCTGTGTGTTTCTCAGTCTGGAGTTAAACAGATTGCTGCACTTAAAAGACCCACCACCCATTGCTACAAATCTATTAAACATCTCCAGTTAACCATACAACCTCCTGCTTCAGCAGCTGAGCATGTAAATTCCTGTGACCAAATAGCTGCACAGTTAACTGCTTTCACATGTGCTCCCACCCTGCCCATCTCAAAAGGTGAAATCCTAGCCTGGCTTCACCCCACGGACAGCCGGCTGGTGACCAGAACACGGCTGTTTGGGGGGTCGGATGGGGCACCCTGGAGCCTTTTTCTTTACGATTCCTTGGGAGTGGGGCAGAGGGTGAGTAGGCAGAGGCAGCCCAGGCGATGGTGGGACCTCTGGCTTGCCCTCCTCCTCTCCCCCTGGCATGAAGAGCCAGTGGCCTCTGTGGGAGTCCAGACTTGCCGCCAGGCTTTCCCAGGACCTGATCCTGCTGGAGCTGGCCGGTAGGGTTCATGGTAGCTCCCCAGGCATGGCTCGGTGTGCGCTGGGGTGCTCCCTCCCACAGCCCCAGTGCGCTTACGGGAGAGGAAACTGCTTTTATTTTTCTGCCTCCCAGGCTGCGGAGGGGTTTTTGTTCAGAATGAAACGGTGCATATCTGGGCAGAAAGCACTGTGGCAGCTCTGAGGAGCAAACGGTTTCCCCCAGCTGCCCCCTGCCCCAGCTGGTTGCTGTGGCCCTACTGCCCGGGGGCTGTGCTCTGTGGGCCCACCCTTGAGTGTGGCAGGGAAGGGCGGTGGGGCCCGGGGCCAGCCGAGCACAGAGGCCCGGCGGTGGGCGCCTGGGCAGCCAAGGTGCGCCGGCAGCAGTGCTGTAAGGAACTGGCCACGTTAGAAACAAAAGGGCTGCGCCCCCCCCCCCCCCAGTCTGGAAGCGTGGGCCGGAGAGCCCTCTGTGAAAGGCAGCGGTTAATTTGAAACACAGGCGAAAATCGCGACGGCGCTGGGAGCGTGTTTGCCTTGGCTGCTCTGAGGCCCACGCTACAGCACCGAGCAGGCCCCTGGCCGCCGGCCAGGCTGTAATATTTCCTTTCGCTGTTGTTCATAAAGGCATTCAGGAAAACAATTGAGTACAATGAGGGCCTTGCCGTTCCGGCGGCGTGCGTGCCTCCAGCGAGCGGAGCCCGGGCCGCAGGGACCCTGCCCGGCCTGAGGCAGCAGTGGGGCCTGGGGCAGCGCTCGGCCCCACGGCGGGCCTGGCTGGCAGGCCTGGCCGGCTCTGAGGGAGCTGCCTTTTGAAAGCTGTTTCTCCCTCCCCTCAAGGCACGACAGGATTTCTCCAGGCAAACATGTCACAGCCGTATTTTGGTGTGGGGATTATGGGCGTTCAGTTTAAAAGGATTTATCGACGCAAGAGCTGTGGCTTCTTCAAGTGCCCAGATAGCAGGGGCCACACACCCCCAGCACGCGCGGCGGCAGCCCCATGAAAGATGATGGTGTGGTTGTCCTCTATGGGAGGAGAAATACATTGCCCTGCTACAAGGCACCCTTGTAGCTGGGTCTGTGTTAGAGGCAGCGTTGAATGAACTGCTTTAGAATAAAAAAGCCACTCACCTCACGCTGGAAGTTATATGGGTATAAAGCCTGTGCATGAAGCAGGCCTCAGGCTACCCAAGATGTCAGCTATGCAAAGGAAATCATATGGAACATAAACTAATAAGGACAGAAATGCTCAAATTACATGCTGTTTGCATTACCTGGGGCACGGCAGCAATAAACGTGAACACAAGGGAAGTTTGGCGAGTCTCTCCCTCCTTGTACATGTACAACCACACCAACTGTAATGCAGCTAGCCAGGTGCTGGGAATGCCCCTTTGCAGCTCAGGGAAGCTCTGAGGCTGCCTGAGACCTTGCAGGATAGACCTTGCAGGATCCTGGCTCTTACTACCCAGCACTTGCTGAAGTGTTAAAACACCACTGATTTAGGGAGAGTGGCTTGATGTACTTACATAAATTGAGATAATATCACAGCCATGTTTATGCTTGTTAATAGCTGTGGTTTGCTGCTAGAGGGTAGTCCTTGGTGTATCTTTGACAGGACAGATCTCAATGTACAGAAAGGACCTGATGGCCTTGTGCTGATGGAATTAATGGAAAGTGAGGTCAGCAAATCCTGGACGGATGACAGGATCTAAGAGTCTGATGTTTCACATCTGGGATGGCCAACTGGTGGTCTAGGAGTTGAACCAGGCCACAGCATGGTTTTTTTCTGGCTCTTGGGAACGCTGGCCGGTTCACATGAATGCTTCAAGGGGCTCAGGAGGAGATGTGTCTTGTTCTACCTCTTTTTAAAGACAAGCAAGCTGGGAGCGTGATGGTTTTCATCTACAATAGTGTAGCCCAAACATGTCCTCTGGTGTTCTTGCCTGTTGACTCTTTAGCTGGAGACAGAAGTTTTTTTCCCTGAACAAGTCGGCCATCTATGTTTTAGATGACGGGAGGAGAGAAGGGGGTTGCCTGCATCCCAGTCACCCTGCCTCTGCCAGCGAAGGCACTAGCAGCCAAAGCTGTAGCTCGTTAAGCTAAGGCAGAAGGGGATAATCAGTGGTAGGATGGAATTGTGTAGGGCAGAGGACTAGAGGGCTTTGTGATCACCTGTGTGAAGCTTGTTCAACCAAACTTTTTGGTGTCCCAACTCTATGGAACATTTTTTATTACAGTGACCTTACACTTTTGTTTTTTTCCAGGTCATTTGGGCCTTGTCTAGACTCATGCCTTTCAAAACAAACAAACTTCACAAACAGAATCAATACCTTAGGTGGCAGAGTTCCTGCAATTCAGAGCCTCAGGTGAGCAGGATGAATTGTGTTTTAACACATGTGAGTTTGTTGAGGAGAATGCTGCTGAGGAGTCACTGAGATTTTTATCCTGGACTTTAGGAGGAGCTTACATAGGTTTGTCCTGAGCTTCCTTGCAGATCTGAGTGTGTGGGCCAAATTGGGCACAAACATGCTACGACTCCAGAGGGGTTCATCAGCCCCTGTGAAAGTCACAGGGAGAGGTGCCCACCTTGACTCAGTACAGCCCAGAGAACCTGGGCAGCTGGAAAGAAGCAGCTGCCTGGGCTGGTATATAATAGTAAAAAATGGAGTCAGAAACCTTGGCTGCAGCATGTTTTCTGGCCTCTTTCTAGCCCCCGCCCCCAGCTAGTGCCTGCTATCTTGCCCTAGGGAAATACCTGCTTGTTGGGTGAAGCCTTGCACATGCTGATGTGGCACTTTCACTTTTGTTGCAGCTCAAGTTCTTCAGTTTAGGAATCAAATTTAAAGGTGTTTCCTTGTTCAGGAGGCAGGAATGCTAAAACTAACTTTGAATCATTAAGCAAAGTCTCTTGTCAGAAGCCTGTGAGGATTGGGTTGTGCACAAATGACTGTTGTGAATAGAGTAAGCTTTTTCTTTTGGGCTAATGCTCACCTGACATCTTATTACAGGAATTTGTATCGGAAGGACCATAGCCTTAAGGGCAAGTGCACTGGTTGTACAGGAGAGAATCCATTTTTCCAGTGTAGTTGACAAGGCCTATGGCATATTGCAGCCTAAATAAATTTTTATTTTTATTTTAATGACATTTGGAATGCACTTGAACTATTTTGAACTATGTTTCTTTCTAAATGCATTCTACATGGGTTTTTTGGTTTTTACCTACAACCCAAATTCAGCTGATTCTTTTAACATGAATAGTTTGTGCTAGACCTTTGGGCCGTTCTCAGTGTCTGCAAAATGAGTATTGGATGCTTTTTTTCTTTAATGCCAGTGACTGAATTACACTGTTTTGTGTTTCAAGACTATTCTGGCACAGGAGAGGCTTGAAAATTTACCTGGAAAAGTCGTCAACAAATAGTCCCAAGAGCACAAGTTGCAATTTTCAGGTGCATTTTTCTTCTTCTGCATCAGAGGCAGGTATGTGCTACCTCGAGAAAAAAAAAATGTACAGTTCTTGTTGCTGTTCAGGCTGGAGAAGGATGCATTGCATGTTTCTCATTTGGGCAGAACAGTTGTATCTCACATCTAGCAATACCAACAGGGAGTTTTAAAAAGCAGTCTTCCCTGAGTGTCACGTCTTATCATATTTGAAGAAATACTGGCAACTGTGTTTCAGTTACAGTGCGTTTGTAATGTTCCTCTATCTTGGTGAAGTCTTACATTTTCCTAGAAGTTGTGGCAGCCCATGAAATGGACTTCCTTTTGGAGTTATAAACTCTGAATTCAAATTTTATCACTTCTTGGAGCTTAACAGAGCACTAGGTTTGCGATTTTATTCACAAAGCTATGGATCATTGCAAATTGCTTCCTACTATTTGACAGCTTCCTTTTTAGAAATTTCAACACTCCAGCTATCTGCCTTCAGCAGTATAAGATTCTAATCACTGCTATGATTTCATAATCCCCCTTTAATTCAGCAAACATTCCAGATTATCAACATATGTGATTTGTATTTTGGGAGAGCACAGTGCAGCAAAATTTTACTGTTGTCAGGCTTTAGGTTTTGTAGCTGAAAGGTGCATATTGTTAACCAGGGGTAATTTCTTAGATGTAGTTTATAAATATATGTGACTATTTTGGGTTGTAGAGATAACATTCCCTTCAATAAATGTAAGAAGTAAAGCTGCAGAGTTTAAAGCCAAATTCAGCAGGAAGAAAGAAAATTACTTCCATATATCTTCTGTATGTCATTAAATGGAAAATGAGATAATTCTTCCGTACATCTGAAAACTAAATAAAGAGGTCTATTCTCCTTTCAGTTTCTGTGGATAACTTCAGCTAATTTTTGTGGCAGTTATGCACGTTGATGGGAGAAAAGATGCCTCAAGTAGGATGATACGGTATACATATATTACTAAATAAAGTGCTCATTTTACTTAGGATAATCCATCTTTGTTCCAGATATATGTATGCATTCTTCGTACAGCAAGTATTTCAGTTGTCAGGATGACTTGATACATTTGTTCTTTGATGTCAAATTCACTTGCATCACTGTGGAATGGTTGCTACAGAAACCCCAGCCCAGTTTTTAAATGTATTGAGTTCACTCCTTTTTACTTAGAGAAGCTGGATTTGACTTCTTTCCTGTAAAGAAGTTCATAGTAAAATGGGAGAAACCTCTGAGACTGCAGCAATAAGCATGGCAAAAATACCCAGATAGTGAGATCAGAGACAACAAGGAAAAAAGCAATTTAAAGTCCAAAAAACAAAGTCTATCTCTTGATAAAATGCTCCCCGTTGTAATTGAAACCAGAGCTAAATTAGATCAATACCAAAATATTAAAGTGTGCCAAACCTGTTTTCTGTAGGCTTTGCTATAATTGGATTCTGATGCGAGAGATAGCTTAAGTAGGCAAAGTCTGTTGACTCAAGACCATGATTATTCATAGAAAAAGAGCTTCCTGCTAAGGTATACAGTACTTTTATCTGGTGTTTCTTGAAGAATTAATACATTTCTATCCTTCTTTTCCATGCTGATGCATTTGAAGTCCGTATCCTGCCTACAGTAAATCTCTGTCTTGCTTAACAAGAAACTATTTCACTGTATAAGCGAGGCATATTGACAACAGATTTAACCCAGACAACTCAGCTTTATTCAGTCAGAAGAATGCTGGCCTGGTTTCAGGTTTCTGGGATACAGGCACAAATGGACATGCCCCAAGTAGAATCCATTTGTTTTCCCATGAATGCACCTAGTAGGAGGTCAAATAAAAATAAATATTTTGGCTGTTCAGAACAAGATAGATTACTGGAGTATTTGTGATGCAGACTGGAAATGTGATTACAACAAGCAGAGGTAGCATCAGAAATAATTTCTGTTGAGAGTAAAAAAAAGCATTGTTTTCTCTCTCTGCCTGTGTTTTAAACTGTGGTTATTCCTTGTCTTCACTAATCAGATTTATAAGAATAACTACATATATCTTAATCCACCTCACCTCTTTGTAGAAGTCATTCTGTTCAGGAGTTAAGGAAAAACAGCCGTTTGTGTAGCCTGTTAGGATTTTTTTTTTTAATGCAGGTATAACTTATGCAAAGGAGTAGTTTATGGGCTTCCCTTGTGATAGTAAGAATAAATCAATTGAGATCCAGTATACCAGGGGCCCCAGATTCTCTGTGGAGTTCTACCAAACAATGGAATAAATTGTGCAAGGGCAATTTGTCCCTAATGTTTTTGGCTATTTGATTTTGTTGAGGTTTTGCCGGTATTATTTAGATATTCACTGTAATTTATACTGCAGTGTAAAAAACCCTGCATATTTGCCTGCAGGGGAGTGAGTGCTCACTGAAACAATCCTTTGAACATAATAAAAATGAAATCCCCAGGTAATAAAAAAAATCCCCAGCTTTCATGAATAATGCATTTGTGGTGCTGGGGGGAAGAAGTGCTTTTTAGATTTATTCCCCGCTCTGCCCCGCACAACCTGTTGGCAGAAATAAACTCTAGGTTGGGAATGGGTTCCTATGTTGTGAATGTGTTCTCAGGCTTTTTTTTAAGGTCCTGACCTACATGCTGCAACACCACCAGGCACTGAATATTGGGAATTCTGATTTATTTGTTTGTTTGTTTGTTTGTTTGTTTGTTTTTAAAGTCTGTGGGTGTCTTCCCCTGTGTATTGACCATCTGGTTGTGGGTTAGACTGTTTGGGATATGCCTGGCATGCTGAAAAGCAACACAAAATTGCGAAGTGGTTGGAGGCCCATTGACAATGGTTTGTTTGGGGTCCTCAGTGAGCTTTGACAGAGAGCAGGTGTTGTGATGATAAATTCAGGATGGGGTTGAGGATTTCTCTCTTCAGCTGGTAAATGTGTGGGAAATGCTGGAGGCACACTGTGAAAATAAATGATACTTATTCAGGAGATACTGAAATGGAAACAATTTTGTGTCACAGTATCAATGGAAAAGCTGTTTGAGGATTTTAATGGACTTCACCCCATAGCGGTGGTTTGGGTTCAGCATAGGAGGATCCAGACTCAGAGCTGAATTATGGTTGTTGAGCCTAAGTGAGACTTAAAAATGGAGTTTCAGTATGATTCCCATGAACAAGTGTCCCAGTCGTGAAAACTGCCACAATACCTATCACTGTACCTTTGTTTTTTGGCAGTGCAAAGCTTGTGCTCCACAGCCATTGCAGAAATCCCATATCTTCTCCATCATTTCCTTAAGTGACTTGGACAAGCTATTGGTTTCCAGTTCTCTCTCTCACTGAAATAATTGCTTTGTAGGGTGGAAGAAAAGGAAAAAAGTGAACAGTTTCCAAACTGAGGATACTGGAGAAAATTTCCATAATGTGTGTGAGGGGTGTACATCAGGCAGTAGAGAATCAGTTCTCTCAGGGTTCAATTTCTAAGAGTCTCAGCGGATGTGGTGCTCTTACAGCCAGTTAAACTTTGAATAATCCTTTCAGGAATAAAATATATTTTCTGTGACTATGATGGTGCCAAATCATTTTAAGTTGCCAAAAAGCTGCTTTGGAAGGACTTGAGGAAACCACAGCTGGGAATTGTGTCACAGATATAAAATGAGATTTATTTACCCTTCTACATCCAACACTGAAATAATAAAGAAGACAGGAACAGATGAAAGAAACATTTGCTTTTTACAGATTTTCTTTCTTCCTTTTTTTAAAATTTAATTTACTTTTTATAGAGTTTCTGTAGCAAATCTGCATTTTCACCAGGGACTTGATGCTCTTCTCACTGAGGTCATTGGCCGAATGAGTACTAGGAATGACTCTAGTGAGGTATTTTATGTTTTGGGGGTAAGGAGGAGAGTGCATGTGCTTCACAACTCAGCAGCATCTTGAGGAGTGCCATGTTCAGTTCTCAGAGCCTGTTTCCAGGCCCATGTTCACTGATGCTCTTCTCTGCATGCTTGTTCTGCCTGTGAACCCTACTTATGTTGTTGCCCAGTAACAATTCAAGAGGTGCCCAGGGACTGACTTATACTTCCACAAATAATGAATTTATCACTATGATTTTTAAACGCTATAAAATGCTTATGTATTTTGTGGGTTGCAAGGATCCTTGCCAGTGCTAGGAGTGTTTGTGGACTGCCTGTGTTTCAGCCTTCTCTCTTGGACAGTGCTTTGGAACTGTAGCCATATAGAAAACTTGCAGGTTTTGATTGGACATATATACCCAATATAGACCCACTCCTGCAGTTCTGTCTCCATGGATCGTAATTTTTTTCCAGGGTAAATTAAAAAGAAACAGAACGGCAGATGATAATTTTTCATAAGTCTTTACTTTTTGGTGTTACTTGTATTTGTATAACTGACCAAATTACAGAGTGAGAAGTATATGGTATGCTGTCTTCTGCTTTTCCTTATCTAATTTACTGAAAGATACATTAGCAAGAAATCTCTCTTCTATTCTGGTGCAGACAGGAACTTTCATAGGTCAGAGATGATAAGGAATATTGTAATAACAGGAATTTGAAAATACAATACACCTGAGTACATGTGTGTGTGCTTACATCCTATCTCTTTGTATTCATGTTTCTAAAAGTATTAGGCCAATAAATTTTGTGTTCTGTTAATATGAATTAGTTATTAAAATACTCTTTCTTTGCATCACATGAAATAGATTAGAATGCAATGATTTTTTTTCCTCAAATTAATGTCCATTAAAAATAGCACTTAAATGAATTTATTTCTGAGTAACTGATTTAAGCATTGGACAGGTATCTACTTTATAAGCAGCAACTGTGAGGGGAGAAAAAAATGAGGCGGAGCAGAGACAAGCAGAAACTGCTAATTGTTCCAGGTTCCACACCACTGCAAAAGAAATATAGAGAGCAGTTTTCTACTGGAATGTAGAGACAGCAGTAGTATGGTAAAGAAGCTGGACAATGAAGAAAGGTTTTTTAAACATGAATACATTTTTAAGGACTCCTTAAGAAGCAGTAGAATTCTTGAAGCATACAGCATGGAGTCCTTTGTAGGACCGAGGCCTTAGGATTGTATAGTTTCAAACATTGAGATTGGGATTTGAAGAACACGCTTCTTACCAAAAGGCTTGCTTATATTCTACAGTTACTAGAAAATGCCTAGATTTGGCAAATTTGAGAGAAAGGATCCAAAATTAGGCAGATGAAGATTGGCATGATTGAAATGAAATTATCTAGTTTGCCTTGTATCTTTACAACCCATTCAAATGTTTATGGTAGGATTTGTGTGAGCAAATGTATAATCCCTGAGGCAATCAGTTCTGTAACTGCTGCATAGGATGCACTTGCCACCATTTCAGTAAAGTTCCATCTGCTTCTGCTGGGGGTGATTTTGTCCTGTTTTATGGACAGCTATTCCAACAGTTCTGAATGAGCTTGTTGGGGATGTAGGTGGTGTTATCAACACTTGTGTTGAACATTTTTATGAAAAAATATTTCACTGACATGGGAGCAACGTTTCCACATATCCTGGTTTTGGCTGGGATAGAGTTAATTTTCTTTCTAGTAGCTGGTATAGTGTTATGTCTTGGATTCAGTATGAGAAGAATGTTGATAACACATTGATGTTTTCAGTTGTTGCTAAGTAGTGGTTATACCAAGTCAAGGATGTTTCAGCTTCTGATGCCCAGCCAGCAAGAAGGCTAGAGGGGCCCAAGGAGTTGGGAGGGGACACAGCCAGGACAGCTGACCCAAAGTGGCCAAAGGGATATTGCATACCATGTGATGTCATGCCCAGTATATAAACTGGGGGGAGTTGGCCTGGGGGGGTATTGCTTCTTGGGAACTAACTGGGCATTGTTTGGTGAGTGCTGAGCAATTGCATTGTACATAACTTATTTTGTATATTCCAATCCTTCTATTATTATTGTCATTTTATTATTGTTATTATTATCATTATTAGTTTTTCCCTTTTTGTTCTATTAAACTGTTCTTATCTCAACCCACAAGTTTTACCTTTTTCCTTCCGATTCTCTTCCCCATCCCACTGGATGGGTGGGGGGGGGCAGTGAGTGAGCAGCTGCGTGGTGCTTAGTTGCTGGCTGGAGTTAAACCACGACACCACGTTACCATGCTGCAGACTGACACACGCTAAAGGCTAGACCATCCAGACCATCTTCCTGGAATGAATGAGTATTTACTCCAGCTCAGCTGATCCTTTCACACAGCAAAGGTGTGTATGTAACCTCAACATTAAAAAAGCAAATTAATCTGTGGTTTTAGCTCATACTGCATATGCAGCATCTTTAGGCACTGCAGGCTTTGGGACTCTCACTGAGTATTTCTAGTCAGTGTAAATGGTTCAAATTTCCTCAGGTTTTGCACAGCTGTAGCTCTGAGTGAAATTGAGTGCCTCAGTATTATTATGAGGTGGATTAAGCACTTTCTGTCAAAGTTCTTTTTTCAACCAAATATTGAGTCTTAGAATAGTTATTGTTTTTTTAAGCATCTGGCCCTCATGGACAGTTTGGGGCTTCTCATTCTTGTTTTAGCTTTGGAAAACAGAACATTAGAAGAACAGAGACTAAACTATCATGCTGCTTTTCTGGGAAAAAGGGCCAGTGTTTCCTAAAATGGTTTACTACAAGGCCAGGTTTTGTTGTTTGCAATCCCTGCCTTATACCCACTGCAAGTGTTAAGAGATGCCTCATATTCTCTTTGAGAGAGACGAGGATTAGAGGAGACTTGAACTATTTTATTGCTACTTTGGGAATCTCAGTAGACCCAGTTTGATACCTTGCTATTTATCACATGCTTGCAGCAGAGGTGTTTAGCTCTTTTTTAAAACCACATAATAGATTTTCTTGTTGTGATTTTGTAAATTGATTTTTCAGTGCAGTTCTGAACTTTATTGTATTCATGACTTTACTAGATGTCAAAGAGAGCAATCTTCCAAATTGAGGCTTTAGATGTAAAATACTAACAAATTCCTTGCTGGACCTAATGCATCTCCTGACAGAGTACTCCATGTTCCTATTCCTTATGGTACTGAGTCAAAAGATCTTGGATAAATAACTTGTCCGCTGTTCTCACATTTTAAATTAACTTCTTGTTACTATAATCATCATCAGCTCCTCCTGTAGTTTTGGAGCCTTTTCTTGCTACCATGTAGTATTGGCTTCTGTATGACTTAGAAGTCCTTTGGAAAATGCTTGTTTCTGTGATGCTGTTTTCTTTCCTCTTAACTGAACAGATCTGCGAATATGCCAATGAATACTGTATGTTGTAACTGACCTTTTTCCTGGGTTGGTGATAGGAATCTGTTGCCTTCACTTGCTTCTCACTTGCCTTTCTATTCCTTGAATCCTTCAGACTTAGTGCAGTTACAGCATGTTAGGTCTTTTATATTTAAATATCTCCTGAAAAATAATAGCCTTCTAGTTCTGTTGTACTAACTGTTGGTGTCCTAGGAAATGTTGGAAGAGCCACTCAGACACAGATACTGAAGTAGATTATCCTACTAGGTTTGCACAACTTCTGTGAACACAACTCAGAGGAAAAGTTGATTTTCTTGTGCAGTGCTATTGCTAATGTGGAAGAGATATTATTAATATTTTGAAATACTATGTAACAGATCTCTTTCATACATGCAAAAGGTATGAAAAATAAAACCAAAACCCACTGTACCCAAGACTATATAGTTGACATTTTTTAGTTTTTGGAATAAACCAAATTTTGTTGCTAAGAAAGCATTCCAAAAAAGACTTTGAAATGACTAACTTCCACTCTTTATTTGATGTATGTGTATTATAAATCAGTGCTATCTGGCAATTTTTAGAAGAAGACATTTGCATCCACACTAGCAATTTTATGTGATGCTTCAGCTGAGTATGTCTTAAATGGTGAACTAATAAAGTGGTTTTAAATGGAAATTGAAATTATGTCTTTAAAGAAAATTATAGTGATTATCTCTAATACTTTAGTAAGTTAAACAAATATTTGCTTGGGGAAATATGTACAGGATGGAAGAATTTTCAAAACAGTTTCAAAAGTACCTGTCTGCCTTGCAACACATTCAGGGGCTTGGATTGTTTCTTACAGCATAGAAGATTCAGCCTTGCCCAGAGGGCCAAAACAGGTCAGTGTCCCAAATGATAACATTGTCCAGGCGTGAATAACAGTCCTCCTGATGATCTGAAGAGAGACTGTCTTGGAGGGTGAAAAAACTGGCAGAAGAACTGCCATTTCTAAGCTCTGGAAGCTTGATTATTCTAGAGTTACTTGCAAAGGAAATTCTGTCATTTAAAATCAGAGAAATCCCAATGGAGCTTAATTTGACATTTTGTAAATCAACTGTATAACTATTTTTATGAAAACACAGAGACCGTGCAATGTTCTGATGTTCTATTATTTCTTAACGGTAAGAGATCATGGCTAGCATTTTTCAGGGGTTTTCCTTTATAGCCATGGAGTCTGCTTGAAGGGTAGGAAAGCATGCAGAAAAGACTGCAAGTCTCTTGTTGTTCATTATAGAACCAGAAACTGCACACTGCTCTTCCTGTAGCCTTTCTTCCTTGTTATTTCTGGAGGTGCTATCTTCAGTTTGGAATAGCAGCTTCTATCAAGGTCTGCACTGGTGTAAAGTCTGTGTGGAACAGCAGTTCTCAGTGGCCAAAGGGTACACTTGCTGGCATGTAGCTAGTATGACACTGAAATGAGGTAGCCAGCAGAACAGTGAAGGATCACAAAGGGCGGGATGTGTCAGTTCTGAAACTGCAGTTCATAGCACATTTTCTCTGAGGGAATGTGCCAGAGGTGTGGAGGCCTTTGCCCTGGGGGGGATGCTGTTCCCCACCTCTGTGCTGCTGACAAGGAGCTTTTCTCACTGTTCTCATGCTGCAACGGTATCGTGCCTTTTCACTGGAAGCTGTACTGAAGTGTTGGTGATTTTTTTTTTGCTTTCTTTGCAAAACTTAAGTGACTTCCATAATTTTGACTGAAGTCAAATCCTGGTTCTAAGTGGCCACCATGGCCTGAGGAGGCCTCTTGACTGAGAGGACTGTTAGGGAAGAGCCACAACTAGCAATCGCTCTCTCTCAAGTGTCCTAAAGCTGTGTTGACCTGCCTGTTTGGCTTTCAGGGAAAGTGAGTATGAAGGCTTGTCTGAGGTATGACAGGCCAGTAAGAGGTTAGCCAGTGTCCCAAGTGAACAAAGTTGTGTCCAGATTAACACAGGGGTGTTTCAGATAGAAAAGTTGTGGATGGAGAAACTTCTTCCTTCATATGGTAGCAGAAGTCAAAATGTACATAATCTCAAAGGAGCATTCCTGTGTCTGGTATAGTTAGCGGGACAGGGAAACCCAGAGCTTGGGTACTCTGGAATACCAAAGGAGCAGTGCTATGTCTCAGGGATGAGAGAGACTTCTGGATGGAGGAGCAGGGAGACACAGAGACAGGGGTGTGGTAAATGAAGGTGTAGATTGGTAGGAAAGGGATTCTGAAAGTATCCATTGTGGGAGGGCTCAGAAGAAGCATATCAATGAATGGAGAAAGAAATGACAATATAATGAGGAAGGTGCATGCACAACTGTTCGCATTCATTATAACTTCAGCACATACTTTCAAGCATTCAGCTTTGTTTCTTTGAATTAAAAACTGTTTGTGGCCTGATCGCTTGCCTGTTCTGCAACTTTTTCTTGCAAGCAAGGGAGAAATTGCAGCTGTTACTGCAGCATGCTATGGAGATATTTGAGCTTCCTAAATGCTAGCTAACTAAAGTGCTGGAAGCAATCTTTCCATAAAAGTTTGGAGACCAACCCAGTAAATTGATTTAGCAGGCAGGTTGTTAGTGTTTTGCACCCATTGTAGGGCTTCGTGCTACTGCAGTCAGCCTACTGAACTCTGTTTAACTATGTTACAGTCGTGGCCTTTGCAGAAGTATCTTGAATGGCAGGTCTTGTCCAGAGCCAGCTTCTGCATGAGGACCTACTGTGGCAGTGAGACTAAAGAAGTCGAGGAGCAGAGGAGTCAGACTTCCAAAAATACCTCTGGGGTTGAACAGATTTCAAGGAATCTTCTTGGCCAGCATTGACATATTGTGGCAACCCTGAGTCTAAAGCAGGGACGTTCTCATTCTCTGTTTCGGTGCAATGGTCTAGCACCGAGAGCTTTGTGTTTGGTTGAGTGTTAAGCATCAGCTCAAGAAACATCATGATGATTTGTAGCTTAGTATTGAGTCGTGCCTCTTCAAGGCTACCGGCTGTTGTTTATAGAGTAACTGTGGTGGGTGTGTCGGTCGATACGTGCCCCGTTTGGGTGGCAGGATGAGAGGGCGGAATACTCCCTTGTCCGGCCACCCCCGAGAAGGCCCAAGTATCAAAAGAATCCTCGGGAGAGCCTGCAGCGGCGCTCGGGAATTACAAACCGGGAGAACATGAAGTCACGCCGGGGAGTGCTTCTGCCCCCGCCACCAGCGCTGTGTGGCGGCCGTCGCCAGCCGCCCGTCCCGTTCCCTCGCACGGCGGGTGCGGTTCAGCACCCTGGCCAACACTCCGCGCCGCCCCGCTCCCGGCGGCCTGCGCCCGCCCGGCCCCGGCCCCGGCCCCGGCCCCGGCCCCGGCCCCGGCCCCGGCCCCTGCCGGGGTGGGTCAGCGCCCTGCCGGCGCGGGCCGGGGGACCTTGGTCCCAGGCAAGGGGGTTGGCTGCCCTGTGCTGCCCGGCGCAGGCGTGTGAGCGTGTGTGTGTGGTCAGAGGGTGGGGATGGAAGATGCTCATCCCTGGATTCCTTCTCCCTTGCGTGCATGAATGCAGAGCCTATTAATTCTTACACCTGATAAAACTCTGCAGAGATTTAAATGCAAGGGATGAGATCAGCTGATCATGGTTGCAGACACGTGGAATTTGTAATAAATAATGAGCCTATTTAGCCAAGCAGGAAACAACTGGCTCGTAAGAGAGCGTGCAGCACACTGATTATAGGAGAGTTGGAAAATCCTGGTTGTGGAAAACCTGCATAATTCCAAATAGATAGGGAGAATGGTGAAGTTTTGTGCTCTTTCAGAACCCAGGTTCTACAGAAAATTTGGACTTGAGGTTTTCCTTTTACTTCTGCATCTAATTGACCTATCTGGTCTTCCTGCTTACTCTCCCCTCGTTGTGCAGCTGTTAATGTGGCTCCCAGCTCCCAAAACAGTGCACAAAGGGCACTTCTTTTTTGTACACTCAGCTTTCTGGACACATGCTTTACAACATGAACACCTGTGTATATCCTGAGTGCTGGCTTCCCTCTCCTGCAAGCACAGATGTCACGCTCAGAAAGTGCACTTGCTGAGTTTGTGCTGCAGAATAGCATGGAACCAAATAAAGGCAGCTTTTGGAAACTTGATGCAAGAGTATCTCCCTGCAGCTCTGACGTGCCTTGGAAAGTGGATGGAGTTGTTCACTATATTACTGAGGGCCCGTTGTGCCCTACTAGCTGAAATCAGTGGCAGTTTTTTGCTGGACTTATCAGACTGGATGTCTGTCTTTCTCCTATCCCTTGCTTTGGTCTCCCTCTAATTAGAGGGGAAATAGCCAAGGTCCAATGTGTAATGTAATAGGAGTGCCTGCTGTGGCTACTCTGTTTGCCAACATTGTGTCTATTCACCACCTATCAGAACTCTGTGAAACAGATAACAGAAAACTGCTCCTTAACCTCCAGGACATGTCTTCTTCCTAGTGGGAGTGCAAGGAAAGGCCTTGCCCTTCTGAGTGTCACTTATCTGCCTGTTAGAAATAGGACGTGCTTAGTTCTCCAGACCTCTGCCTTTCTGGCAAAGTTGGTTAAAATTGGTCAATGACTTCAGAAGTTACTGGAGGAGAGGGAATTTATAATCAGACACAGACAAGCTGGCTTTATGTGACTGTGTGAGCCTCATTTCTTCAGGAAACCATGGTAAAATATGTGGATGAAGTTGCAGTAATATTAAGGTTAGAGTTCATGCTGGCCTGTATTTCTCTCTCAATTTTTCTAGCATGACAGTATTAGTCAGCCTGGAGCTTTTTGAAACTTTTTATTCCATATGCAGAAATTTTTCAAACCTAGCTTCTCTGTCTTCCCTGATTTTTCCTTGCTGAGCTTAATCATTAGGTGGGAAGAGTGAACACTTTAAAAATAGAGGAGCCTGTGTGGAAATGTTTCTAGCTACATTTTTATTTCTGTAAAAAACTTAATATTGGCAGAACTTTCTGATTCATTATGGTCCTAAAACAGCATTAAAGCATTCTAGCTAGATAGATTCCTCCGTGGCTTGCCAGGAGTCCCAATCGCCATGACAATGTTCCTTGAGAAAGGAAACATGCTCTACATCTGGGAGCAGGGCTGTGTCCTGTAACAAGCATGGTCAGGGAGAGTGTTAACTGTGTTCTCTCAGTCCTATTTTTTCATTTAAACCCGGTCTGTTGGACTATAAGGTGGCTATAAGGACTATAAAGACTTGAGTGTAAGGGAAAGAGATGGAAGTATTTCAAGGAGGATAAAAAAGCACTGCCTGACATCTGTGGATTTTGTTTGCAAGGTTGGAAATAGGTAGAATTGCCCAAATAGGAATCAATTCCCAGCTTTTTGCTTGCCACAGCATATCAAATAGGTACAGAAGGGATGAATGGAGAGATACCTATCTGGTCACGGTTTCCTCATGAGGTTCAGTGTATATGGGAAAAGGCAATCCCTTTGTGTGAAGTGTAACCTTTAGCAGACTTTGGCCTTGTTATTGAATAGTGGGATGATAGCAGATGTGGCAGCAGACATTTGGGCTTATTTGCTCCTACAAATGAAACAGCTCTAACAGGGAAAAAAAAGCGCCTTAACAGAATTAGCTAAAAAAAATGTGTCAGACAAAATTGTGCTTTGAATGCATTATAAGAGCTTACTGTTTTGCAGTGAGAAAAGACAGTCAGGTGTTGATAGCATGTAGGAGGCAAGAGCTGTTATTAGTGAGTGGGAAGAAACACATTGTGTGGTGTGGGAGTAGGGCAGATGGGAATGAATCTAGAGGCTCTTTTGGAATTACTCATATTCTGAATCATCTTCTTACAAACTTACTCTCAAAGCCTCCAGTGCAGAACACCATCATCCTCCAAGGTCCCACAATATTTCCATGCTGAGCATGGCATCGAGAGGGATGTTGAGTCAGCTCTGTGTGCAATAACAGTATGAAATATTCAGTGAGGAGTTTAAGTAAGTACTTCAGCCGAGTAGGTTGTGACTACAATACACAGATGGGATGCATATTCATTAATTCAAGTCCTCTGTAGGATGAAAAAATGGTAGTATGTTGTTATTAAGGTAGTTAGGAGTGTCCATGCAGAGCCATTAATGGAATAATTTCCACACTCATCCACTTGTGAATGCAAGGGCTTTGTTGCCAAGAGTCTAACTGTGCATAATACTTGGTGGAAGCCATAAAAGCATGTCCGAACAGCCTAAGATGTGCCTGGAAATGTCTGATGAGAGAGCTCTTCCTTGGACTTGACATACATGCTGTGTACTCTGACTGGAAACATATGGTGATGGCGTTATAAATCTGGTCCTGGCCCTGCAGACCGTGGTTTTGCCTACACTGTCTTTTGAGAGGCACTGCAAGCAGTCTGTCAAGGCTCTAAACAGCTGCAAAATGAAGGAGACAACAACAGATGGACTCAGTCCAGCAAGTTTGGTACTGGAGGTGTAGGCGTACCCAGACTTACACAAACCTAAGCATACCACAGTCTGGGAGCGAGAGCCCTGTGAAAAATGGCAGAGCTGCTAAACAAAGGGCTTGTGCCTCTGACCATTTGGTGACAATGTGACAGCTCAGCGGCTTGGAAAAAACAGCAGCAGCGGGACTTCCCCAGGACCCCCTGACCTCCAGGGCTGTACTGGCTGTACACTGAAGCCTTCTGATGGTTTATCACTGAGGCATAGGGTCCTGGCTTGTGGTAAGGACATCTTGAATTGCCTCTCTGGCAGTTTTTTTTACCAATTGCCACCTTAATCTGCCATCACACAATAGGAAAGTTTCAGAAGGAAACTTGTTTAGAGACAGGTCTGTAGAGCAAGTTTATGACTTTCACCAAGTATACTGTGCTTTTTATGCTCAGCTATGTCTTAAAACATGCTTGGCAATCTGGAGAAAACAGTAGAAGCTGTGAGGATGTTCTCCCTCTATCTTTTCCTGAACTCTTCAGGAAGTGTACTAATAGTCGCTGGGTTAATGCCTGACTTAGGCCACTACATTAGGGCTGCACTGGGCCAGCTAGAGTCTTCCTTTAGATGTTAAAGATAGGCACTTTCTTGGTGAATAGAAAATACCGACAGAAGCAGATTGAGAGCGAGCTTAACACAATAAAGCCTGTTCTCTGGGCTTGTCACAAATACATTAACTTCTTCACTGATGGATTCTAATTCTGAACTTTTTTTGATCATATTCTAAAAGAAAAGAATATATAATTTTACCAGGCCATTGCTTGCAACTATACACCTTCCTGTTTGTTGCCTTTTATTTGTTGCTGAATGTGCTCGTAGCTATATTTTTACTTCTGCTGCTTTTGTCTACTAATCTAGTTTACCCCAAAGGACTAAAAAAGATTTATTTTACAAATTTACACTTGAACTTCCTAGCACAAAGCAGTGGTTTTGCTCTTGGGTTTCAGGAGTGGTGATGAAAGGTATTTCCCACAACACTTGTGAAATTTAAATGAAAAGGAGTCTCTGCATTAAATTTTTATTGCACTTCATGTGTAGTATTACATTTATTGGATATTCTTTCTGAGGCTTATTATAGTGGGATTGTTTGGTATTTCCTGACCTTTGTCATTCATTTTGACTCAGATACACACATTTATGTAATGTTTATCTGTATACATGGATGAGTAGCTAGCTAGCTAAATATTAATATTTTTATAGTTTGTTTCTGGGCAATTGTTGTCCCATCTGAGTAGTAATGGAAAAAAGAAAAAGAAAGATAACAGGAAAATATTTTCATTTCCAAACTATCATGTGGCTGAAAAGTGGGGACAGGAGAGAGGAGGCAGTAAGGGAGGAAGAAAGGAATCAGTGAATAGTCATAACAGTGTGGCGAAAACACATCTTAAAAAAAAAACAACACACCAAACAATAAAAGCTGTAGATTCCTTCTGTGTTTTTTCTGAAGCCCTGAAACAATTTAAAATATGAAAAACTTAGGCTAACTGAGAGCATTATATTCATTGGCCCCAATTTTCTTTCTTTCTTTCTTTGTTTTCAATCCAGCCTCTCTCATTATAACCTCTTAAAATAAATAAATAAAACCTCTCTCTCTATAAATATCTGAAAGAGTCATTCTTATATAATAGCCCTTTCCTGCAGCAAAATTTATCATTATAACAATACTGTAGTAGTTTTGCTGGAAGAATCACAGCCAATCAAAGCTATTACAATAATGGAACATTTCATGGTTTTGGAAATTAAATGTGTAACCATGGCACCGAAATGTCTCTTAAATCGTATTTGGAGATGTATTTTTCACCAAATGATTTGCACATTATCTCATTCCATCTGAATTTTATTTTCATCAAAATTATACCATCAATTTTTTTCCTTTTTTGTTTCTGCAGCAATTTTGCAATAGAACTTCCCATCTGCTTTCACTTTTTGTAAGTTTGATCATATTTGTTCAAGAAGCAGATCTAAACCTTACTTTATCACGAGGCATAATTTAACAGCTGACTAATGGTCAGATTATAAATTATGCTGTAAATAACTAGCATGCTAAGTTGCAGCAGTGAGCAATACTGTTATCAAAGTTAGTAGCTGTACTAGTTTCAGTACATAAGAAAGTGGCTAATATGGTCATTGTTCCAAGACCTGGGATCAGCTCAGGGCATGTTACCACCTCAGGAGTGTTTTCTCTTGAAGAATCATGGGAGCCAGGCATTTTTTAGTAAAAAAGGTAGAAATCTGCAGGTGTTTGTTCTCTATACACATACTGAGTTTTTCCTGAGGTGTTTGCATGCACCTGGGAGCCATTTTTGGTAATGAACCAACATGCAATCTCATCTTTGCTATGAACTCTATCTGTGTCCTGAGGTTTGTTAGTAAAACTCCCTGGACAATTGGAAGGAAAGATAAAATAGAAACTGGAAAACACAGAGAAAATAAAAATATGCAGAGAAGATAAAAATATGTCTGTGGTATGACCACAGACTACATTCTAACTTGTACAGTTCAGATGGGACATCTTTCTATTGGAGAACAGAGTGTTAGTAAAATCAGTGTTTGCAAAGTGTTCACATGGATATATAGCTTTGAACAAAAAGTCGAATGAGGAAATGAAGTAAATTCTCATCTTGGTTTTCTTGTTTTGGTCATGAGAAAATGTTTTTTCAGCTTCATAACTTTTGTTTGTAAGAATTTTAATAAATTTTGTGTGGATAAGAGAATATGTGAATATAATTTGCATTTTAGTAACATTCTCAAAATGAAGTGACAAAATTTAAACAAAACAATTAGTGACATCAAGATGTATGGATTTTTCTAGATGTATGTCCCACCTGTGAGAATGCCAGTGGCTTGGGTGTAATTTGGGGTCCAGACACACTCAAGGTAGTTCTGCTGGAAGGTAGGTGCAGAGACATTAGACAGAGTTGATGTGAGTTGGTTTTGTGAAAATGGTCCAGGTACATCAGAAGAGCATAGGGTTTATTAGTTTGGTTGCAGGTTCACCGGAATGAAGCTCTTCTGGGCTGGTGCGTCCAAGGGCTGCTATGTGAAATCAGGTAGACTCACCATCAAGGGTCACTGTTAGTTTTCCTCACATTTGGTGTAGGGATTTGAATGCTATTCCAGGGCACTGACCTAGTGATGGGGTTGTTGACTGCTCTTGGGGTGTGTTTTCTCTGATCAAAAATTCCGTCTTGTACCCAAGAAAATGTTCCAGACAAAGTTAGTGTGTATATTCATGCCAAAAGCTTTGGTTTCAACTAATTGACATTTTCTTTTGAAAAACAACTTTGTCAGAAAATGACCAACCAGCTCTGGTTTCACACCCTCTGATCTGTCATCTTTGATCTGCTTAATGAAATCAGGGTTCCAGTAGTACTTGCTGCTGGGCTTTTAAAAATCTTTTAAGCTGCTTTCTGCTTCTGTCTAGATTTCTCTCCTACTTGACTCATCTACAGCTATTTTTCGCTCCTTAGGGAGAGCCCTGATCCTGTTTCAGTCTTTTTCACAAAGGCTGCCTGCTGGTTTGTTGGCTTTTCTCTCTGCTCTTTTTCACAAGAAGTGCCCATAACTAGAGTCTAATGGGAAAAAAAAAAATCCCAAACTGTTTTCAAACTCAAAGCAGGATTATGCTTAGATTTGGGAAAGGTTCAGATCATGATTTCTTATGAGATCTGGATCTGGTTCCTGAATCCTCTGTCTGGTTGGTGCTTGCAGTACTGTCTGCAAACCAGTACTCACAGGTAATTCTAGCAACCAAGCCACTTGTTATTCTGACTCGTCCCAGGCTAGATTTTGCTCATTGTGATTCTTACTCTTTTTTGGGGGCTAACTTATCCTGTTTTTAAAATTAATGAAAAATTAGTTATCCCCCTGGTTGTCACAGCATCCTAGTCCCTCAGATAACCAGATTCTTGTATTCTAGACTTTCATGTTTGGAACTGTCAGAGATAACTTCTTTATATGGTATTTCATGTTGAAAAGGAATAACACATTTTGGGTAAGGGAAATATGGGGGTAGTTCTGGATGTGGTGTGCTTCACTGAATAAAAGCATTTGCAAATCTACTTGCTTTGATATAGTAGATTGCAAGAACACTTTACACATATCTTTTTCAATGTGTCTATAAGTTACACAGGGGAAAAAACCCCTCTAACTAGAACTGGCAAGTGTTCAGAAACCACAACTATTCAGTGTATTGCCTGACCATTTTTAAAATGTATTTTGCACTTTTGGTAGATGTTGTAATGCATTCAGCACAGTTTGAAGTCTTGGCATAGATGCTGGGTTCTAAAATAAGATGAGCTCTGCCTTTTAAAAAAGAAATGTTTGCCTGTGAAATACCTTTGTTATTAAGGGTCTTTGGGAAGGGGAACAGGAAATGGTGATGATGCCACCAACAGCGAGAAAACAGATTTATTTTCATTTTTAACAAATAATCACAGCAATGAACAAAGCCCTTCTCAGTGAATGCTGGGTGGGCAGAATTTTATCCTCTTTGTGTGTTGGTCTCCTTCCCCAGATACCTCGTAACAGTCAAACGTGCTCTTGGTTTGTGCATATGAAGGTGGCATTTGGTTTGGTAGAGTGGACAGAGGTTTGCCTCCCAGCATGCTCTGTTTCTGAGATTGGTTCCTCCTCTGTCAGCTGCACATCAGCAGCTTCTTTTATAGGGACCGGGCTAGCCAGTGGCCAGAGGAAGCCTTCAGAAATGCTGATGGGTTGGCTCTGTCAGACCTCTTTCAGTGAGCACAGATCCAGATAAAGGTGCAGAGCAGCAGAGGCTCTGGCTGACAGCAGTGGGATTTGCTCACCTTTAGCAGGTCTGCAGCCTTGCTCTTGGAGTCAGGTGTGGAAATGTAGTGTAGTCAGTGTGATGGTTGTACTGGTAGCACGCTTGAGAGGTGCTGTGAGATGTACTTGACTCCTGTTGTTAATGCCAGTTGCATGATATAAAGGCTACACAGACACTAAACTTTTTCTAAAGGTGAGTAGGTATTAGGAAATAGAAAGGAAAGGGGGGCTTAAGTATGCCCATGCAAAACCTGTAATGAGCTCTGTATAGGTGAAATTCATGCTGTGGCAGTGTGAAGAAAATCTTTGAGCACAAATGAAGCGCACTGAGCAATTTGCCATCCAGACTTGGAAATTCTTTCCAGCTCATGTCAAGCTGGAGATCTATGGCTCCCTCCCAGTTTCTGCTGTGACGTGTTTTGTCCATTTGATTTAGCTGTCCTTGAAAAAGTCTGTGGAACTTCCCTGTCCTCTCTAGAGAAATGAGAAGTCAGAC
Source organism: Buteo buteo (assembly GCF_964188355.1). NCBI lineage: Eukaryota > Metazoa > Chordata > Aves > Accipitriformes > Accipitridae > Buteo > Buteo buteo. The sequence goes on from NC_134177.1 coordinate 19,688,720, forward strand.
AAAGTAGAGCAGGGTCTTTATTCAAGCCCTGGAGTGGCTGCCCTCCAGACTCTGCCAGTGCTGCAGCTCAGGAGGAGCAGGTGGGAATTTTATAGCTGGGATGTGAGGTATTGGTTCTTGCTGGTGCACACCGCAGTGGCTGTTATAGTATTGTTTCACAGAAGGAAAAGTAACTGTTGGCCCTGCTCTGTTTTAGATGTAATATATAGTACTCCTAGAGTATACCCCTGAGAAAGAGAGAGAATCTGGAGAGTAGCTGTAACCTCTTCTGTAACAGAAGAGAGTAGTTGCACCAAGTAACTTGGCCTCAGCACTTTACTGTGCTGAGAATAACGTGGTTACTGAAATCAGTGCTAAAATGAGGGCAGAGTGACAGAGCATCTTTATTCTCTTACAGTCAGCACTGACTCTTGAGAATCTCTTTTTGGCTTAAAGTAGTCTCTCCATTATGTGCCATGAAAACAAAACAAAATGAGAAAATATAATCAATGACATAAAATACTGCAACCCTTTCTAGCTTTTTCTTTATTTTTCTCCATATTTTTTTTTCCTTAAGTCAAGTTGCAGCTGATTGGTGTAAGAAAACTTTCTCACGCTGAGTGCTGATTACATTTGTGCTTAGACCACACTGCTTCTAGCGGTCCTGAAGGGCCTCATGAGTTCCCAGATCTCACTGTAGCATGCAGTGGGTCTGGCTGGCTGTGCGTGGGGAGCATATGTATCTCCTTAAAGTGGCGCATGATGTAGCTGTAATGACGGCTGTTCCTGTCAGCTCTGGGCGGTGCTGTGTTTTGTGCACTCCTGCCAAGGGCAGTCCTTGTTGCTGTGCTTTGGGGTGGTCTCCTCATTAATATGATTTGACCCCATTACCTGTTGTCCCCTTCCATGTATGTTCCCTCACATGTTCTCCATCATGATTATGAGTGCAGGGCTAACTCTGGGAGCTAGTGAACTTTACAGTGCACCTCTGACACTGGAGTCAAGTTGTGGTGGGAAGTAGGGTGTTGCACCACCAGCATATTGCGCTGAGTCCCTGTCTCTCCTGTCAGCCCTGCAGTGTGCTGCTGCTTGTGCAGCTGCATCACAGATCAGAATAAAGCCCTCTTGGCTGAAAGTTCTTTGTCTAGTAGGGCTCCAGGGAGGTGTTTTGCGGCCCTGGAAGCTTGTCTCATGTGTTTCCCTTGCAAGTGCTGTCTCTCTCTCACAGGGTATGCCTCTGAAATCCTTCCAGCTGCTGGCTGCACTTTCTGAAGTGTCGTGCTGGGAACCTGCAGCCCCATCCCTGGGTAGCATGGCAGGCAGCAGCCGTTGCTGCTTCAGGAGGTCAGGCATATCGTCCTCCTTTGGCACACCCCCTTGGGCTCTGCTATGGCTCGATATTCGTGCTCGGAGGCAGGAGGATCTCTGGATATCTAGTCAGATAACGGCTGCCTGCAGTATGGAAAGATGTCAGTGCTTCAAAGGCGGATGGATTGTGGCCCTTGAATGTATTAAGTGTTGCAGGGAGGGTGGGGGTGCCCTGACGCATGGTGGTACAATAGAGGCAACGTTCGCTTCTGCTGCCGTTGCTGTCTGTGGGTAAGTGAGAGCTGACAAGAGCCCCGCGGCCTGGCTGGGAGCACTCCCCAGGGCTGCCGGCTGGGCTGCCAGCGCCTCACGCACACCCCTGGGCACCGCGCTGGGGCTGGCCCCTGCCCAGGTGTGGTAGGGAGGGAAGAGGGCTCCATCTGGCCTCTTCTTTCTCTTGTGCACCCCTGGGAAAGGAAAGCATGATTTAGCTCCAAAGCATTAAATAGAAAACCCTGAAACACTATCCCTCCAGAATTGTCTAACCCTTTATGGCTTAACGTAAGTATGCCTGAGGATTGATGAAGAAAGGATGTTGCTCCTGTTGGTAATTACAAGTTTGCTCCATTCAGTGTTTTCTATTCTGGTTGTTCCATTTCAGCATTTAGACTTTGTCTTAGGTGTGTGCAAATGCTTTCTGCTGCGTTAGGAGCTTTGCTTAGCTATTCATGTGCTCAAGCCCTTGGTAAGATTCTTATTTGTTCAGGCAGATCAAAGACATATGTTTGGTTGTTTGGAATAGGTAAGCAGGAAGAAAGAAATCTCTTAAGAGTGATGACATGGTATAGCTGCTAAGTAAAAAATACAGTTATGTACATATTTGTGCATGTCCCCCTAATAATCACTGTTGCCAATGACGCAGAAATACGTAACAATTGAAATCTTCTAGTTAATTGCAATGGCTGTCAGTCAACCTGTGTTGCCAATGAAATTTTTTCTGTTTCAGTGATCAACTCCCTTCTATTCTGTGCCAACAGAGAGAGAATATACAAGTTTTGTTTTAAGAAACAGCTTTTTGACCTGGGTGATGAAACTAAAATGCAGAATTCTTCCTTCCCCACACAAAACTAAGGGCACAAAACCTAACTGATGATTAGTGGGATTTATTCAAAACTCTATATTATTCAGGCACAATATAAGCATGTGATGTATTCACTACAGATTAGGAAATGTGGTGAGATGCAGGTGCTCTGTTTATTTGTAGATTGCAATGTGTGGATAGATAAATAAGTTTCCATTTAGGAAGAGACATTTTTGCATACTGGAGTGTTTAGAATTCAGACAAAGAAATGTCATGCAAACAGCAAAGGGTCCGCAGGAGCAGGATTGTGATATACGGAACAGATAACATTCAGCGGTGCAGAGACAAGTTTACTCTTTGCAGCATGGGGCTCTGCAGAGCTGCACCAGAGCTCTGGATCAAAGCAGTATAATGCAGAGCTAGCCTGAGCTTATTAGCCTGGGCGTAATGCCATGCTAATATATCTATACTACTCCCAGGACCCAAGCTAATGGCTCAGCATGGTGCTATGCTGGGTACTCACACCAGCTGGTGCAGGGATTTCTGCATTGTATAGTGTAGACATGCCATAAGGTTTTCACACTAGCTCTGTAAGCAAAGAAAAATGAATTAAGGGCAAGATATAGTCCAAGACTTTGAAAAGCAGGGACATTTAAGTTTGGGTTCCCGAATCCTTGTTCATACTCTTCAGGAGGAGTCCAGTGTAAACGTTACAGAAGTCAAGGGCAGTCTTCACATTGCCTGCCACAGGCTTTGGATCAAATTCAAGAACTCGAAAGTCCGAAGTACCTAGTAATTCCTACTGATGTGATTTTTCAACACCATTTCATTGTATCTCTGGAAGACAGGCTTGTTGAGCTAGTCAGTCAGCTGCTGTGCTACCTTTTGAATTTATCAGGAATGAAAAGTAACTCCCAAGCTTCTACCTTTGTTCAGGGAATGTTTATATGCAACATAAAAGTAATACCCTGTTCTCCCTCCCTCAAAAACAAGGAACAAGTGGTACATGAACAAGAAGTAGATGGGCTAGTTGATATTATTTAATAATGATCTAACTGCCCATCTCTGGCTGTAGCTTCTTTTTTTCTTTACAAAAAAGAAAAGTCCAGGCTAATGTTTGAGTCATATTTTTATTGCCGTTTTCACTGGTTTGATTATCTGCACCAACTTGCTCTTACTAAGGCTGTAACTAGATGCCAAAAAACCAGAAAAGAGACAGTTCACAATATAACTGTGGCCCAGATGGACTTGGGAAGTACTGGAAATCACAGAACTGATCCTGCTGTCATAACCAATAGAGCCTTAGATTGCTCAGTGAAGAAGAGTTTAGGCCCAGCAGAGTCAGTGCACTATTAACTCCCAACACAGAACTTAGTATCAGCCAACTGACATACATAGTAAATGCAAAATCATCCAGTGGGAGTTCTGCCCAAGAACTACAAGTTCTTGCTGTCGTGGTTTAACCCCAGCCAGCAGCTAAGCACCACGCAGCTGCTCACTCACTCCCCCACACACCCAGTGGGATGGGGGAGAAAGTTGGGAAAAGAAGTAAAACTCGTGTGTTGAGATAAGAACGGTTTAATAGAACAGAAAAGAAGAAAATAATACTGATACTGGTAACACTAATAAAATGACAACAGTAATAATAAAAGAATTGGAATGTACAAGCGATGCACAGTGCAATTGCTCACCACCTGCCGATTGATGCCCAGTTAGTCCCTGAGCTGTGATCTGCCCCCCCCCCCCCCCCCCCCCCAGTTTATATACTAGATGTGACGTCCCATGGTATGGAATACCCCTTTGGCCAGTTTGGGTCAGCTGCCCTGGCTGTGTCCCCTCCCAACTTCTTGTGCCCCTCCAGCCTTCTTGCTGGCTGGGCATCAGAAGCTGAAAAATCCTTGACTTTGGACTAAACATTATTTAGCAACTGAAAACATCAGTGTTATCAACATTCTTCTCATACCTAACTCAAAAACATAGCACTGTACCAGCTACTAGGAAGACAACTAACTCTATCCCAGCTGAAACCAGGACACTTGCCTAAGAAGAGGAGGAGATAGGCAGTTTGCATCTGAAAAGCAGTTATATATTTCAGAAAATGCCATACCAACCAGAGATAGTTATCACTGGGTGACAATAATAAAAATGTTTATAATGTCCAGTTGAAATACAAACAGTTCTAAAATGTAATCTGGAGGGACTGAAAGAATGAGTGAGGGGCCAGAAGTGTGAGGGTCAGAACTGGGTGGGGCTATCTATCAGGGAGACAGGCATTAGATACTTTTTCTTTGCTAAAACTCATGCATTTAAATTTTTTTTTTTAACATTACTGAACACACCTGGGAGGTAGTTAAGAAATTAAATAGTTATTATGCCAGTTTTACAGCTGAGGAAGCTAAGGGAGAGAGATTAAGTGTCAGATTTTCCTTATAAGTAATGTATGTCCCACAGTAAGTCTAACCTGAGATTGTTGTATATGTAGTAACACCTCAGTACTGCTCTTGCCTGTCATCAAGGTCATTGATATTGCAGTGATAAAACCCCCACTAGAAATCAAGGTTGGTGTATTCTTCATTCCCACTCCTGTCACTCCAACAGTAGTATACTTGACTTTAATATCTGCTTTTTCATTCCTTGGATGCTTTTTGATTCCTTGGAAATTATGGCATACACTTGTGCTTTGAACTAAATGAAAACACACATTACTATAATATACAGTGATAGAAAATTAAAAATGTCTTAAATACACTGATTTATAATTAACAGATATATTTTCCAATAGCATTCCTATGATTTTGGAAACATGGAAGGTAAATTGCTCTTAGAAAAGTCAGTTCCATAAGACTGTTCACGACTGAAGCAGGATCTGTGGAAATAGTACCTGCTACAGAACTTCATGAGGTCCTAAGGTCAAATCCCTCTTGGGAAATGGTAATAAATGGTAGCTCAGCTGCTGTGTTCTAACAATATTTGTCAGATAAAACTATTAGATAAAACTGTTACCTACCCAACAAAGACTAGAGGTTTCTGTGGCACAGATGGGAGCATGCAACTGTCTGATTTAACATGTGATTAAGTATGTGCCAGTAGCCAGAAACCTGTAGTCTTAAAATCCAGATCATGCAGCATCATCAAAATTGGATTTGCAGTCTAAACAGAGAGCTATAAACTGTCATTGTAATAGCGGTAAATGCTAGTGCTCTAATGTGCCCCAAAGATTGTTAGGACATGTGCTATGGGACTGTAAAAAGAATTAGAGAATATGGGAAGATGTTTTCATCAAAATAGGATTCACAATAAATATTAATCTTCCATGCGAACCTAAACTACATTTCTGGTATAACTTTGATGATTACTCTCTAGTGCTTTGAAGCTCACAAGAAGTTCTTACTAAGCTTAATATTTGTAAAAGTACCTTTGTTCTTTCAGAGTATAAACTGGCTGGAATGCTTTTGATAATTCTGGTTTTCACCCCAAAATACAGATTTGTTGGCAGCAAGTACTTTTGGCAAACCTTTTGGCAAAACCTTTTTGGAGGATTTTGAAAAAAAATCTGTGGTCTATTGCACTTTCTGACTTTAGCAGTTTGTTTTCAATTTTTAATTTCAACTTGAGCGTTTTATTTCAGCTTTTCCATTTAATTTCATTTCCTTAATGCTTTATTTGGTTTCCCACTTGCAGGAATTAGTGGTGGGACTTGCCGGGGAGGGCCACTCCTGCCCAATTTTCTTTCATAGGTTTGAAAATCACTTGGTGCTGTTTCTCATGGTGCAGCAAAGCTCTGGAGTTGTATGATTAAAAGCAACTTCTCTTTGCCAGTGAGATTGCCTGTTAGAAGGTGTGTTGAGGGCAGAGCAAAGCGCTCGGCTTGTTTGGAAAAAGCAGTTCAAGGAATGAATTTACAGGTTTTTTAGTTTCAGCAGACAATCTTGTGTCCTTTTCTCAAACGTCCCTTACTTTTTTGTGTGTGCTGACTGATGACTCCGCTCTTCCCAAAGGCAAGAATGTATTGCTGAGTTCACCATGTGCCCAGGAGGTCTACCATCTCTGAAGCCATTTTGTGATACACAGTAACATGTTGTAAAGGCATAGTTATCCCAGCAAAGAAATTGAGATGTTTCTGCTGCTGCTGCCCGTTTGAGAAGCAGCATTGCTGTATTGCTTCCAGAGTCTGAATCTGAAGAGTTTTGACCAGCTGGCTGTGATGTGTTTTGACCACCATGCTGTGCCAAGGCTGGAATGAGTGGTTGTGTTGTTCAAATGCATTAGGCAAAGCTGAGTCCTGTTTGCCAGTTCTGGCACAGGGCAGACTACTTCAGGGCAGTCCTTCACGTGACTTTTGACAAGTCACATGCAGTGGCCTTCTTTCATCTGAAAGGACTGTCTGCCCTACAATCTTCCTGTGTGTGACAAGAGACCCAGCAGCAGAGACCTGTGGGCTTGGCTAGTGAAGGGCAGAAAGAGGAGGATCTGTTGCTGGGAAAGGGGGTATGGCATCTTTTTGCCTCATGCTTTTCTACCTCTTAACGTGGCTAAGTATTATGTAAACAGTTACTTCTTTTGGTCTTTAATAGCTTTGTTTAATATTAAGAGTTTTGTTTACTGCTAACAGAAGATGTGTTGCTGGTAGGACATTGGATAAGCAAGCACCTTTGGAAAGGACATATGCCTCCTTCCCTTTTGTTTGATTCTAAACAACATGGAGAAGAAAGACGTTTTGCAGTACATTTTGCTGACTCAGTGTGTTCATGTTCACAGAATTAACGTCACTGCTGTTTCTGCTTGTGACAAATTTGCTGAAGTTTGGGAGAAGGTAAGCAGGGGAATGGTGAGAACAGGAGATGCAAATATTTATCCTTTTAATCATGGCTTTTCATTTAAAACGTACTAAGCAGCAATTGGTTTGGCATTTCCTTTATTTTGCTTATTGGTACATGAGTCTCAACAGTCACAGAACAATCCTATGAGAAGATTCTCATCTGGATCTGAGATAAACTATACTGTATGGCTTACTCCACAGAGCAATAGTAGTTAGGGGTAATGATTTTCATTTGCTGTTTAGGTACTCAATTTAGAAATACAAAATAAGACCATGTCTGAATCATTTCAGATTGACTTTAGAAGCATAATAAGAGTGGTAAACAAGGGATCTCCTAGATGGCCCAACTAAAAAGCAGCAGTAAAGACAGGAGATGCAAAACAAAGCAAAACAAAGCTGCTGGTGGTGTGAGGGGTGCCAGCAAGTAAGCCTGTGGCAGTTGCATGTGAGGTTTTCACAGATGAGTGAGAGTGGTGGTGTCTTCAACCAAGCATCAGAGAAATTTCTGAACTGCATCTTTCCTATGCTAGCAGACGTCATTTAAGCTATGACCAAGCCTGTGTGATTCCTGTTGTGCTCTTAGCTGGTGTAGTCCCTTGTCCCCCTGGCTATGGGGAGGCAAACAAAAGAATGAACTTAATGAGCAACACTGTTACAATGAAAAAACACACCACTTAAAAAAAATTAATATTTAATTTTTCTTATAAAAAAACCCCATTCCTTAAGTAGCACAAAATCCTGAACAAATCCTTGTCTTCTCCTTCTCTTTTGTTTGTAGAATCATGGAGGACTTTGACCCTTGACAGAAAACACGTTTCAAAGCTGGTCATCAGCCTCAGTGCAACCATCTTGAGACTGTCTCCTTTGGGCTATGGAGGCAGGTAGGACCAGCTGCTGCAGCCCCTTCCTGGGTCCTGGCACCCACAGAGCTGCCCTCCCTCTCTTCAGCAATGGACTCTATTAGAAAAGGTGAGACTGGTCAGAAGTGAGGCATTAAGAAGCCAGCTTGATATTGATATCAGTGCAGTGGGTGTCCTGGCACTGAAAAAGGACAGTTTTCAGGGTCATGTCACAAGAAATGATGCTCACAATTTGGAGAAGATGGCACTAGTTCATGTTTTTCCTGTGCCATTGGGAACTATTACTGTAGGGGAAGCTGGCAGCTATATTTTGTTTCCTATCCATTCTGCTGGATCACATCTACTCAACCTCAGCTGTATTTGTGTAAATATGTGTATATATATTTGCATACATTTGAATCTGTTTATCCCATATGCTATTCTTAGACGTCTGAATGAATTAGAGAAAAAGAACTAATGCAGAGTTAACAAGGAGTTTCAAGATTGTTTTCTTTGTCTGCATTTAAACCATGAAGAAATAATTGCTTACTTTGAAATTATCCAGTACTAAGGTGTTCAGGGAATATTCTAACCTACAGTTGTGTCTCTGCTGATATAACAATATATATGAGGTAAAATGTGTGATGAGGAGCATTAAAAGAAATTATAGTGCAAATAGCATTATAAAATGTTCTTTAGAGATCTAGAGACCTTAACTGAGGAAAAAAAGAAAGGGTCTGGATTTCATACTCTAAACTTCTTAACTTCCTTACTGATGTTTTTCATGTCTGATCTTTTTTGGAAAGTTTGACATATTTGGGGGTATTATGAGTGTGATCCCTCTTCTTCCCTACTGTTGTCATATGTTCAAAATGAAATTTTTTTATGCCCACAGCTCATTAGTAGCAGAATCTGGAAACTTAGGCCTCTGTTTCACAGTTCTCAGTGAGAAAGAAGGGACAATCATATTTTGAAAAAAAATGAGTCAAATATTTTTAGTTTGGATGCTTGGAAAATCATTAGCATTGTGGCAGTACTGAAGGATTTCATACTGGCTGAGCTTACACTGAAATTTCCTGTATATATCCAAAATGCTGCAAAAGAATGTAGGTGCATATGAGAGTCAGCCCCAAAAAGCTTCTAAGTCAGCATTTTTGCACATGGATTTTGGAGATTTCCACCCACCCCCCCTTGCCCCCCCCAGGTTAATTTAAGAGTATTTCAGCTACATTCTCTTGGACTGGAGATGCTTTATTTCTATGCACCTCAGTTAAAGGTGCCCTTTACCTTAACAGTTTTTGTCTCACTTCCTTAAACGCCATTATAAGCGATTTTTGTACCTACCTACAGACCTGGTAAGTCACTGTATGAGTTTGAGAAATCAAATCCTCAAATGCAGACACTTGCCCAAATTCTGGAACTTCAGTTTTCTCTCAGCAGAGCCCTGCAGCAGGATCTGCTGTCAGTAAAAGGAAAGACAATTGGACCTGGTTTGGGCTCAGCTCACTAAAGGAAGGATCTAGATCTGGAAATAAATTTAGATTTTTATTCTTTTTCTGAGCTAAAAGTTTAGGGTTATTTGGATTCAAAGGTCTTGGTTTGGCTGTTCCCAGGCATTATAAATAATATTAGCATCTCTGTTTGGTTGCTTCCCCAGAGGCCACTGATACCCTCAAAAGGACTATTAGCATATGCAGCAGTTGTTATTTTGGCAGCAGTTGATGGTCAGCAAGCAAGGTTTACTTGTGCTTAAAATGTGAAGTTTATGTTTGGGATTTTGGAAGGGTCTAAAAGAGTTAGCCAATATATGAAATTTGATGACAATTTCATCAATGTGCCAATGCTCCTTATGCTTCTTCGAAAGTCCAGGTTAGTTTCTGGCCACCTGGGCCTCCTGAATCACTGTGAGAAACCAGACAGAGCTGCTGATAAGACTTGCACAGAAACCCATGTTGAGGAAATACATGGAATCAATACATTGCATAGTTTCCTTGGCCAGCCCCCCTCTGTGGCTATGTTGCCCACTTTTCAGGAAGCAAAAAAAGCTGGGGCACATTTCTACTTGATACTGAGCATATGCTGTCATGGTTGGAAATGTTTTTATATCTATGATTTTGAATAAAGATGCTCACTTGAGCATTTTGTTTTGGCTGAGTCTGCCCTTTCAAGATGCCATGTGTAACCTCTCTGTGAATTACTAAAATAAAGGAATTGCCTAATGTGAAAGAGAAATTCCACAAATATGAAACCCTTGGAATGTTTTTTACATCAGCCATTTCCTTTTTCACTTGCAGCGTGTATGGATTGTGAGCATGATGTGGTATGTGGTAACCAATGCATGCAGGAGACTATTAATCTTCTTGTTACAGTGCTGTGTTAATGTAAGATTTGGGAGAGCAGTGGAAGTCTGTTCAAACATTGTCAGCTTGTAGTACTTATCTGCCTATATGGATCCTTTATACGCACTCACAAGCTTGAATCTACTTCCTATATGTGTCAGCATGTTCACCCTTTCTTTACACTCTTTGGGTAAACAGTCAACTCATGGATCTTGATAGTCTTTATTGATATATTCCCATTATTGGGAAGGGGGTTCATATTGTCCTGTGTGTGCTCAAGGTAAAGAATATGATGGAAACAATTAGGTCTGACCTACCAGCTATGGGATTTAAATGCCTGAGGGTATGTGTTACACTTTTAGATATGTTGGTTTTGAGTTTGTTAATTTAGAGACCAAGACTTCATTCTGCAACAACTTGCCAGACAGTGAAGCTTGCAGAATAAAGATTTGTTATACTGCAGTTTAAGTAAGCACTTAGCCAAAAAGGAGAGAACTCTGAAAGGCAAAAACATTCTAAGAGAAGTGATTTATTAAACTTTTTATTTCCACTGTCTTTGCAATTATAAGCTATCACATTGTATACAGTTTTTTCCCTACAATGCTAATATTCCCTCTGGTATATGTAGGTATGGTTTTTTTCTACAATGTTTAAAGATTGAGGTTTTTAGCAGTTTAATCCAAACCAAAGCATCTTCATCATGGGACTTGCCTTTAATTCTCTCTTAGATGCTTTTTTCCCTGTATGCCAAATTAGATATCATTCTGAAGGCATGCATTCTTAATTAACATTTTTTTAATCAATGACTGGATTCTCAGGAGGATTTTTTTCCTATGCATCATTATTTTTTTCTTTCCGCAGCAACTTCACAAGCAGATTAAATAAACAGAAAGAAACACTTTGTGGATTTTTCTTGTGACAGCCTGCAAACCTGTGAACTTTTATATTTATTTTTAACTTGAAGCTGCTAATTGTAGAACTGTATAATTAATGCATTATCCATGACAACAAGGTTACATGGTTTGTGTTTAGCAAACATGCTTTTTCTGGAGGGTGGAAAAAATACATAGTGAAAACTTATGGAAACACTAAGCTGTTTTTCACCACTCTGCATGACAGCCAGTCTCTCAGCCATCATTAGAGCTGTGTGCCTAATCAGACTCTGAAAAGGTACCCTGAAAATTGTCTGGAGCCCTGGTATCATCGTCTGAGTCCACAACTTGAACCTTGCAGTTTAGCCTTCCAAGATACACCATTACAGCCAGATATTCTCAAAACTGGAATGTTTGCTCTGCTAATTGGCACATTCCTACTTAGATTTGGTAGGACATGATGATTTGTAACATGACTCAAGAGTTTACTTCTTAATGGGTAATTGCCTCAACTTTCCCAAATCTTTCTGTTCACCAGCCTCCTTTCTTTACTGTGTCTGTGTACTGCTCTTTCAGCATTTGTAATCTTTTTTTATTAGCTAGACATCCTTCTGATTATTTCACATGTTTTTCACTGGTTTGAGAATTTCTTTGCTCCCTGACCTTTTCATAAATCAAGTATGCATTGGCATGTGCTGGAAATGATGGAATGATTTCCTTATAGCTTGCAGCAAATGATGTTGAATCAATGCCAACTTTGTTATTGCTGTTATAGAAACATTTTTAACAAATTGGATGATGCTTTCTGTATTCAGAAATTAAATGCAGTATGTCTAGGGACTTTTCTGCGAACTGAATGCTTGGTAGCCCCAGAAGTAGTGTGACCTCTTCCATTATGGAAATTAGAAGCTGACTCATGACTTACACAAATCTTAATGCATCTCTCAGTTCAACAAAATGGTTGTAAACACCATAGATTTGACTGAACTGGTCTTTCTGGCAACTTCTGTTCATGTCATTTTTGCCCCCTCACTCCTGATCATTTCATTCTCTTGATTTTAAGATTTTAGTGAAATGAAAATCATACTGCAATTCTTGGATGAGTTTTGCAGTTATTGCAATTATCATTATACAGTTATGGATGTCTGAGAGTTTCTTGTTGGCACTGTTACATCACTGTTCCACAGTAAAATACCTGCAGGAAAACAATTCTGCTCCCAGGCAAAGTTTTCACTGGGTTTGCTCTTCCCATTCTTCTGTGAAAGTGCTGGAAACTCCACAGGTGGCTTTAAGAGCAGTGAGTTTTTTGTCTTGTCCTAACAGTTTTCTAATGCTTAATTTGATCAGCTTTTACCAGAATGACTTATGTCGTGCGCCAATCTACACGTCTTTGTTCATCAGCAGTTAGAGCGTGTGCAGGGAGCCACTGAGTAGCACTGTGGGAGAAGGGAAAGCTTGCTCTACTCCCTTCCTATAATTGTATGTCTATAATTCATTGCCTTTGAGAACTCTCTTATCACAACATCGACTCATTAGTGGTTTAATACAGGATAAGCTTATTAGAGATAATCTGTTTACTGAATGTCCTTACCACAGAGCAATCTAGTTAACAGCATCTTTTGAAGCTTTGTCTTCTGGATATATCTTTTAAACTGATCCCTGATTATTTATCTGTATTCATATCGTCAGATCCCTTTTTTTAGACTTGTGTCTGCTTTGGCGTAAAATTACAGTGTCTGGTGAATACACTGATAACTAAATACTCTTGTGGGGAAATAAGGCAAACCAACACCAATTTATAATGAGCTAGTCAGGGCAAATAATTCATTCTGTTCATCATTGTTTAGATTTAAAAATAATTTTCAGTCTTATGAGGGTAAGACTTTTCTAAAGAGTTACTCTTCCACCAAATGTTGCCATAATCTCAGCAGTGCTCATCAGGCAGCAGTTTTGATGTCCAGATGTTTCCCATCCAACATGCTGGCTTCCTTGAAAATCTGGACCACTGCTTAAGATGTACAGAAGAGGAAATGGAACCTGGCAATTCATCCTCAAATGGCTAGGTATCATTGGAAAATACTTACAAGCCATTGTATTAAAAAAAGATGAGATGAGGAAAGAGCATTACAAAAGAAAACCTGAAGAAGAAAAGATGAAAGCTGTGAGAAATGTAATATAGTGAGCCTGTTTTATCTTTGGATCCATTGGAAACTGCTCAATGCAGTTCTGCCTTGATAGTTCAAAACACTCTACATGTCTATCCTGACACAATAGCAGCTCCACTGGTTACTGAAGAAGGCAATATTAATGTGAATAGCGTATGGACCCTTTGTATTTCCTCTTTTCTCATGGCAGTTTAGATGCATTTGAAACAGAACTCCAAATTGTCAAGCAGCCTTTTCCCTTCATAGGAAAGAGAATCTCAGACTTACCAGTAAAAACAATGTTTGAGTGTCTTAAGAAATTCTGTTTTCTACTAAAAGCTGCAAGTTTGAGGCATATAGATAATTGATGACAGTTTTCCTCTGATAAAGTTTTAAAGTGAATGTGACTCTCTGTTTTAAAAACTGTATTTTACAATCTGTACTTCTTGCTTAACTGATCCTTTTGCTGTTGATGAATCCTGGATGCCAAGGATCTAACTAACCTGTCTGAAACCTCCTGAGGCAATAACAGATTTATATGCTACACTTAGACTAATTTTGCTTCAGTGATTACTGTATCTGGTCAGGTCTTAGCAAGTGATAAGCAATGAAACTGCTGTACTTGGAGGGTATTGCATCTCATGCAAGGCATACTGGATAATGCAAACTTGAATAATGTCTTGTAGGCAAAATCTAGCACCTTGTCAAATAGAATTTTTATTTTGGATGTTCCTTAATCCCCTTTCCTTTTTCTTGGCATTTTGAGCTGCATTCACAAAAGCAGGTACAAGAGAGATTAGGCTGGAGCCGATACATGTGTACTGATGTGGTATTAATTCAGAGTGTGTTCAAAAAATGAACAGTAAGATCTTTCAATAGGAGCAACTTATTTTGTAACATCATAGGCAAATTCCACAAAGTTCATTCTTTGTAATGGAAAATATAGTTGTTACAAGGGGTGCTGAAACTTTTGTGTACATCAAGAGAAAAGAAAATAAACATTTCCTTGCCAATGTTTTTAGAAATATAGTACCCATTCTTGCTGATGTGGACTGAATATTGCTACCCCAGTTAGAATATGGTTGATACATGCTGCAGGAAAGTGGAGAAGCATTTCTTTGCAAGCACTTTAAAGCTACTATTGAATTTCTGTAAGTCCAGAGAAATCTAGTACCTCCAGCCTGTAAGACAAGCGTCTCTGTTTGGCCTCATTAATGTTTAGTCTGTTTTTTCTTGGCAAAAGCACTTCAGTGACGGTCTCCACCAGATTGACACTAAAGTGTTTTCTTTACTTGCCATCTGTCTGGACTGATTGGAAGAAGTAAAGTGGGGCTTGTTTAGAAAAATATATAAGCAGTTCATTTGGCACAAAGTTTGTTATAGATGTATGAAAAGCAGCTGGGTCCAGCTCAGGAGGTTAAAAAAAAAAGTTTTATTACAGAGAGATGACTTTTCACGTACAAGTTCGTGCACTAGATGTGTTCTTTCATTTCACTTGCAAGAAGTGACTAAATATATTAGCTATGGCATTTAATTAATTTTATTTGTGTTTTCCCAGGCCACTTATAAGTGTGAACAGGGATCTGATTTTTCAAATGTTGCCAGTAGGTTGTAAGTACAACATTTAAAAGTAGCAGAATAGGGCTCAAAGCTTCTTAAATGCTTTCTTCCACCTTAATTCAGCAAAACACTTAAACACATGAAGGTTCAGTGTTTTACTGGATTGATTCTGGTTTTATACATGTTTGTCTGACAGGCCTGCAGTTTTGCGGCTCATTTTTTTTTCTAACATTGTGAAAGTTTTGCTAAAGACAGCTTAGAATAGTAATGAAATCCTGTTCATATTAATGCTTTCTCCAAATATGTTTTCTCCAAATATGTTTGTATGCATGTGTATGAGTACACATTTGTAGAGAGAGCATAAGCATGCTCACATGATGCTTTTTTCTCCATCTGTGTGAATTGCTTATCTTCACCCTTATTAGTATTCAAAATATATTATGGTTAGAGGTCAGAGTCTGTGTTTAAACTAGCTATGTTTGGCCCAGTCTTTTTTCCCCTCCTACTTTGAACTATCCACAGTTGCCTTTTGCTGTGTTTTTACTATGAGACTTACTCTCTGCCTATACTGGCTGAACCTCTGCCATGGTGAGTGTGAAGCTGAGCAAAAGCCATTTTACTATGGTTTTTGAAAAAGAGAGGGAGGCCTTCTGAGGCACATCAATCCCTGGTGGGAATTGTCTGCTGTTTGTATTGTAATGCTTCTGCTTGATCACAACTCTCTCATTATTGTTTCTTGCAAAAATAAATCAGTTTTAGGAGGCAAAATTTTTTTCAGGCTCTCAGGTAGGAGGGGTCAGACCTCAGCCTTCTATATTTCCATTTATGGGGTCTGTGTCTTTGTTATTTATAGTTTAGTGTACATAATCATCACAGAAGGATTATCAAAAGGAAAATTTATTTCATAGAATCAAAGGATCATAAAATACCAGGTTGGAGGGGACCTCAACGATCATCTGGTCCAACCTTTCTTGGCAAAAACACGGTCTAGACAAGATGGCCCCGCACCCTGTCCAGCTGAATCTTAAAAGTGTCCAATGTTGGGGAATCCACCACTTCCCTGGGGAGATTATTCCAATGGCTGATTGTTCTCTTTCTGAAAAATTTCCCTCAGGTTAAAATTGTAATGTTGCATCAGAGCTAAAGGCTAGTCCAGTTTCTGATTCCAGAAACTGAAGAAACTGAGTTATGCCCTGCTGAACCACAATTTTTACTTTGTCTGTGTTTCATAATCATAGAGAAACATAACTGTAACCATCTGAATGTGTTTTTAAATTTCAGAGCCTCTGAAATTTCATGTTTACATATACACTTGTTAACATCTTTAACTGAACTGGGAATATTTTGCACTGTTCTAATGTTTTTCTCTTCTGAGATTCCATTTTTGGAAGCATTACTCATGTTGAGTGCTAATTCCTTACTTAAATATGTACTGCTCAGGCCTCATGGATTAGATCTCATCTATTACCGGATGAGAATTTTCCATGGTTGTGCATGTTTAACATTGCTTCTGTAACCTCTTCTAAGAGATGAAGATTGAAGACTGAACATGGACTACGTAGCTATCTTTGGTCTTCTGAATTTGAAAGTATAGAGAGGTAAGGTTAAGTTCAGCAGTCCCCTTCTGATAAGCAGACTGTGGCAGCAAATGATGCACCTGGAAATCATTTATGAATAGGTGAGTGTTTTCCTTCATGAATTCAGATACTCAACTGTGTTAAACACTATCAGCCAGCAAGCTAGAAACATCCATCTATGAATTACTGGCATAGATTCTACCTGCATCTCCTCCGTGGCTGGATTTGCAGGTGGGATTTTTGCAAGTGCAAATTCTGTTGTCCAAAACCAGATGCAGCTGTTTTGAAACTTGCCAATGTATTGATTTTTTTTTTCTCTTGAGACTTTGATTAACGTATAATTATTTTTGCCATTGTGTTTGTTTTGCAGCATCTGTTCTACATGACATGTTTACTTTGTCTCATCTTGTCTCTGTGGCATGTTCACACTCAGTATTTTTCAAATATTGCCTGCTGGGTTAGGTAATTCATGTTTTTGCTGGTCCTTATTAGCTCAATTTACTGCTTTCACTACTGTTTGTTTTCAGTTCTAAGTAGAGGTTTATTCTTCCCTTCTTTGTTAAAATTATTACTTTTGGGACATAATGTTTTTACAGATGAGTCAGTTAACTTTTGTAGATGGAGAGGCTGATTTTCATTGAAATTTTATGTGTCCATATCGCACTGGATTTGTGTTATACTTGTTTTCTGCTGTTGTAGTTCTACTAGTGACAGTAGAAATATATTCATATAAAATTTATATAACAGTCCTTCAATATTGACACATATTAAGATAATACAGTATTTTTTATATATATAGTAGGACAGGAAGGTGTGTTTAGAACACTGATGGTCTGTTCTGTAGGCCAAGACCCCCCATGATACAAACTAGTATAGGTCCAGCAAAGTTACTCTGATTTACCAGTTCAAAAGATCTTGCTACTGTACTTTCATATTTGTAAATCTAACTAGTTTCATAGAAGAATTTGGAGAAATATGCACCTCATTCACTTAATGTTACTGGTCACTGAACAGTAATAACATTGCTGCCTCTTTAGACAAGCTATTGATTGATACCAGTATTTTTTTTGTGCATTGATAAACTAGATTTAACTACACATAGGGGACCGGATTCTTTACAATAGCAAGAATACCAAGAAAACACAAAACGTACCAAACTAGATAAATACAAAGGACATGATTGATTAGAGGGGTAATCATGTGCTTTCATTTCAGAGCAGAGACAAATGAATTTCTTCCTACATATTCCTTTGAAGAAAGAACTCAGTCTCTCATTGAATATCTACCAAAAGGAGAGGGGTATTCTTCATGGTTTTCCTCCCCTTTGTATAAATAATTTGGTATAAAGTTATGGGTTAATATTTTTCATAGACATAGTGTGGGCAGAATTGTTACAATTGTTCATCATAGTGGGCTGCTATTCAGTTTCAGGCTAGTCAACAACAATGTTGAATTAATCTTGAAAGTCCTTTTGGTACGGATGGCAATTTTTGTTAAGTTTTCACATGATGGTTTATGAAGTGAACAGAAATACTAGTATGAGAGCAAGAGATGTTGTCCAGTTCATCCTTATAATTGTGTACTTCTGCAAAATTAAGCCTAGTCTTACAGGATGGAGTAAAAAGATAGGAAAATAATACAGGAAAAGGAGTCATTGTCATGTGGTTAAGGAGACTGTATTGAGGACTTGGCTCTGACTTAGCTCTCATCATAAGGTATTAGATGATTCACTTTCAGTAATGATAGGAAATAACCTGTAGATGAACTCAGATTACATGTACTGTCTGTTTTAACTCACAAAGAGGTACAAGGCCTGTCAGCAAGGAGATGAGGTATGGTTTTGCCAGGTTTTCCTTATACCGCTCTAATCAAACAATCATAGGCTTAAAAAAGATCGGCTGAGGCTGAACCAAAACAATTTGGGAGGCTGATGCAATGGAGGAAAAATTCTCTTTTCTGACATACTTTCTCAAGCACAGGGCCATGTCCTTTGGGTGGTAAACCCATTCACAATTAGTCAGTTCTGGCATAGACTACTTGGTTCCTGAAAAACATTTTGGTACCTCTGTTCAGCTGTGAATGGCCAGGAGCAGGAACTCAAGAAGAAGACTGGAGGTAGTCAATGGTATGTCCCTGTGCCTCTACCTCATAAGGTTCATCTCTGTAAAAGTAGTTTCTGTTCTAGCTTTTTAGCCCTGGAAAATAGAGGGTGGAGAAATCTCCCTTTGGCTTGCAGAAAGTTGTTCTGGTTTTCTTCCCGTGCAGGTTTGAAAATCCAGCTGCAATTTCTTGCAATTCATCCAAATCCTGCTGTGTAATTTGGGTCATGACAAAAAACTGCAGCTGGTTTTGGGTGCTGATGCTGAGGTGATTAGTAGACATACTGTCTGTAGGAAGTGATGAATGAGCAGGGATGGGTGCTGCAAACTCAGTACAACATTTAGCTTGGGATTTAAGTTCTGGTGAGTGTTGTGGTTACTGGAACTGTTTAGTGGCTAGGGAAACTAAATGATGCTTCTCCTCTAAACTACTCTGTCAGTATCATACCAACATAGCATAGGGGTGCTGAGATTTGCACCAAGAATGCTTCCAAACAAGGTACTGTAGTCACACCCCAGCTACCACTTACATCAGTGCTCATGTGCTGGATGGAGAGCAAGGAAGCAGTCCATCATATAATTTGACAGATTTCCATTCTCCTGTTCACTTCCCAGTCAAACCTGGAATGTCAGCACCACCCTACAGACCTTTGACAGACCTTTGTCACAAATTCTTCCTTGAGTTTGGGAAGTGTTTTGCTTCCTCCTCGTCAAGTGAGCAGGAGGAAATTTTCAATTTCTTCAGTATTTGAACTGTATATGTGGTACATAAGCTGATGGTTTTAGGGCTCAAGGCATTTTGCAGGGAACTTTTTCACATGGTACTCTTCTCCTCTCAATTTTTTGCTTGTCCCAGGGTTGAAATCTGAGACTTAAAAGAAAGACTAAGAGGAAATAAAAAAAGAAGCCACATTCCCATAAACACATTTGATAGATAGGGCAACAAAGGCACAGGAGACCACACAGTAGTTTAATGGCAGAGCCAGGAGTAGCTTCAGATAATCCTGAGAACACACTATCTCCCTCCTCAGTTCCTAAGCTGATTCAAGCTCCTTCTCTGTCCCAGAGTGAGATTTCCACGTACAGAGCTTCTGAGAATCACCACGCTGGGGATTGCTGTTAACTCCAAAGTCTGTTATTTTCACATTGAAGTACTTAACTGAGGAGCTTTTCGTTTTCCAGTTGCATTCACAGGAGGTTTGATGGTAATAGAGCTGTCTTCTGGTCTCTGCCAAGTTTATTTTCCAAAAGAAATATCTGAATGAGGAAACAATGACTAAAGAGGGGATATGTGAACTGTTTAGCATACTGCAAGGGTCCAAATGTTAAGAAGAGAGAGGATTTTTAGGATGTCTGAAGGGTGTATTATTAGGAATAAAGGCATGAAATTGAGCAAAAGAAAATTTAGGCTATCAGGAAACATTACCTCATATGGTGTAGAACTACCACCTGAGGGAGCTGGTGGAGGTCTCATGGCTTGAATGGTCTCAAAGGGCAGAAGAGTTTTGGAAACAACTCTCCATTGGCATGGGACGCACTGTATAACCAAAGAGGTATTTTCCATCTCCCCACTTCTTGTGACTGATTCTGTGTTCAACATCAAATTCACATGTTAGTTGTCAGGCTTAAGCAACGCCTACAAAATCAGGCATAATTGCAAGGCCATTTGAGAAAAGAGGAAAAATGTTTTTAAATTGGGAGTCATTGGAAACTCTGAGGAGAGATTTGCCAGATTTGGAAGCTGAAGGTGAGATTCAGCCCAGTATTTCACACCTGCTTTCTGGAAGTCTCCCTAACAGGTTGCTATGGGTAAGGCCTGAGGGCCTTAATTGCCCTGACAAGCCTCACCTGGGGCACCTCCCAACACCTGCCCCTGAGCCTAGGAGCCCTATTTAAGCCCAGCCCAGGGGCTAAGCTTCCTTCCTGAGGAATGCTGTTGCAGTACTGGTCTCCAGCTCTACTGCAGCCCTGCCTGGCCCATCCCCACACTGGTGCCTGATGCTGGCGTGGCCCGGCCCGGCCCTGAGGAGCCCTGGCTGCTGCTGGTCCTTGTCTGTGTGCAGGTGAGTCTGAGGCTGCCCCTGCTGATCTTCCCTCCAAGAAATAACTTTCTTGTGAGGACAACATTAAGGGCGAGTCAGCTTTAGCACTGACTTCATATCATACTTTAAGTTTAGAACGTTGGTTTTGTTTTCTTGTAATTTATCTTGTCAGATCAATTCATGTCCATACGCCAGAAGTGAAATTTAGGCCCAATTATTTGAATACTCAGAAAGAAAATCAGATACCTTACTGAGGAGAAGAAGAAACTTGTGTTGCCTGCCAAGTTTCAGGCTCCAACAGAGAGTTAAAACGTCAGCCAACTGGGCCAAATTGCACCCTGTGATAAACTCTGTCCTTTCAAAGGGCCTTAAGACTTGCTAGTCTTAAGTTTTGTCTAGTTTGGTATGAAAGCAACCTGCAGCAGCTTGGAGTTAAGCTCTCACATGGACTCCCTTCCCTCTGTCTGATACTTATTACACATTGAGACTTTGAAGTTGTTGTTTTAATTGAACGATATGCAGAGTGAAAAATAACACTAAAGAGAAGACATGAATGTGCTTCCTTGTTTCCTAAAGAGCCTTATCCCAGTCATTAGTACTTCTAACAGTCATCTCTGGGACCAGCGGCAGTGTTTAAAACTGTCATGGTTTAACCCCAGCCAGCAACTAAGCACCATGCAGCCGCTCACTCGCTCCCCCCTATCCAGTGGGATGGGGGAGAAAATTGGGAAAAAAGAAGTAAAACTCCTGGTTGAGATAAGAACGGTTTAATAGAACAGAAAAGAAGAAACTAATAATGATAACACTAATAAAATGACAACAGTAGTAATAAAAGGATTGAAATGTACAAATGATGCGCAGGGCAATTGCTCATCACCCGCTGACCGACACCCAGTTAGTCCCCGAGCGGCAATTCCCCGCCCCCACTTCCCAGTTCCTATACTAGATGTGACGTCCCATGGTATGGAACACACTGTTGGCCAGTTTGGGTCAGGTGCCCTGGCTGTGTCCTGTGCCAACTTCTTGTGCCCTGGCTGGGCATGAGAAGCTGAAAAATCATTGACTATAGTCTAAACACTACTGAGCAACAACTGAAAACATCAGTGTTATCAACATTCTTCATGTACTGAACTCAAAACATAGCACTGTACCAGCTGCTAGGAAGACAGTTAACTCTATCCCAGCTGAAACCAGGACAAAAACCCACACAGGTTGTAATGTTTGAAGTAATCATGGTATAGTGCCTTGAGATCCACCTGTGTTCTAATTCAGGAATTTGAAAGCAGCTGTGAGTGATGGGCAGGTGTGCTGCAACCTGGGGGGGGGGTGGAGGATGGAGGAGCATGTCTGTGAAAGCTGGTATGGAAAAGAGATGCTTTCAAAACCAGGCAGGAACTTTTCCATTGTTTTACAAGGTAGTGGTATCTCCTCTGTCACATTACACTAAAAGTAAGATCAGAGCATTGTACTGAAGGACTGGGCTTTCCCCCTTTGTGGGGGACTAGGGGAACACACACCCCAGCTAACCCCTAAGCCTGAGTTTGAAGAATTCAGAGGCTATAGGTAGATAGTTAAATGTTCCCCACGGAGGTCATAACAGAGTGGGCTGTGGGCAAGAACTGGAAAGTGCAATGTGGCTTTGGCCCTGAGGAGGAGGGATGCTGCCTGGGCAGACAAGTGTTCCTAGCAATAGCACAGGCCTTGCTGTGAATGTGCATTTGTTACATAGCACTGTGGTTTGGTCTCCAGCT
This sequence comes from Buteo buteo, assembly GCF_964188355.1. NCBI lineage: Eukaryota > Metazoa > Chordata > Aves > Accipitriformes > Accipitridae > Buteo > Buteo buteo. Next base: position 19,711,130 of record NC_134177.1, read on the forward strand.
TTTTTCCTCCATCTTACCTGCCACTTTTCTGGTGATTGTTACACAGTTTTTCAAATATTGCCTGTGAGAAAGGATCCCCACATCTTAAAAATAATATATATATATTAAAAAAATAGATCTCCTACTCCCTGGCCTTGCTCAAAGCCCACAATCTACCTCAAACACACAATGGAAAACCCAGTTGTTGCAAGTTAGCTGTGTGTGCTCTAATACTGAAAAGCTTCCTGAAGGCTTTCAGTGGTTTATTTAGAGTTGGAAAGAGCCAATGTGCTTCAGAAGCAGACACAATATTCTAAACTTAGCTAAGCATAATAGCCATCGAGTGTGCTGCTACAGTGACCCATGAAAAAAAGCAAAATGAATGCAAAATACTTGTAAAATTTCAGTGAATCTACTTTTGGATACATTATGTAAAACCAAGGTCAAATATTGGGAGTTGGCTGCTCTACTTTGTTTATATAGCTCTGGTTTAAAACATGTTAGGCCACGTATCAACTGTATGGTTCTGTGCAAAAGAGGTGTAATAGTTTCTGTTCAGTCCCCAATGGACATTACTTCATTTCGCAAAACTGTAAGTGGAGCACATTTTGGCTATTTCTGTATGAGACAGGTGGAGGGGGTGAGTTCTTTACCACAGCTTTTACTGTTACGCAGGCTGAGTTCTTACCACAGATGGGAAGAACTGTCAGCTCCATTTAAGGGTGATGTTATAGGTTTAATGGGACAATTATGCTGCAGATGCCCACATCTTGGCTAATATCTGGGTCTACAGAAACATATGCTATATAGTTTTTTTGTCTAATTGGAGACACAACTTTTCATTATTATTGGTAGAATAGGCTATAAATCTATTTAAATGTCTTAGCTTATATAAGTAAATACATACGTTTTTCTAATGGCGGTGGCAAAGGTGTTGAGCCATATGTTGGGGTCTTTGTTTAGAAATCACAGATGTGACTTGGTTAATTTAATAGCCTTACTCTGAAAGTTGTCAAAGTCAATTGGAAGATTCTCAGATTTCAATGCTATTTCCTGTCAAAGGTACCAGAACCTGGTCCTTGGCTATTATTTTACAGGGATTATAAGAGTAAAGATGAAAGGAATCCTGTTGTTCAATCAAAGCAGTTACTGCAAATTTTTGCGTCACGGGGAATCAAGGTGGCTTGCTTTGTGATTTGTTTTTGAGAAAGAAATATTTGAGAAATGGTACGTTTGTATTTTATGTAGCTTGTTGCAAGTCTTGATTATATAATAATTTCAGAGTACACCAATAACAATGCTGATGGAATATACTAATAATTTGCAGTGGAGATGTTCGCTGGTCACAGGGAGGTAGGAATAACAGTACTCTCTTAAGATGTAAGAGGAAACTTGAGAAATGGAATAAATTAAGAAAAGCATGACCTGATAGTTTTTTTGGGGGAGGGGCAATGGGCTAAATGCATCATGCAAATAGACCACATGCATCTGCAATTCCTAGGAAATTAATGGAGTCTTACCAGGAAAAGGCCCATCTAGTACAAATGCATTTGAAGTCTTTGAAAACAGAAGTGGTTTTTTTTTCCCTGCCATCTTCACTATTTCTTCCATTGGTATCAGCATATCTGGAATTCCACATACTATTTGTTCAGTGCTCATTTCATCCTTTAATAACAGGGTCTGTCTTTCCAAAGATAAGCCTATTTTTCCTTCTTCCTAAAGAGAAAAGCAAGAATGCTTGACAGCTCCTTTCTTTCTCTTTCCTCTGCTCACTATGCAGCAAATAATCAATCTTGGCTGAATGACATTTTAGAGGAATTGCAGTTGTAAATGTGTCAGTACTTAAGAAATGTGTAAAATGCCCCTTGCATTTGCATAGGTGGGAAATCAGAATTTACCTAAACATACATGTGGTTGGGGAAAGTGTAAAAATAAAACTGGTTTTGTAACAAGAAAATTACAAGGCAGCTTTTTGAAGAAATTGGGTGATTTAGCTGAAGAAAATTGCATCAATGGTCACTGTGAAGACTTAAATGGGTGGCCTCCAAATAAGTCTGCAGAAGAATGAGGGTGCCTAATTCTGGGCAGTGCTGAATGCCCTTGGCATCAGACGCCTTCTTGAAAAAGTTTCTCCTCATGCTTTCTTTAACTGCTGCTACAATATCAGCCATAATGTACCAAATGTAACTTCTCTTTTGCAGGTTGGTCTGCAACTCTTTTTCTCTTCCTTGCTCCTCAACTTTTTTTGTACAATGTATTTACCATTATTTCAATAATAATGGAATAACATATATCGATCCTTTAAACACATACAGTTTAATGCTTTTCCCAGTGGCATCTCAGCAGGCTTTGCAAACAGTGATCAATAACCTTCACAAAGCGTTCTCCATCACTCTTAGTTACACAGTTAGGGAACTGAAGGATACGGGTGTTGAAAGACTTGCCCAAGGTCACACAAAGAGTTGGTAGCTGACTTTTTTTTTTTTTTTTTTTTTTGGTGTAATCCCGGACTCCTATTTCCAACTTCAGACCACATGGCCTCCATACAAGCATGTTTATGTTTTGGGCAGAGTATAGGGAACAGTCTTGCCACAGTGACTTTCTGGGTCAGTGACTATTCCTTTATAAATTGTAAGCTTTCCAAAGCCAAATGTCTGAAAAGTACAAACATGAGGGATACTTCAGGAGTGTGAAAGCTGATGTAGTGAGGATGTAGATTTCTCACCAGGGGAAACCACTGATGTGTTCCAACATCATTTGGTTTGCCACCAACCAACAAGCTAGTGATGGTGGCACTGACTTGCAGTCAGTCTGTGCAAGGTATTTCTTAATGTTGCTACAACAGATATTCATTATAAACTACAGTTACCCACAGTTTACTCTGTTTATACAACCATTTAGTGGTTATTTATTAAAAATAAAATTTATGTATGGTTATTGGAAGTATATTTTGGCAGGGAAGTGACCTTGGCAGAAATATGTCTGAATCAACACTCAGCTAGCAGTCACTCTTTATGTTGTCATATAAAACCTTGTTAAATAATATTTTGTTTCTATCTTCAATTGCTGTTATATAAGGCCAGTAATGAAAATCTCCCAAAGGATTGGTAAATGGAGTGAGTTTTTCTGTATGTTTTCTCCATAAAATAACAAACTAAGCCAATGAGTGTCAACATTATTGCCTAGTTGAAGTGCTTGCTATAAACTTTGATAGTAAATTGTTTACTTTTAGTTTTTTGCAGGTATAAAAGTTGTCTACATTTAAATACAATTTGAATGGCTTTTTGAGAACTAAGGATAATTCACATTCAGAAAGCGCTTAACTTTCATTTCAGAGGGACTAGTCACATTCTTAGAGATAAGTGGTTGGCTGAATTGTTTAATGCTCAGAAAAGACACTAAAATAAAACCAGGGAGAAACCTTGGATTCAGACAGGGAAACAGTGCCAAAACTGATTGTACTTGTGATATTTTAAAAAGACACCTTAATGTCAATGTACAATGTCATTGCCTTTTACTAATTTGCATTCACTTGATGTCATTTCAATATAGCTGCAATCTCACTGTTTTTTCCCTCAGTTTTTGTGATTTTTTTTTTCTTTTTTTTGAGCCTTTAAAATAAAATCTTTGCATGAAAACCACTGGACTGAAAGCTGCTATGTAAAACTAAGAAAGAATAGAGATGGTATGCATGGTAGAGTGTATTTAAATATACTGATATAGTTTAACGTGGTAGTAAATGTATAGTAAAAAGTGGTTTCCATTTTGGTAATAGAACAGACAATATTAGTAGAAACTATCCTGCTCCTCCTAAGTTAGAATAAAGTGTAACTTGTTTTGAAGGAGCTTTTGGGAGTATGAAGCAGTGCCTCTGTATTAGCAGCGAAATGGTTGTTAGTATTTATTGCATAGGGGAGAGCAGGAGGCATATTCTGATACAGTCCATCTCCATAGACATTATCAATAGGATTGGAGGGGTGCATTTGTGCTTCTGGAGGCAAAGGCATATGTTACACTGACAGAAGGAAATGGCTCATCAGCTTGTGGACTGCTAAAAGTAGGAGTGGTGGAGAGAATTATCTCTTCTTTGTGGGTGTTGACTGTGATGACAGGAAAGGGATGGCAGAGGTGCAGCAGTGTAGCTGCACTGGCAGTCTGCAGGACTCTCTGGGTAGCATCTAGGTAGGCCACTCATAAACAGTTCTGTTTGTACAGTTGATAAGGTGAAGAACGGACAAGAAGGGGTCTGTACCACTGCTAGCTACTCAAAGACAAATGAGGATAAATACAGTCCTCA